>NC_092876.1:314392872-314992872 GCF_028372415.1 Notamacropus eugenii
AACATTTTTCCCCTGTATGGCATCATTGTTTTTCTCCTCCATGAAGGTTTTTTTTTTCTTTTTTTTTATGGTCATGAATAGGAATGTTAGTATAATTGTCTTTCCACTGCAAATCATTTATGAAACCTGCATAAATACTGTCATGTGTGGATTTATAGATTGTTAAGTCATTTGCTGAGGTTTGTATAGAACTCAGGATAGATCTGACCACATCCCATTGTTATAATATTTTATACAGCAAATTGCTTTATATATATTGGGACAGGAAATCTTCACAGTATGTCAACTGCCTTAAAGGGATTGTTATTTTTGTAGTACTTGCATCAAGTTATTATGTCACTCATTCCTGCTATAAATAAATGAGCTATTTCAAAAGGCAGAGTTTTAATCATTATTTACACTTTAGGATATCGCTGAAATAATAATTATATTGATAATTAGCACTTTTATAGCATTTTAAGTATTTCAAACACTTTCCATGTTATTTTGATTCTTACAACAACCCTGTAAAGTGGGTTCTATTATTATCTTCATTTTACAAATGAGGAAACTGAGGTTGAGAGTGTAAAAGCGATTTGAGCAGAATTACAAAGTCAGTGTATTTAAGAGGAAGAATTTTAATTCATCTTCCTTTTTTTTTTCCAAGACTAGACTCTATCAACTGACCCCTAGATACATCTTGGTTTATAAGTGTATATACTTAATGTAGATTCTTTTAAAATAAAATATAAATTTATAATTTAGAGTTCTAGTACTTCATTTTCTTTGGGGCACGTAAGTTTGGGTGTTGCTTTTGGTATTTCCAGTAGCAGGGTTAGGTTTATGCTGAGCCATATGTCTACATGCTCATCTGATTTCCTAGGTGACCAAAAGCACATATTTGTGAACTAGGAAGCACATGCTACATCCTCATCAAGCATCATTATGCTTTTCTGATAGCCTCAGGACATTTTCTCAAAGAAACTAAATGCCAGAGTAGGTTCATTCGCCACAGCAGGTAATGCTTCTATCTGAGTATCATGAAAATTGTAACAGAATCAAGAAAAGGGATTCAGGAAGTAAGGGTAAACCTTACTTGAAGGTTGTGGATGGACCAACAAGACTAATGTTAATCTTTTGCCTTCTTCTCAAAATTGTTGTAGGTAGTTTCCACGCATTAAGATGATAATCAAAGTAAAGATCATAGAATCTCAGGGCTGAGGGATCTTAGAGGTCATCCAATAGGATCTTGATGCACAAACTCTATAACATCCTGGATAAATGACTCTAATCTTTGTTCAATTACTCAGAGTTGGTCTAGGAGAGAAAATTTGGAAAAGTGAATAGGGACTTAATCTTTACCTAGTCTTGAGTAAGAGACAAGGGATAAAAATCTGGATTGAGAGAAGAATAGACTATGACATCAAGCTGGTTTGGGGCAAGCTGTTTCTAGGTAGAGAGCAAAAGTAACATCTGACCCAAAAGATATGGAATATGGTACCTCTAATTCCTTAGTACTATGCTAATAACCATGGAAGTAGACTGTCTACCCATATAAAGCTATTTTCCCTGGCTTAGGGACAATGCTTCAAATGGCGCTCTGAGTGAGGCTAGAAGACCTACTTGGAGTATGGTATCTGCTCATGTTGTCATAAGTATTGTAAACTCAAGCTGAATCAACTCACAAAACCATACCTTTCCCACATCTCCCCAGCCTTCCTCTTCTAGTTCTTTCATTTCTGGGTTGAAATCTAGGGGTAAATGTGTTTCTATTACAATTTATAATCCTCTTGGCTCATTTTCTTCCCTAATACTCTGGATATGGATCTTTATCATCTCCAATGTGCCTTTCCTCAAAAGGACCATTTATTCACACATAAATGAAATGGAAATTTACTTCAGTAAAAATAAAAAAGATCAAAAGGGACTTTAAATATCTGATCAGCTACTCTCTGTTTCTGTTAAGATCTGTATTTACAACTGTATTGTCCCTTTCTTTCCTTCATTCTTCTTCTCACTGTTCCTACAGTGACAAGCACACTAAAGGCTAAAAAAGCACAGAAGTTGTTCACAAGGGTTAATGTTGGTCTCATAGGTGCAGGGGTTGGAGTGCATTCTCTGATTTCTCTACATTCAACTCCAGTCTTAATTTCTTTCTCAAAGTCCTATCTAGTAGCAAAAAGGAAGATGCCTTCTCACTATCTTCTACTAGTGTACTGGGCAGTCTTTAAGAGTGACCGCTTTCTGAATATATGCTAATAGGATGAAGTCCAGAAATATAAGGGAGAGTATTCCTAGTAGAGGGAGCAATGAAATGGAATGTTGCATTTTCAGTTAAAAAAATAGTATGAACAGAGATCATAGGTCAAGATTTGTAGGGGACCTCTAGTGAAATCTATTCCAACACTAATTTTTTTAGGTGAGGAGATGAAGGCTCAGTGAATGTAAGGGGCTTGCCCAACATCATACAAGTAGCATAAGCTGTAGGATTCGAACCCAGGCCCTCTGACTGTAGTGCTCTTTCTGTTGTACTACCTACTCAAACATGGTTTATGCACGAGAAAAGTTCAGTGATAGTCAAAAGCAGACGAAAATTCAGAAATAGGTTATGCATACTATATAATTGCATAATAGTTTTGCTTTCATAAGCAATTCATTGAAAGAAAACATCCAGTTGATTTTAAATGTCCAAATCACATTGGATCTTACCTAAAATTGAGAATTTATCAACATTATATAGATATATAAATTCATCCACAATTTAAGATGTAGAGACACTTCTTCCACTGGTAAATAACACAACTTTTCCTCAGTTAAACGTGATTTTTGTTCAAAGATTTCCACAAATCCTCTACAAATTGTCCATCTATAGTTTTAAACATTTTTAATATCTTTCAGGTACCAATACGACACTCTGGGTTGTATTGATTTTCTTGTTTTTTTTAAATATTAATTAATTCTTAGTTTTCAACATTCACTTTCATAAGATTTTGATTTCCAAATTTTCTCCTCCTCCCTCCATTCCTCTCCCCCAAAGATGGCATGAAATCTGATATGGGCTCTACACATACATTCACATTAAACAGATTGTCACATTAGTCATGTTGTAAAGAAGAATTAGAACTAATGGGAGGAATCATGAGAAAGAAGAAACAAACAAATGAAAAAGAGAGAAAATAGAATTCTTCAATTTGCATTCAGACTTCATAATTGTTTTTTTCTGGATGTAGATATCATTTTTCAATGTGAATCTTTTGGAGATATCTTAGATCCCTGCATTGCTACAAAGAGGTAAGTCTGTCAAGGTTAGTCATAACATAGTGCTGCTGTTACTGTGTACAGTGTTCTCTTGCTTTTGCTAATTTTACTTATCATTAGTTCATGTTGGTTTTTCCAGGTTTTTCTGAAGTACACCTGCTCATTATTTTTCATGGAATAATGGTATGTCATTATATTAATATACCACAAATTGTTTAGATATTCTTCAACTGATGGGAATCCATCCCCTCAGTTTCTAATTCTTGATGATTTTGTTTTTTTATATCAAGACCTGTCCCATTCCTTTCTGATTAAATATGTCCTTTTTAATGTCCTTTACACTGTGTTACATGTGAGAAGTCATTGATGGCACTATGCTTCAGTCTGTCTATACCTGCCACTCATCTTCTCACTAACCTCTGGATCTTATACTTTTGATTATTCTCAGATAATGGTGTTATATAATTCATAGTCATATAGCATAATCTTTAGAATATTGGTATTTTAAAATAGGTTGTTAAAAACAAGTAGTTTGTCAATAATTTTTTATATTTGTCAGTATTGTTTGCTATAAAAAGATGCATTATTTTTAGACACAATGAGGTATAGATGATAAATTCTTGGAAGAAAGAAGAAGATTTCAACACCTATCCCTGAGCCATACTGACTCTATGACTTTGAGCAAGTTACTCAACTTCTCAGAGCCCCAAGCAAGTGTTCGTCTGCATTGCTGGGTTCTCTATATCAATAAAATCACAGTTCTAATTTAAAATAATGTGAGACACATTGAAGGTGCTTACCAGTTACAAATGAATCCCAAATTTCAGTTCCAATTAGATGCCCTATAGCATTTAGTATTTTGGCTAATCTAATGATCCAGAGATGACAAAGAAATTTAGTCTCACTTTTCCTGTCTAAGCCATGGTTTTATCAAGCTTAAAATGATAGATATGGAATAAATAACCTTTAAGTGTCCTCTGAACTATGATTTTCTGTATGTGTCCTGTAGGTGAAAGGTATATGCCTTTGTTATCTAAATGCCTAAAGTTACTTTCATACTAGCAGGAGTTCCAGACAGCAAGGCAGACTGACAAAGAACATATGCAAAGAAAATCCTGAAAAAAACAGATGTTAATAACAGGCAAATATTACTGCTTTTGCCTTTTTTAGGAAAATTATGTTGTTTAAATGATTTCAAGTGATCTTTCTTTGGTTAGATGTGTTACTGTAGCACCAACAAAAGATTCACAGGGCCGACAGTGGCCATGAGTATCCCAGCACAATATTCAAATGCAAAATACAACAGACTCGCCACATGGAAGACAGAACCAAAACATTTATTCAGACATAAGAAAGCCAAATCAAAAATCCAACAAAAATCTATATGTAATTACAATTCAGAGAAGAACACCATCCCCAAGTCTTCCTCCTGCTAGGCTTCCCACAAACCAGCTCCCTTAAACAAACCACAAGCAGGCTCCCTTAAACAAACTCACAAACAAGCTCTTTTACTCATACTAGCCAGCTGCCTGTTTACTTGCATCCTTCATAACTCTCATTGGTCTCATGACTAACTTCCTCTCAGCTCTGCTCTAGCTTCACTCCTTCCTGTTCCACCTTTCCTGGTCCACCTGTTCAGTAAACTCCTCCCTCTACAGGCTCCATGTAACTCTGATTTTCATGTGACCCAGGCAGGTCACATGGGCCTCTTAATGAATGGGAAAGATCTTCCCATTTAAATTACCATTAAAATTACCTGCCATGAGCTATGTAATCTTTGACAAGTCACAACCTTTCTGAGCCTCAGTACCCTCAGCTATAAACTTTAGAGGTTGGTACTAGGAACAAACCTAGTACTCTAAATTACCATTTCACTACTAAATTTTGATCCTTTGATACTCTCAGTGGTTAATTAAGTTAATGGTCTTCAAATAATGTTAATTGTGAATATCATTAGATTCAAATATGAACAATTACTTAGGTAACTCATAATAAAAACTCTTTTGAGGAGAGGAAGCATGGCTCAAGGAATAGTGTTAGACTCAGAGTCAAGAAGGCTTGGGTCCAAATTTCCCCTCTAAACCATCATGTCCATGCGATCCAGGGAAAGTCACTTAAGCTTTCTCCCTCATCTCCTCACCAGGCAATCCCCACAATGGTTCCATCACAAGATGACTGCCACTCCATCCCCAATCAAGCAAAATGTATTGGTAGGATTTCTCTCATTTTCCGCCTTCCTGTGACTCAGGAATGTTTGTCAAACTATCCCTCAAATAGTTTAGAAAAAAGGAAGTCTCAACCCCAAAGGGGCTAAAATGCATACCATTTTGCAACATTAACTAGAATGTTCACTACTATGGAAAATGTAATAAACTGGAAAGGAAATTAATACATTATCAACTTCTGGAGGAGAGGCAGTGGGAAAGGCAGACATGGGCAAAGGTATAATATATATCAATGAAAAGCTAGTCATCCATCTAATATGTATGCACGTTCATTATATATATATGCATATATATATATATATATAATGTTTACTATATATACATGAATATCAATAGATAGTTATACACATATTCAGTTTAAGATAAATATTAAATTTATCCTAAATTGAATACTGTATGTGTGTTTGAACATGTCATATGTGTGTGCAAATAGTCTATGTGTGCCTAAATTTAGTATTTACCCTAAATTGAATATCCTTTCATATAACAGTAGAGCAAAATGGCTCAAAACTAAATTTTATACTTATTTAAATAACTGAGTATAAAATGCCTAAAGAATTTAATATACATTATTTGGAACACATTATTTGTTCCTGATAATTGATCTTTCTAAGTATTTCTAACCTGTAACAAGATTCCACACTGTAAGAAAGAAAGACATCGACAGGAGCTCACCCAAATCAGCCTTCCATTTATTATGTGTTGTATAACCCCTGTCCAAAAGTACTTAAAAATAGGAGCTATTTTCTACCTAGAAAAATAGCTTCCAAGTGACATAAAAATAATGTCCAATTAAAAGCCTGTATGTTACAAATGAAAACTGCAGGATAAATGACTAGTTCTTCGATAAATGGATAATGCTGTGTAGCCTTTGTTGTTTTTGATTTTTGTTATTGTTAAACAGCGTTATTTATTCACTGATGGAGAGATCTTGCCAATAATCAGATTCTATTTGCAGAGTAAAACAAATCAGTAAAATTTGAAAATTTGAAGTGAAGCCTAATATTGAATTCTGAATAAGGTTTTTATAAGCATTGATCTCTGAGTAAATTAATGAAAGGGTTTTCAACGTTTGGATTCTCCTGTGATGTTGATGGTCAGGAGCCACTTGAAACACTCAGCATCTCAAGGAAATCACAGAGGCAAACTCTGTGTAAGACCCATCAGAAAGCAGGTCTGAGTTATGGGCTCTAGAGACACATAAAACCTCAGGAAACTGCCAAGTGACTACTTTATGGACAAAGGGCAAAGTTGTGTTTCTATTTGAAAGCAATTTCTTTTTGATACTGTCCTCAGCTGGTATGGGTGGTTTTTCTTTTTTGTTGTATTTTTCCCCCAAGGTTATTGCTAACCTTTTCACACCACTTGAGAGAATGAAAGATTTATTAGCTGGGCATTTTGCCATTATATGGTACTTTGGGCTGTACCACTGTTCATATGTGTGTCTATCTGGATGCCTAGTATTCATGCTGTCTGTTTTGGTATAGAAAGCCTAAAAGACCATTTGGATAGTGATGGGTATGTTTGAGTGGATAGCTCTAAGAGCAAAATTTGTTTTGTGGGTGCTTTGGGATGCCCTGTTAAGATTTTAAAACACATTTTTTCAATTCAGGATTCCTTTTGGACCTTTAACAATTAAAAAGAATTCCCCTTATGAGCCTGTGGTATTGATACCAAAAATAAACCCATACATTTCCAGTGTAGGAAAGAAGGATCATAGCAGAAGGCTATTCCTTTAGAGGGCACTTGAAAGACTTGTGCTTGTTGAATAAATGAAAAAGTGAATGATTTGGTACCTTGTATTAACAATGGAAGATAAGAAGCCTGGTGGCCAACTCCAAGAACAGTAATCTATTCACTATATTATGTTATCTCTGCATGCAGAAACAATGCAATCGTGGAATGACATTTTTAGCTATCCTTAGCTTAATCTTGAAGATATAGAAAGAGAAACAGAAAAATAGCTTACTGGTAGTTATCACTTCTCCTTAGGAATTTGCCTCCTTAGTAGTACTGTGAGTCGGTGCTGGCGTCCGGATTCCTATTTTTTACCAACAGCCTCTCTAGCTTACATCTGATCAAACACCTCTTTTATACTCTGTTTGCTATGGGCAAGTTGATGCGTCCCATATGTGTGATATGTTACAAAGGAAGCTGATCCACAATGGACATCCCCTCTCCCAGAGCTTTTTACAGCTGTTTAGAATATAATCATTGCAACAGAAAGTTATTCAAGGTATCTGACTTTGATATACTTCTGAAATTTTTTTCAGAGGTCACCAATGATACCTTTAGTGTCAAATTCAGAACCTTATTTTTTGTATAGATTCTCTTTGACCTCTCTGTAACAGCTCTATTGACTTCTCTCTCTTTCTGGATCCTCTTTTCTTCCAAGATATGACCCTAACCTAATTTTCTCCTTAATTCTCAAATTGTTAGTTCTCTGCTCCTTTATCCTCTTCCCTATCCCTAAAAGCATGTTTTCACTGAGGTTCTATTCTTGGTCCTAGACTCCTTTACTCTCTACATTTTCTCTTAGGGCAATATTATTAGTTCCTCCCACAGCTTGAACTATCAATATTTTTATGACTCGCAATTCCAGACTTATATGCCAGAAACCAGAAGGTAGAATAGATTTTAGAACAAAAAAAAAGATAAAATCAATTTCAGACATGCTAAGTTTAAGGTACCATGTTGTGGAGCCCCAGAGAAATAAAACGATTTGCTTAAAACCACACCGATAACAAATTTAAGAGCTGAAATTTGAACCCAAGTCTTTTAACTCCAAGTTCAGTAATCTTTCCTCTAAGGTATAGTTTGTTTGTTTGATTCTAATTAAAATGTCTTAACAACTTCAACAAATATCGCTAATTGATGATAAAATCTATCTTTTGGAAAACTCCAAAATTGTGTTGATATATATGTATATATATGCATATACATACATACATACATATATATATGTATGTATGTATATTTAAATCTCTCTGTGAGTACTTTGGTGCTATCTAAAAGTCATGTTTTAAAAATCAGCAAGCGCTCATTTAATGCCTTTACTTTCTCTCCCCCTGCCTTTCCTGTGTGCTTGTGAGTGTGCATGCACACGTGTGCTTAACAAAATTGCTGCAACTCAACAATTCCAATGAAAAGGATAGAGCTGTTTGAACACCAAATATTTGTACATATGCCTTCCTAGACTGAGAGATGGAAGGGACTTTGAGGCCAAGCTCAACCCCTCTGTTTCAAAGTGGAGAAAATTTATTCCATAAAGGTTATGTGATTTGCCCAAATTCACACTGAATACTCAAGTGGCAAAATCAGAATTTGAATTCAGAATATTTAACTTCAAATCCAACGCTCATTACTTTGCTTCATGTCATCTGAATGAAGTCCCTTGTTATGTGAAAGCAAAGTAATAGGATAATAAAGCATAACATAGCCTAATATAGCATATTATAGCACAGCACAGCATGGCGTAACATAGAGTACTATAGTATGGGGGATCATTTTAGAGTTAAGTGACTTCAGAGGTCACCTGGCCCAGATTCCTACTTTTATAGATGGAGAAATAGAGGACCAGAGAGGTTTAGTAATATGTCAAGGTTATAATGTCAAAGAGTAACAGAACTGGAATTCAAACCCAGGTCTCCTGATTCCTCAACCAATATTCTTAAAATGGACCATGCCATTGAGAGCTGTCATGTTTCTAAACACATTTACTTCCAAAGCACAAATCTGAAAGGGCCAGGCTTCCTCTGATCTAATTATCCACTTTGAACAGTCTTAATCTTAACCTGTCAGAGACAGACAAATGTACCTTTTTCATTAGTATCTCCCAGAACAAAATCTCTTCCCAGTAATCAATTCTAGTACCTAACAACCCTTTTCTTCTAATCTGTTTTTACTTGTTTTGTAATAGCTCTCTCCTGCTATGCTTTTCTATTCTTCTTCCCATAGAGTAAATAAGGAATATGTCACTATTAGCATCTTTCCATGATGTGTGAAGGAATTGTACAAAATTTAAACAAATACCATGGATGGCTTAACTGAAATAAGTCTCTGGGAATGTGAGGTTCTAGTTACAATTTCATAACTCATCAGAGTTGGGAACAGAGAAGGCAAGGAAAGTAACCACCACAAATGACTTGAGTGATTCTAATCATACACATAAAGAGAAATAATTGTGGAGATGTATGGTTTCCTCCTCTGACCAGCAAAAGAAAAATGCAATGAATGATGTCATATAAAAAGTACACATTCTTTTGCACCTTTTCTGCAAATCTTTATTTATTGCACATTCTTATAGCTGGTCAAAAAAGAGGGGAGATCTGGCCTTACATCCAAAGAATTAAAAAGATAACCCTTTTGTTTATTAATGTCTCCCACTACCACTTGTCCTGTGACCAAATGCCACAGTTGCTATATCTGACTGCTACTGATGATAATTTCAATAAATTTCCTAAGAGAAACTTCCATGTCTGAACAGTAAATGAAATGCATAGGATTTTTAGGGGAAACAAACATTCCACCTCTCTTTTGACCCAAGTGATATAAACCAAATCATTCTTCTGTGAGTGAAACGCCTACTGATCATGAGGGCTGAAGTAAGGCTAACATCTCTTCTCTTGTCTGCTTCAGGGACAGGATTCACCTACAGGTATCTGGCCTCCTCCTGGCTATGGCTCAGGGGCAAACCATAACCAGAAGGAAGAATAAAACAGATTAGAGAGTGAATGGCTTCTGAATTAGGATCACAATTGAGTGTTTTCACTAATGATATCCTGTATAACCTTCCCATCTCTCAGACTATGGACTCTGTTTACAAATCAGGAGCACCTAATTGACCTTTCTGGATATGGCCTGCCTCTGGTATCTGTAAAAACTGTCTGAAATAGCTAGATTCTCTGCCTTTCCTCAAAAGTTCTTATTTTTTATTTTTCACATCCAGCTGTGACTACAATTTCATTAGGAAGGAGGAAGAACTTATCAAATCAAATCAAAATAAATCAAAGTGAAAACTGGCTCTGAACAATAAGAATGATGGGCTCGATTTATCCTACAGATATCTAATTTTTGCTACTCCAGCAGCAACTAGTGGCAAATTAATTGCCCAGAGATGTGATGTAACAAATACTTTCAACTTGTTTAAATCATTGCCCTCACCCAACTACAATCATAGCCAACACTCATGACTCACTTTGATGGCTTTTTCTTGGCAGAGTCCTACGTTTCCTCAGCAAGAACTGTAGCATACTAACAGCTTGAGAAAAGTGGGAAGTGGCTCAATTCTGTTGTCACTTTTCATCACAAGGGGGTTGAAGCTGGAAAGGTTTGAGGGTTTGATTTTAAAAATTGCAGGTTTCAGTGTAAAACAACCTGAAATTAGAGAAGAAGATATCTATCTATGGTATTTACAATTCTTCCCTCCCCAAAACAAGCAAACAAACAAACCGAAAACCAAACTGCAAACAATCTGGAGTTTGATTAGCATTTTCCTTGTGGGAGTAACAATGCATTTCATGGCCTTAATCTAAATCTTGGAATATTTGTAACCACATGTAATCACATTGAGAGAGTTTTTACTAATTGAAGATAATCACACAAACACATTTTCTGCTTTGTTGCTGTTGGAAGTCCAAGGGATCAGTTATCTTAGTGAAACTGACAGCAAGTAAGTCAAAGAAGAATATTTAAAGCTATGAATATAGGATGGCAAAAATTTTGGAGGTAAATTGAAAAATGGTCAAGGAGATGCCTATCATTTGGGAAATGGCTGAGCAAGTTGTGGTATTTGATTGAGATAGAATACTATTGTGTGAAATGACAAGAAGAATGGTTTCAGGAAAGCAAACATGCAAAAAGACTTGGAAAGGCTAGCATGAACCAATACAGAGTAAAGTGACCAGAACTAGGAGAACATTGAACAAACTAACAGCAATGATGATCATCTCTGAAAGACTTAGTTATTCTTATCAAGATAATAATCCAAGAAAGTTCCAAAGAACCCACGATGAAAAATGCTAACCAGTTTCAGAGAAAGAACTAAAGAAACCTTACTAATACTGAAGCATACTTTTAAACTTTATTTTTCTCATTTTTGCATGCATATTCTTTCCCATTTGTCATTTCACATCTCTGGGCAATTAATTTGTCACTAATTGCTTCTAGAATAGCAAAAATTAGAGATCTGGAGGACAAATCCAGTCCATCATTCTTATTTTCCAGGACTAGTTTTCACTTTCTTATTTTTATTTGACTAATATGGAAATAGATTTTCATGACTTCAATTAATAATTAATATCATATACCTTGCTTTCTCAAAGGGTAAGGGAGGGACAAAAGAGAGGGAAATAATTTGGAATTCAAAATTTTTAAAAAATGAATGTTAAAATTGTTTAAATGAAATTTGGAGATATTTATTGAAATAAATAAAATATATTAAAAGGAATATCATCCATGTATCTTTCTCTGAGTTGACTTTCTTACAAACATGCTGTGGTAGGTATTGCAAATAGCATTTCCATCTGACAGAAAAAGAAACAAAGTTTCAGAAAAGTTGAGTGACTTGTCCACAATCATCCAAGAATTGTCAAGGTCAGAGTCAAATTGAGGCTCCTGATATGTTCATTATGGTCAATGTTCTTCCCATTATTAGTGAGGGCAATTGAAACAAAGCACACGACCAAGAAAAGTGTTGGCACAAAATAATATTTTGCTTATTAGTGAAAAAATGATTTAACTGGAAAATAATAACTGCAGTACAGAAATAACCACACCAAACATGAATAGATAATCTTAATATATTGTCTTCTGTAAGGAATTTCATATTTCCTAAGCTCAGTGGAAGAAAAATGCTCACCTATTTCACTCAATAACCTTAGCCAACTCAATCATTGTGACATATGCTTTGAAGGTTTTGATGCCAAGTAGTTCAGTGTAGGAGTATTCTGCGTTAGTATAGTCTGATAAAACTGAAGGGAAGGGAAGTGTGGAACCATCTGAATAAACATCATTGAGCTGGAATTTTTAGTTCAAAATTGATGTCATTTGGTTGGAAAAATTAAATAAATACATTCAGATTAAATGGACTAGATGAAGGAATTTGTACTGTTAACCTGAGTAGCTAAAAAGGGCTACAACTTAATTGACTATTCAATGTTAAAGCAAATTTTATCAAAAATAAAGTTAGCTTGGGGAAGGGAGACAGAGTATAATAAAAAAAAATTGTATTGAATTTCAAATAAAATGATCTATATTTGAAACTCATTTCTGCTACTTACTCTATAGGTTATATTTAAGATGTGTTTATTTCCCACAAGCCTAACTCTTCTGGAAGCTTCTTCCCTAAAAAGATATAGGCAGTATAGTTCAATGGAAAGAACATTAAGTTGATGATAAAAATGTAATTAAAGGATACCAAGATATTGTAATGGAAAACAGGAAAGAAGGAAGCAGATAAAGTTAAACTATTCCACAAAAACATATTGTAGTAGAAGGAAAGAAGGGAGGGAAATGAGTATTGTTTGAGCCTTACTCTCATCAGATTTGGTTCAAGGAGGTAACAGCATACTCAGTTAAGTATAGAAATTGAACTTGCCCTATAGGCAGTAGGAAAAGGGAAATAGAAAGGTGGAGGTTATTAGGAGGGGGGAAAGAAGTAGTAAGGGAAAAGGGAAATAAAAAGGAGGGTGGCTGGTAGAAGGGAGGGAAGAGTGAGGGAGGTAGTGGTGAAAAGTAAAATTCTTTTGAGAAGGGGAAAGGAGAAGGGAAAAATAAATGGGTGGTGGGGGAAATAGGATGAAGAGAAAGACATAGATAGTA
The DNA here is from genome assembly GCF_028372415.1 of Notamacropus eugenii. Taxonomy (NCBI): domain Eukaryota; kingdom Metazoa; phylum Chordata; class Mammalia; order Diprotodontia; family Macropodidae; genus Notamacropus; species Notamacropus eugenii. The sequence continues at coordinate 314,406,156 of NC_092876.1, forward strand.
ATCATAACTGTGATTGTGAATGGGATCAATTCTCCCATAAAATGGAGGCAGATAGCAGAATGGATTAAAAACCATAATCCTACAATATGTTGTTTACAAGAAACACATTTGAAACAGGGGGATACACACAAGGTAAAGGTAAAAAAGTTGGAATAGAATATATCATGCTTCAGTTGATATGAATAAAAGCAGGGGTAGCATTCCTCATCTCAGAGCAAAAGCAAAAACAGATCTAATCAAAAGAGATAACGAAGGAAACTATATCCTACTAAAAGGCACCATAGACAATGAAATAATATAATTACTAAAAATATATGCACAAAGTGATATGGCATCCAAATTCTTAAAGAGGTTAAGGAGTTTACAGGAAGAAATAGATAGCAAAACTATACTAGTGGAGGACCTTAACCTCCCACTTTCTGAACTTAATGAATTTAAGCTCAAAATAAACACAAAAGAAGTTAAGGAGGTGAATAGAATTCTGTATAAGTAGATATGATACACCTCTGGAGAAATTTGAATGGAGATAGAAAGGAATATATCTTTTTCTCAGTGGTTTATGGCACATACACAAAAATTGACCATGCACTAGGGCATAAAAAACCTCACAATCCAGTGCAGAAAGGCAGAGATAGTCAATGCACCCTTTTCAGATCATGATGCAATAAAATCATATGTAATAAAAGTCCATGAAAAGATAAACCAAAAACTAATTGGAAACTAAATATTTTCATCCTAAAGAATGAATGGATCAAGCAGCAAATCATAGAAACAATCAATAACTTCATTCAAGAGAATGACAATAATGTGACAACCTACCAAAACTTGTGGGATGCAATGAAAGCAGTTATTAGGGGAACTGAATGCTTACATGAATAAAATAGAGAAAAAGGAGATCAATGAATTGGGCATGCAACTAAAAAAAAAGTAGAAATAGAACAAATTGGAAAACCCCAATTAAATACCAAATTAGGAATACTGAAAATTAAAGTAGATATTAATAAAATTGAAATTAAGAAAACTATCAAATTAATAAATAAAAGAGCTGGTTATATGCAAACAAAACAATACAATTGATAAACCTTTGGTCTGTTTGATTAAAGAAATGTTAAATGAGATAGAGTGAGTACATTGCAACTCATCACCATTACAAGACAAAATTAATGAAATCTCTAGGGTCGCATAATGATGATATACAAATGCAGTGACGTACAAATTACTTGGCACAAGCAATAAATCTGACATGGTTCAATTTTACAGTAATGATAGTATAGTATTTTAATACTGCTTTAAAAAGGTTCAGAGTGCTTTACATGTGTTATCTCATTTGATCTTCTCAACAACCTTGTCATAAAGGTACTATTATTTTCCTCTGTTTACAGATGAAGAAACTGACGCTGGGAGAGGTAAGTGACTTGCGCTGGATGACAGATAGAAAGTGTCTAAGTCCAAAGCTCTATCCACTGAGCCAACTAACTTTCTAACTAATTACTTATGTGTACTTTCATTGACATTTGAATGATTCAGAAATTCTGACCTTGATCAGTTGAAATCAGATTGACCTATTTTTTTTTTCCTTTTGTCCTATCTTTAGTTCTATGTCAGTTAGATACTGTAGAAGGCTCATATTTTATTGCTCTTTTTTGTTTGTTTTGTTTATTGCTCATTCTTATCCTCATAAGAATGAATATTAATCCAAAGAAACACATAATTCTTAAAAGAGAGACTTCGATAACTGTTAGAACGATTGTGGGTCTTGCTGATGTGCAGAAATCACACATTTCGAGGATCATTCAGTGAATATAATGAAACTATCAGCTGTACCAAAGTATAAAGAAGTGTAAGGACGCAACAAACAAAAAACAACCAAAAATGTCAACAAGTGACATTCTGTGAATCAGCTTAAGTAATCTTCAGAAAACAAGTAAGGAGCTTCATAGTGACCCAGGAGCAAGAGGAGTTTTTGTTGATTCTACATGCACTGAGTGAGTGATTAATAAGTAGTTGTTCCTTGTCTTTTGCTTACAGTGTAGAATGGATTCTTTGAGGGTGGGTGATCAGGAAGTGTTATTAAAAATAAAACAACAAAACAGGTTTTAATTATTGTTGTGAAGAATAAAAACAAAACCACTTATCATGGAAAAGACAAAGAATAGAGTACAAAAGACTGGAAAAGGGTCATTTTCAGTAATGAAATTTGTTTTTTCATTCAACTAGTTTAAGAAGAAATCCAGGTGAATCTAATAAGGTCTGGGCATCTTTAACAAACCATAAAACAGTTTGCAAGTTCTTTTACTTGCAATGAGCCTGAAAGCAACAGGAAAATTCTGATGAATATATTATATTAATATATAATACTATATTAGTATATATACTAATATATTAATATGCTAATAACTACTTTGCAATTTTTGAAAATTCCCAAATGAAGTCAAAATATTGAAATAACAAAATTTGGTAACATTCAATAAATTAAGAATAATAACAGCAAGGTCTGGATGAGTAGACACTGTAAAACATGATGAATTTAGTTTGCGACATTTTATTCGATATACCTATAGTTATATGGCAATAAATATAGATACAGATTTATCTTCTCTGTAGATCTTTCTGTATCTCTCTCTCTCTCCCTATATGTGTACAAAATGTGTAAATGCATATATATACACATATATACATACATATGCATTTAAATTCATTTTTGTGACAATGTTCTCTTGCCTCTTCTCTTTCCTCTCTGACTTCTTTACCAATTCATCTTCCATATTACACCTCCTAACTGTGAATGTGCCTCAAAGCTCTTTCCCAGGCCCTCTTCTCTTCTATCTCTATATTGACTCACTTAATGAGCTCATCAGTTCCCATTGCTTCAATTATTGTCTCCATGGAAATGATTCCTAAATCACTATACCTAGACTATATATTCATTCTGCACCCAATCTTTCTCCTAAGGTCCAATTGAATATTTTCCATAAGTGTTTTGGGGAACACTCACAGTGAAAAAGTGTGATATGAAGTACAATCTAGTAAAGGGGACTGAAAAAGAGAAGTCATAGAGGCAGGAGGAAAACCACTAAAGTAGTATGCACACACACACACAAACACAACAACAACAACAACAACAGCGACAACAACAAAGAGAAAATAATATCTAGGAGTAGAGAAAAAAAAACAGTCAAGAGCCAGTTACTGAAAAGAAGTCAAAAGTACCGTAACTAAGAAAAAGTTAGGAGATATGAATTTAAATGATCACTGGCAACTTTTTAGTGAGTAGTTTCAGTTGAATGACGAGAAAAGAGTAAATGAGGAGAGAGGAAATGGAAGTAAAATTAACCTAAATTTTTTCTATTGTTTTGGCTTCTCAAAGGCTTCTCAAAGTTTGAAAGGAGAGTAAGCTCTACTGAGTTTCCTGCCCCCTCTCAGGATTAGGGGCACAAGCACAACATTGAAATAAATAGTAAATAGAGAGAGTTTTAAGATGAGAAAGACAAGGAAATATTATGGGAGCCATCTTCTGGAGAAGACTGGAGGAGAATCTGTAGAATGTTTGAAGAATAGTTGGCACCTGTTGTCTAAAAAATGATGATCATTTTATGAATTAGAATGAAGAAAAGAAGAATGAAGGAAGATATAAGGAGTTTTGACATATAGTGAAAAAGCTGTCCAAAATTATGAGATGAAACTTGAACCCATGTCTACATGGTGCAGAAGAAAGGACATTGAATTTAGAGTCAGAAGACCTGAGTTTGAATTCCAGATCTGCAATTTACTACCTGTGTATCCTCAGGTAGGTCATTTAATTTTTCTGGGCTAATCTTTTGTTGCCTCATGTCTAAAAGGAGGGGGTTAGAATAGAGTAGTTTAACAGTCCTTTTCAATTCTAAATTGATGACATATGATTCTAAGTGTTTCTTCTCTGTCATTCTTCCCAACTCCCATCTTCATTTATAAATACATGGGTGGAAGGATGACTGGGTGAGGAGAGAGAGAGAGAGAGAGAGAGAGAGAGAGAGAGAGAGAGAGAGAGAGAGAGAGAGAGAGAGAGAGAGAGAGAGAGAATTTAGTAAGTGCTTTTTTATGTGTCCAATGGTATATTAAATATTAGGGATGCAAATTACAGCTTTTGAGAAAGTCTTTCCTTTAAAGAAGCTTATATTGAAATTGAAGAAGACAATACATTGACAGGTACTAAAAGTGGAAGGATGGAGGAGAATGGTGAAGCTACAACTGGTAGGTATTATGGAGGGCTTGAGCCCCAGCAAGATAAAACAGAAGTTTTAGAATAAGGGACAGAGTTCAAGTTTTCACAGGAAGGGAGATGTGGATAAGGATGATGCCTAGAGGCTAGATTGCATGGTGAGGTACTTTGAATATTGTTCTCTCTTCCTTTATCTAATGACTGCTTGGTATTTCTTTGCACTCTTTTGAGGGATTATTCTCCCTTGATATGTCTTGTGTACTCTCTTAGTCGTTAGAGGAAACAGGTGCTCCTCCTCTGGCAGCCCTCAGGGCTGATAGGGGAAGTCTAATAGTGCTTTTCTTTGCCTAACAAGAGATTGCAAGTCTCATCATAATCCTCCCTACTAGATCTTATAGCTCTAAACAATGTATAAGATGAGGCATTTTGCTTTCTTCCCTGACACTCCTCTTTTTGTTATTATTGTTGAGCCATATTCCATGTACATAGAAGTGAAAATTCACCAGGGAGCAGAATTTCATTGGAACTCAAAAGTTTGTTCTACCCAAGTCTCAAAAACCCCAGTCATAGACCTAACAAAATTTTCAACATGAAAACAAAAGCAAAACCAAAATGAAATCCCTGACCCCAATCATGATGCTCTTTGTATTTTTTGACATTAGAATTTGATGTCTCCATTCCAAGGCACTTTTTCTTAATTGTTATAGAATGGATAATATACTGCCAATATTTCTTAAATTAACCTTCTTAGTCAGTTGGTGACACGTGTCTCATCTTTGAAGGATGACGCTTTGTGTCTCAAGTAGAAACTTAAGCAGCAACTCCTTTGGGTCTGCAAGTGCATGTTAATGAGTCAGGAGAAAGGAAGATAGGAATTCAGCCTGAGTTGGGTTGAATAAACAAATATTTATCTTTAAAAATTAAATAAAGGTTGCCTTCTCCCACCCCAAATGGATACTTAAAAGAGATAGATGTGCAGTTTTTGATTCTATTGTAATAAAAATTAGCATTTTAAAAGAAGGAATAATGCAATATTATCTAGTGTACATTTTTTATTCTTGTTGCTGTTGGTGTTATAATTATTAATTTGCAGATTGATGACGCAATGGTTAGGTTGTTGGACGTGGAGTCAAGAAATCCTGAGTTCAAAACCTGCCTCGGACACGTAGTAGTTGGATGAATCAGGGTAAGTCATTTAATGTCTCTGAGTCTCAGTTTGTTAATTTTTAAAATGGAAATATTAGTAGCATCTAACTCCTAGGGTTTTGTGAGAACCAAAGGAGTTAATATATGTAAAACATTTTGCAAACCTTAAAATGCTATAATCATGCTAGCTATTTTTTCCCCTAAATGTCAAATGCTTACACGTGTTTTTATGGCTATTTAGCAAAAGTTTATTTTAGTCAGAGGCAAATGACTTGTTCCCAAGCCCTTTTATTCAGGTGATTGCTGAATTTGTTGGCATTTTTTATTAATCTCCCTCTGTGAATCCTCTGCCTCCCATATGTCTAGTAACCCATGCATAGAGTTCCCATATAGGCATGGAGACAGGCCCCCAGGGGCATATTTGATGATGTATGATTCTTTCCTAATTAGTCACAGTTCCATCAGAGATGCCTACAGAGATGCCTTCAGGAATTCTAACATCAATCAATTAATCAATCAACAAGTATTCATTAATTGCCTACTATGTGCCTGGAACTATTTGGCACAGTGGCTACGTTGTGCGTACAAATACAAAACATTAAATAATCCCTACTCACAAAGAATTTAGTAAAATCAATAAAACCTTTAGCAAATATTTATTTAATGACAAATGCATGCCCAATATTGTACTGAACATTGTTAGGAGATAAAGGAGAATGATATGGTACCCTCTGATCTTAATATACTTATGTTTTATTTGGGTGCAAAACATAAACACCTCTAAAGTAGTTGTGGAACTATTCAATATAGTCAATTATCAGCTCTTAAGTGGCATAAAATGTTATTTTAAATAGGACAGAAAGGCTTCATTAAGAAGACAGAAATTGTGCTAGGCCTAGGAGGATGCTTAGAATTTAGTTAGCCAAAGTAGAGTAAAGTCATAATAAGGATGGGCCAAGAGTTCAACAGAAGGAGCACAAGGAATTGCATAGAGGTGGAAAATGGCATGGTATAGTGGGGTGTCATGGTATGGAGACTATAAAGAGATCAACTTTATCATTATGAAAATCTGTAGAATAGATTAGGATTAGAATAGAATTTAAAAATTAAGATATTGCAAAAACCTTACTTTTGGTGGAGAAGATGTGATAATATATTTATGTCTTCACCATAGAAATTATACTCGAAAATGCCTTTCTAGTAATAGAATCATCCCTGAATTTCTTCCATTGAAAACTGACCTTAATTTTCCTTCAATATTCTCTTTTATCTTTTTATTTCTAGGATCACTAAATTTCAGAGACATAATGTACTTTAGTAGTCATTTACCCCAAACTATCTGGAAAGCAATTCTACAATACTAAAGGCTTCCAATAAGGAGGAATTCACTATCTTAAAGGAAAACCCATTCCAATTAGGGACAGCTCTAATTATTATCAAACTTTTTCTTGTCATTTCACCTAAATTTTCCTCTTTGCAATTTTCACCCATTCCTCCAGGTGCCCTATGGGGGAAACCTAGAGAAGTCTAATCCTTCCACACAACAGCTGTTCGATTACTTAAAGATATACGCATTAGCTTCTTTAAGCCCTTCCCAGTCTTTCTTTATTCTTCTATTTATATCCCCAGGGCTCAGTACAATTCTTGGCATATAAGTCCTTAATAAATTATTGTTGCCTTGCTTAGCATAAACATTTTCCACTTCATTCAACCTTCAATCCTCATGCTACATAAATTTCAGTCCATTGACTATCCTGGTAACCCTCCCACGGGAATTTTCTAAGTTATCAATGTCCTTCCAAATTTGTGGTGTTCAGAACTAAGCAGAGTGCTCCAGCTGTAATCTGATCTATGCAGAGAAATTGAACTATTACTTCCTTACTCCTGGTCTCATCATCTCTTAATTCAGACTAAATTTCCATTACTTTTTTCTGGCTATTGTATCACACTGTTGATTCAGATTGAACATTCAGGAAATCAAAATGCTCAGGTCTTTTTCAGACAAGTTTCTGTTCATACCCACTCTGCATCATATGTATCTGAAGTTGATTTACCAAACCCAGGAATAAGATTTTAAGTTATTAATTGTCTCTTATTGGATTCCATTCAGTGTTGTAAAGTAACAATTTTTTAAACTTTTCTCTGACATTGTCTTTTATTTATCCTTTTTTACCTTTATTACTTTTCAGATTTGATAAAGACAGGATCTTTTATACCTTTATTCACATAGTTGATTAAAATATTAAGTACCCTATCCCTTGATCACTCCATAGAGACACCTTTCCAAGTTGAATAGTATATCATAATAATAATGGCAACTCTTTGCATATAGTCAATCAGTTCTGAATCCATCTAATTTTACTATCTATTCATATTTTCCATCAAAAGAGTATGAAATATTTTAAGCAACATTTTAATAAAATTTAGACAAATTACATATTCAGTGTTCCTTTGATTTACCAGTTTAGTGATTGTCAAAAAAAGGAAATAAGGTTAGTCTTCTGTGACAAGTTATAAATAAAGCCCTGCTGGCTGCCTATGATCCCCAGTTTATTTTCTAGTTGTAAACTAACCATCTCTTTAATAACATATTCTGGAAAATGTCCTTGGAATCATATAGTCACTGTCAAAGTCCTTTAATTTGCTAGTTCTAGCAAATTTTTTTTTAAAATCAGGGCAACATTTTTACTTCTTCATACTGTCTTTCCTTTTCTATGGAACCTTTCTTCTGCTTTATGATTTTTCAAAATATAATTAAAAGTGGATCAGGAAGCACATCTTTTAGTATCTGACCTAGAAGCTCAGTATCTAAGGATAGTTATTTGAATTCATCATTATATGATAGTTTACCATTTCCTTATTTGTTTTTAATGTCAATATCTCGTTAATTTTTGTTTTCTTTTTTCCAATTCAAAGGGAATTCATTCTGACAGTGAAAATCAATGCTAAACAACAACAAACAACAAGAACAATAGTCATAACGAGCATTTATATAATACATTCATATTTGCAGTCTTTTATAAATATTTTATTAGCACAACAAGCCTAGGAGGTAGTTACTATTATGCTCTTTGCTAGATGAGGAAACTGAGGATAGATAGAGATTAAGTGCCTGGATCTGCTTTCTATTGTCAGTTTTCACAGTCCCATGCACCCCTCAAAGTGGTCTTTTCTCCTCTGTGATCTTCCTTTCCCCAAAATAGCTAAACATACTTAGAAACAAAGAAACAAAAACATTTTATTATCTTTTGCTTTCCTCAGCTAATTCTGAGCTTTAATACTTCTAAAGCTATTCTTATATGATTATACTATGTTTTTCCATATATCGTCTGTTAACTGTCCTTACTTATATCTTCTATATACATTAGTTTTAGTTAAAATCACTGTATATTAGTAAATAGGAATTTACCATATCTACTGAGTTTTAGACACAGCTTAATGCTGAGAATACAGAGGCAAATATAAGTAGTCCATTCACTCAAGGATTTTACATTCCAATAGTTTCTCTAACAGAGAACTTGCACAAATATGTGACACATACAAAAGGGACACAACATAATGAAGGGGGAGTGGGGAGGCACTAACAGTTGAAGGAACCATGGAGAGATTTTGAACAAAGTCTCAAAGGAAACCAGAGATTTCAAGAGGTGGAAGCAAAGAAGGAAAGTTCCCTGGGTACAGGGGATATTCAATGCAAAGACATGGAGATAGAAGGTAGAACTTCCGTGTAAGGAATAGCAAGCAGATTGTCAAGGCTGTACCAAGGAGAACCTGGTGAAGAGTCACGTATGTGAGAACTGGAAACACATGTAAAGGCCATATTAGGAAGAGCTTTAAATACCAAATAGAGGAATTAAATTTTTAAAATTTCATTTAATTTATTTTCAGTGTCAAGTTCGATCTCTTTTATCTCCACAATAAGCAAGAAGAAAACAAACTTTAACACACACACACATACACACACAAGAAAAATGCATTCTCACATTACCCATGTCCAAAAATTATGCTTCATTCTGCACTCCAAATACATTACTTCTGTGTTGGGAGGTTGAAGGTGTTTTTCATAATGAGTCTGCTGGAATTGTGATAGGTCTTTGTATTGGTCAGAATTCCTAAGACATTTAAAACAGGTCTTTACAATAGTATTATTATTATATAAATTGTTCTCCTGATTCTGTTTATTTCACTTTGCATCAATTCATGTAAATCTTCCAAAGTTTCTCTGAAATCATCTCCTTCATCATTTTTAACAGTGAAATAGTAGTCAATCACATTCATATATCCTAACTTTTCAGTCATTCCACAATTGATGTCTATCCTTCATTTTTTCAGGTCTTTGAACCCATAAAATTAGCAGCTGCTATACAAATTTTTGGACATAACATCTTTTCCTCTTTCTTTGATGTACTTTGATATACTTTGATCTTCAAGCAGTATCTTTGGGTCAAAGGGCATCATGCACAGTTTAGCAAATTTTGGAACCTTGCTCCAATTTGTTTTTGAGAATGAATGGACTGGTTCACAGGTCTGCCATTAATGTATATGCTTTCTCTGCTAGCATTAGTCATTTTCCTGTTTTGTCCATTTTGCCTATCTGATGTGTGATACATTAGAATTTTTTTTTTGTATTTTTGTAATTATTAGTCATGTAAAGCATGTATTCACTGGACCTGGATTCCTTAAAGGAATTAATCAAATTTTCATTAAAAGAATGGTATTTATTTGACCCTAAAGTTAAGTAATTGAGTAGAGGAAAGATGTGCTGTAATTTGAGCTTTGGTAAAATTGCTTTGGTAGCCAAGTAGAACTGGGATAGATGAGGTAGGATATCAGTAAGGAAGACAGAGTAATAATTGAGGTCAAGGTCATAAAGGTGTGAACAAGCATACTGGTGGTGATTAGTGATGTGAATGATAAGAAAATGAGAGACAGAAGTAGAAGGAAGATATTTTGGAAATTGGGATGGCAAGATTTGGTAATTGGACATATGAGTTGATGGAAAGTGAAGAGTTGAAGATGATGCTAGGATCATATCATACCTATGTATGTTTTCTTCCCATCTCTCCCTTCTGCCCACCCCAAAACAGCATTCATTCTGATTACCCCTTCCCCCAATCTGCTCTCCCTTCCATCACACCCCTCCCTTCTCTTATGCCCTTCTTCTCTATTTTCCTGTAGGTCAACATAGATTTCTGTTCCCCATTACCTGTATGTCTTATCTTCCAGTTGCATGTAAAAACAATTTTTTACATTCCTTTTTAAAACTTTGAGTTCCAACTTCTCTCCCTTCCTCCCTCTCCACCCATTCCCATTGTTAAGGCAAGCAAATCAATATAAGTTACACAAGTATAGTCAGGCAAAACACTCCCATAACAAATCATGTTGTGAAATACTGTATTTCCATCCATTTTATCCTGCCCCCCATTTATTCTGTTCTCTTTTGACTCTGTTCTCCTCAAAAGTACTTACTTCTTATTACCCCCTCTTCCCATTTGCCCTCCCTTTTATCATTCTCTTACCTCCACTTAACCCCCTCCCCCTACTTTCCTTTAGTGTAGGATAGATTATCACACCAAACTGAGGTTGTATGGTATTCCCTCCTTAAGCCACATGCAATGAGAGTAAGGTTCACTATTTCCCTCTCACCTAGCCCCTCTTGCCCTTCACTGAAAAAGTTTTTTATTGACCCTTTTATGTGGGAGATAATTTACCTCATTCTATTTCTCCCTTTCAGCTTCTGGTATATTCCCCTCTCAACATTTATTTTAATATTTTTAGATATTTCTTCATATTCAACTCACCCTGTGTCCTCTGTCTCTGTATGTAATCCCTCTAATTTTCTTACTACTGAAAAAAGTCTCAAGAATTACAAATATTATCTCTCCACATAGGAATGTAAGCATTTCAACTTTATCAAGTCCCTTATGATTTCTCTTTCCTGTTACCTTTTCATGCTTCTGTTGATTCTTGTGTTTGAAAGTCATATTTTCTATTCAAGTCTCTTCTTTTTCAACAAGAACACTTTAAAGTTCTCTATTTTGTTAAATGACCATTTTTTCCCTTGATGTATCATACTCAGCTTTGCTGGGTAGGTGATTCTTAGCTTTAATCCTAGTTCATTTGACTTCTGGAATGTCATATTCCAAGAACTTCAGTCCCTTAATATAGAAGCTACTAGATCTTGTATTATACTGATTGTGTTTACACAATACTCAATTTCTTTCTTTCTGTCTGGTTACAATATTTTTTCCTTGATCTGGAAGCTCTGGAACTTGGCTACAATATTCCTAGGAGTTTTCCTTTTGGGATCTCTTTCAGTAGGTGCTCAGTGGATTCTTTCCATATCTATTTTACCCTCTGATTCTAGAATATCAGAGCCATTTTCCTTGATAATTTCTTGAGGGGGCAGAGCCAAGATGGCAGAGTTCTATTCTGATACATAGATGCATAGTAGTGTTTCCCTCACAGCCAACAAAATACCTGTATAAAATGACTCTCAATAAATTCTAGAGCAGTGGAAGACAGAACAACATAGCTAAAGAGGTTTCCAGCCAAAGGTAATCTAAAAGGCCAGCAGGAAAGGTCTATCTCACAGGATTCTGAGCAGAACAGAGCCCAGGCAAAGTTTGAAAAAATAGAAGATAATGTGAAACAGCTAATTGGAAAAGCAACTGACCTGGAAAATAGATCCAGGAGAAACAATTTAAAAGTTATGGGACTACCTGAAAGCCATGATCAAAAAAAGAGCCTAGGCATTATCTTCCATGAAATTATCAAGGAAAACTGTCCAGATATTCTAGAACTAGAGGGCAAAATAAATATTGAAAGAATCCACCAATCACCTCCTGAAAGACACCCAAACAGAGAAACTCCTAGGAATACTGTGGCCAAATTTCAGAGTTCCCAGGTCAAGGAGAAAATACTGCAAGCTGCTAGAAAGGAACAATTTGAGTGTTGTGGAAATACAATCAGAATAACACAAGATCTAGGAGCTTCTACATTAAGGGATCAAAGGGTGTGGAATATATGATATTCTAGAAGTCAAGGGAACTGGGATTAAAACCAAGAATCACCTACCCAGCAAAACTGAGTATAATACTTCAAGGGAATAAATGGTCATTCAATGAAATAGTGGACTTCCAAGCATTCATAATGAAAAGACCAGAACTGAAGAGAAAAATTGACTTTCAAACACAAGAATCAAGAGAAGCACGAAAAGGTAAACAGGAAAGAGAAATCATAAAACACATTCTAAAGCTGAACTGTTTACATTCCTACATGGAAAGAAAATATTTATAACTCTTGAAAAAGATAATTTCTTGAAAATGATGGCTAGGCTCTTTTTTTAATCATGGGTTTCAGGAAGCCCAGTAATTTTTAAATTGCCTCTCCTGGATCTATTTTCCAGATCAGCTGTTTTTCCAATGAGATATTTTACATTGTCTGCTATTTTTTTCATTCTTTTGGTTTTGTTTTATAATTTATTGATTTTTCATAAGCCATTAGCTTCCATTGCTCCATTCTGATCTTTAAGGAATTATTTTCTTCAGTGAGCTTTTGGACCCCCTTTTCCATCTGGCAATTCTGCTTTTTAAGGCATTCTTCTCCTACGACTTTTTGGATCTTTTTGCCATTTGGTTTAGTCTATTTTATAAGGTGTTATTTTCCTTAGCATTTTGGTGAGGGCCTTTAGGAAGCAGTTGACTCATTTTTATGATCTTCTTGTATCACTATTATTTCTCTTCATAATTTTTCCTCTATTTGTCTTGAGTTTTAAAATCCATTTTGAGCTCTTCCATTGCCTGACACCAATTCATATTTTTCTTGGCGACTTTGGATATAGGAGTTTTGACCTTGTTTTCTTCTGTTTTATATTGTGGTCTTCCTTGTCAGCAAAGTAAGATTCTATAGTCTGATTTTTTTTTCTGGTTTTTGCTCATTTCCCAGCTATTTACTTGACTTTTGATCTCTTTTTGAGGTAGTTCTCTGCTTTCAGTGGGGTTGAAGGTGAGTGTACTGTCAGCTGCTTGATCTCCCCCACAATCTGATAGAAGGGAGGGCAGTTTGGGGTAGGGGACAGTTAGAAGCACAACACTTTTGAGGAAGCACAGAGTGAAAAGTGACAGAATAAAATAAACAAGTGTGAGGGAAATAAGATAGAGAAAAATCCATTTAGCAATAGTAAACAAAAAGAAGCAAATTTCTCTGATAAAAGTCTAATTTATCAAACATATAGAGGACTGAGTAAAATTAATATAAATGAGAGCCATTCCCCAACTGGTAAATGATCAAAAGATAAGAAGAATTTTGAGATAAAATAATCAAAGCTATCTATGACCATATGAAGAATGCTCTGACACAGTATTGAATGCTAATACACACATATGTGTGAATATATACATGTGTATGTACACACACACACACACACACACACACATATATATACATATATATATATATATATATATATATATATATATATATATATATATATATATATATATATATATATATATATATATATATATATATATATATATATATATATATATATAGTGCTACAAATGTCATCTTTCCATGTAGGAATGTAAGCACTTCAGCTTTAATAAATCCCTTATGGTTCCTTTTTCCTGTTCACCTTTTCATACTTCTCTTTATTTTTGTATTTGAACGTCAAATTTTCTGTTGAACTCTGGTCTTTTCAACAAAATGCTCAAAAGTAACCTATTCCATTGAAGTTTCATTATTTCCCCAGAAGTATTAGAATCAGTTTTGCTTGGTAGATGATTTTTGATTTTAACCCTAGTTCCTCTGAACTCCACAATATAATATTCCAAGATCATCATTCTCTTAATGTAGGAGCTACTAGATCTTGTGTTATCCTGATTTTATTTCCACAATACTTGAATTGTTTCTTTCTGGCTGCTTGCAATATTTTCTCCTTGACCTGGGAACTCTGGAATTTAACTACAATATTCCTAGGAGTTTCCCTTTTAGGATCTCTCTCAGGAAGTTATGAGTAGATGCTTTCAATTTCTATTTTACTAGAATATCAGGGCAGTTCTCCTTGATAATTTCTTGAAAGATTGTATTTAGGCTCTTTTTCTGATCATGGCTTTCAGGTAGTGCAGTAATTTTTAAATTATATCTCTTGAATCCATTTTCCAGGTCAGTTGTTTTTTCCAATGAGATATTTCATGTTCTCTTCTTTTTATAAATTCTTTGGGTTTTGTTTTTATAATTTATTGATTTTTCATAAAGTAATTGGCTTCTATTTGCTCCATTCTAATTTTTAAGTAATTATTTTCTTCAGTGAGCCTTTTAACCTCCTTTTGTATTTGGATAATTCTGCTTTCAAGGCATTGTTCTCCTCATTGGCTTTTTGGAACCCTGTCTGTTGTCATTTGTGCTAGTCTAATTTTGAAGCTGTCGTTTTCTTCAGCATTTTTGTGGTTTCCTTTAGCAAGTTCTTGACTTGTTTTTCATAATTTTCTTGCATTATTCTCATTTCTCTTCCCGATTTTTCCTCTACTTCTCTTACTTGACTTTTAGAATCCTTTTTGATCTCCTCCAAAGCCTTTGATCAATTCATATTTTTTCTTTGAGGCATTGGATGCAGGAGCTTTGACTTTGTTATCTTCTTCCGGTTGTAAATTTTGATCTTCTTTGTCACCAGTGATGTAAGAAAATACCCCTTCAATGAGAAAGTAAGAATCTATAGTCTGTTTCTTTCTTCCCATTTGCTCATTTTCCCAACCATTTTCTTGCCTTTTGAGCTCTTCAAGAGATCGAGGGCTCCAGAAGCAGACTCCTTCTCAGCAGTAGCTACTGTTATCCTGGGACTGGGGGTCCCAGGTTAGGGATTGGGATGGTTCTGGGGGCAGCTCATGCTCCTCCCTCACCCATGTGAGAGACCCTTCCCACTTATCTTTGAAGCTGTATTTGGAGTTTGTGAGTTGAGAAGTCTGGAATCCACAGCAACCACCAGGAATTCAATCCTCTTCTGCCTGCTCCAGTTTTGTCTGCACTGCTATGACCCACACCAAACTGCTCTCCACTCTAAGTCCTATGTTATAGATGCTTGCTGTTGATCTTCCAGTTTGTCTTGGGCTGGAAATTACTTCAGTCTGTCTTCCATGGCTTCTGTTGCTCTAGAATTTGTTTAGAGTCATTTTTACAGGGTTTTTTTTTTTTTTTGAGGGAGTGGGGGAAGAGCTGTAGCAGATCCTTGCTTCTTCTCTGCCCTCTTGGCTCTGCCCCAGCCTTTTAAGTGTGTTTGTTAATCAAAACCACATAATTTGGTAGGAAAAAGTACCATTAATCGCAGAGTTTTGCAACAAGGTATCTTGGGGCAGGGCAGAGTCAAGATGCTGAAGTAACAGCATGCACTTTCTAGAGTGCTGCCCCCAAGTCCAGACAAATACCTGTAAAAAATGGTTCTAAACAAATTCTGGAGCTACAAAACCCATAGAATGATGGAGTGAAGCAAATCTCCAGTCTAAGATAGCCCAAAAGGTTGCCAGGAAGTGTCTATCTTGCAATGTTGGGAGCAGAGCTCAGTACAGAGTGGGCTGCAAGTGCACAGAGGGGACCTGAGCAAGCCTTGGTGAGACTGAATGTGTCACACCTGTGGCAGTTTCCAGACTTCAGGACCCCAAAACTCTGAGAACAAATTGGAAGGTCAGTGGAAAAAAGCCTTTGGGACCAGTGTGGGAGAGTGGAGTGGTCAGTCAGTCCCCAGCCCCAGATTAACCCTCAGCAGCCACAGAAGCGGCAGGGGAAGGGAAAGTGACTTTTTCTGGAACTCTAGGCCCATAGACTGTGGGGGAATCAAGTAGCTGACAGTAAAACCCCCAACCCAACTGGAAGGAGAGATCTCTTTTGACCAAGAGCTCAAAAGTCAAGTAAATGGTGGGGGAAATGAGCAAAAATGAAAAAAAGACTCAAATTATAGAATCTTACTTTGGTGACAAGGAAGATCTAAACATGCAAACAGAAGACAACAAAGTCAAAGGCTCCTTCATCCAAAGCCTCCAAGAAAAATAGGAATTGGTCTCAGGCCATGGATGTGCTCAAAAAGGATTTTGAAAATCAAGTAAGAGAAGGAGAGCAAAAATTGGGAAGACAAATGAGAGTGAGGCAAGAAAATCATGAAAAAATGAGCCAACTGCTTACTAAAGGAAACCCAAAAAATGCTAAAGAAAATGCCACTTTAAAAGGTAGACTAACCCAAATGGCAAAAGGGATCCAAAAAGTCAATGAAGGGAACAATGCCCTAAAAAGCAGAATTGGCCAAATGGAAAAGGAGGTCCAAAAGCTCACGGAAGAAAATAATTCTGTAAACGTTACAATGGAGCAGATGGAAGCTAATTACATTTTAAAAATTAAGAAATTAAAAAACAAAACCAAAGGAATGAAAAAATAGCAGACGATGTGAAATATCTTCTTGGAAAAACAACTGATCTGGAAAAGTGACGCAAAAGACACAATTTAAAAAATGTTGGACTGCCTGAAAGCCATGATCCAAAAAAAAAGAGCCTAGACATCATCTTTCAAAAAAATTATCAAGAAAAACTGCCCTGATATTCTAGAACCAGAGGGTAAAATAAATATTGAAAGAATACACTGAGTCCCTCCTGAAAAAGATCCCAAAAGGAAAACTCCTAGGAATATTGTAGCCAAATTCCAGAGCTCCCAGGTCAAGGAGAAAATATTGCAAGCAGTCAGAAAGAAAAAACTTAAGTATTGTGGAAATCCAATCAGGATACCACAAGATCTAGCAGCTTCTACATTAAGGGGCTGAAGGAATATGATATTCCAGAAGTCAAGGGAGCCAGGGTTAAAATCAAGAATCACTTACCCAGTAAAACTGAGTATAATACTACAAGGGAAAAAATGGTCATTCATTAAAATAGAGAACTTTCAAGCATTCTTGATGCAAAGACCAGAACTGAAGAGAAAATCTGATTTCCAAACACAAGAATCAAGAGAAGCATGAAAAAGTTAACCAGACAGAAAAATCATAAAGGACTTACTAAAGTTGAACTATTTACATTCCTACATGGAAAGATAATATTTATAATTCTTGAGACTTTTCTCAGTACTAGGGTAGTTGGAGGGATAATATACATATAGAAAGAGGGCACAGGGTGATTTGAATAGAATGGGATGATATCTAAAACAGTACAAATAAGGGGTGAGAGAGGAAAATATTTGGAGGAGAAAGAGAAAAATAGAATGGAGAAATCATTTCTAACATAAAAAAGTGAAGAAAATGCCTTCAATGGAAGGAAAGAGAGAGGAGGTGAGAGGGAAAAAGTGAACCTTCCTCTCATCACATTTGGCTTAAGGAGGAAATAACATACATACCTCATTTGCTATGATACTCTGTCTTACACTACAGAAAAGTAGGGGAGAAGGGGATAAGTGAGGTGTGGGGGGATGATAGAAGGGAGAGCAAATGGGAAGAGAGATTAAGTAGAAGCAAATATTTTTGAAGAGTGATAGGCTCAAAAGAGAAAATAGAATAAGTGGCGGTCAGGATAGGATGGAGGGAAATATATTCAGTCTTTCACAACATGACTATTATGGAAGGCTTTTGAAAAACCACACATGTAATATATATATATATATATATATATATATATATATATATAAAATTACTTGCCTTCTCATTGGGGATGGGTGGGGAGGGAGGAACAGAGAGAAGTTGGAACTAAAAGTTTTAAAAATGAATGTTAAAAATTATTTTTACGTGCAACTGGGAAATAAGATATACAGACAATGGGATATAGAAGTTCATCTTGTCCTCCAACAAAATAGAGGGGATAGGGATAAGAGAAAGGAGGGTTATGATAGAAGGGAGGGTATATTGGGGGAAGGGGCAATCAGAATGCAGACTGTCTTGGGGTGGGTGAAGGGAGAGATGGGGAGAAAATTTGGAACTCAAAGTCTTATGGAAATGAATGTTGAAAATTAAAAATAAATAAATTAGAATTGAAAAAAAAGAAAAAACATAAAAAAGCAAAAAACAAACAATACAGTGTCTCCCAACGAAGCATCAGAATAATTCAGTATATGTTGTAAGCCATAATAATAGAAACAATACCGTTTAATGATCATCTGATGTGGTTGCTCATTCTTCGTTTTGGAAGAGGACAAGTGACATCATGAGGAGATATTATGATTTGGGAGTGACTTGGATTTAATTGAGACAGAGTTGTACAAAGCCATCACCCTCACTTTTTCTTCCAAAGCCATTGAAGTCCTGTGGCAAGAAATAGTCAACATGATTAATGATGGCCTGGAATCCAGTGATTTATCTTGGTGTCTTTGATGTCTGACTAAGTTCTGGGCACTCTCCTGTGCCTACTTCAGCTGCCTTTCTGGCCATTAGAACAAATTGTTCTTATTCTCTCATTCCACTGACATAAGTCTTCACAAACTTGGCATAGATATGTCTCTGCCTCACTGATGGATTTGAGACCTGTTGGTAACCCTCAACCTGGTTTAGCCTATCTGCTGAGATGGTTATTCTAGGGAGTGACCACTACACATGCTACAGCTTCTTTTGTTTTTAATTTCTTTTTTTAATTAAATTTATTTATTTAACTTTTAACATTCATTGTCACAAAATTTTGTTCCAAATTTTCTCCCCATTTCTCCCCTCCCCCCACCCAAACACCAAGCATTCTAATTGTCCCTATCACCAATCTGCCCTTTCTTCTAAAAACCTTTCCTTCCCTTGTCCCCATCTTCTCTTTTGTCCTGTAGGGCCAGATAACTTTCTATACCCCATTATCTGTATTTCTTATTTCCTAGTAGCAAGAACAATACTCAACAGTTGTTCCTCAAACTTTGACTTCCAAATTCTCTTCATCCCTCCCTCCCCATCCATTCCCTTTGGGAAGGCAAGCAATTCAATATAGGCCATATCTGTGTAGTTTTGTGAATGACTTCCATAATAGGCGTGTTTTGTAAAACTAACTATATTTCCCTCCATCCTATCCTGTCCCCCATTGCTTCCATTCTCTCTCTTGATCCTGTCCCTTCCCAAGAGTGTTGACTTCAAATTGCTCCCTCCTCCCACTGCCCTCCCTTCCATCATCTCCCCCACCCTGCATTATCCCCTTCTCCCCGAATTTCCTGTATTGTAAGGTAGTTTTTCATACCAAAATGAGTGTGCATTTTATTCCTTCCTTCAGTTGAATGTGATGAGAGTAAGCTTCATGTTTTTCTCTCACCTCCCCTCTTTTTCCTTCCACTGAAAAGTCTTTTGCTTAATTCTTTTACGAGAAATAATTTGCCCCATTCCATTTCTCCCTTTCTCCTCCCAATATATTTCTCTCTCACCGCTTAATTTCATTCTTTAAAGATATGATACCATCCTATTCAATTCATTTTGTGCTCTGTGTGTGTGTGTGTGTGTGTGTGTGTGTGTGTAATCGCACCAACTACCCATATACTGAAAACTTTCAAGAGTTACAAATATTGTCTTTCCAAGTAGGAATGTAAAAAGTTCAACTTTAGTAAGTCCCTTATGACTTCTCTTTGCTGTTTACCTTTTCATGCTTCTCTTCATTCTTATGTTTGAAAGTCAAATTTTCTTTTCAGCTCTGGTCTTTTCATCAAGAATGCTTGAAAGTCCTCTATTTCATTGAAAGACGATTTTTCCCCTGAAGTATTATACTCAGTTTTGCTGGGTAGGTGATTCTTGGTTTTAGTCCTAGTTCCTTTGACTTCTGCAATATCCTATTCCACACCCTTCAATCCCTTAATGTGGAAGCTGCTAGATCTTGTGTTATCCTGGTTGTATTTCCACAATACTTGGATTGTTTCTTTCTAGCTGCTTGCAATATTTTCTCCTTGACCAGGGAACCCTGGAATTTGGTCACAATGTTCCTAGGAGTTTTTCTTTTTGGATCTCTTTCAGGTGGTGATAGGTGGATTCTTTCAATATTGATTTTGCCCTCTGGTTCTAGAATCTCAGGGCAGTTTTCCTTGATCATTTCATGAAAGATGATGTCTAGTCTCTTTTTTTGATCATGGCTTTCAGGTAGTCCCATAATATTTAAATTGTCTCTCATGGATCTATTTTCCATGTCAGTTGTTTTTCCAATGAGATATTCTATGGTATCTTCCATTTTTTCATTATTTTGGTTTTCTTTTGTGATTTCTTGGTTTCTCATAAAGTCATTAGCCTCTACCTGTTCCATTCTAGTTTTTAAAGAACTATTTTCTTCAGTGAGCTTTTGGACCTCCTTTTCCATTTGGCTAATTCTTCTTTTTAAAGCATTCTTCTCATTAACTTTTTGAACCTCTTTTGCCAATTGAGTTAGCCTATTTTTCAGAGTGTTATTTTCTTCAGCATTTTTTGGGTCTCCTTTAGCAAGATATTGACCTGCTTTTCATGCTTTTCTTGCATCTCTCTCATTTCTCTTCCCAGTTTTTCCTCCACCTCTCTAACTTGATTTTCAAAATCCTTTTTGAGCTCTTCCATGGCCTGAGCCCATTGAATATTTATTTTGGATGTTTGAGATACAGAAGCCTTGACTTCTATGTCTTTCCCTGATTGTAAGCACTGTTCTTCCT
Source organism: Notamacropus eugenii (assembly GCF_028372415.1). Classification (NCBI taxonomy): domain Eukaryota; kingdom Metazoa; phylum Chordata; class Mammalia; order Diprotodontia; family Macropodidae; genus Notamacropus; species Notamacropus eugenii. The sequence continues at coordinate 314,427,091 of NC_092876.1, forward strand.
CATCAGAAAAAATTGGAGGAGATATCTGTTCACCAAGAAAGTAACTTTCTATGGTCTTATTTTTTTCCCATTTTTTGGGCATTTTCCCAAACAGTTACTTGACTTTTGGATCCTTTGTCAAGAGTAGGGTATACTCTGGGAATCTGTGAGATTCTCAGTTCACCCAAGGTGGCATGATCAATCATGTACTGGTCTGGATGCAGAGAGAGATTTTTGTGACCAGAATCTTAGCAGTTACCTCTCCACAGCCACCTGGTCTCCAGTTCCGATAAAGTCAGAACTAGGGGATGATTTTCAGATAAGCTGGATGGGCAGGGGCACCGTTCAGTGTGAGACAAAGACAGGCTTTGGCCAGGGCCTCCACCCATGGCTGAGGTAAGACTCAGCCTTTCAGTGCCCCCAAGGGTTTTTATGCTCTGACAATGGCGTGGTCTGCTGTGCAGCCTCTGTGGCCACTGCTTACTGCTGGAGCTATGAGAAGGCCCTTCTCCCTTCCTCTCCAGCTGATAATTCCCTGTCACTGACCTTTGATGCCTGTTGGCCAGGGGATCTGGGGACCCACTGTTGTGACTGGAGATTCCACCCCCAAGGTGTCCTCCTCCCAGAGTCTCGTAGCACTGCACCATGAAGCCAGGGCTGGGCTGGGCTCCACTCTCTGCTCTGAGTCCGATGCAACAGACGTTTCCTGTGGGCCTTTCAGGTCACCCTCGGCTGGAAACCTCCTCCACTCTGTTGTTCTCCACTTCTGCTGCTCTAGAATTTGTTGAGAGTTCCTCTCTACAGGTATTTTATGGGCTGTGGGGGGAGACCCTGCCTAAGTGTGTCTTTCTAGTCTACCATCTTCTAGGGAGGTCACATGCTATAACTTCTTGGAGTCATAGGTGAGAATTGGGGGATAGGTGGACCCCAAAGGTGGTTGATCAGCCTTATAAAGGTCTTGGCAAACCATCTCATTATGGTACCAGTCCTCTCTGAATACCCAGTACATACCAATGATCTGATAATAAACATCTGGAGAGGCACAAAGCCAAACAGTATCTGATACATACATATATTCCTCATTGTGATGGAACGGATTCACTGCAAGGCTCAGGTCTGGGAGGATTTCTCTGCAGACTGTGAGATCTCCACAGTCTGTGATTATCAGAAGACATTGTGCTAATTGCCATCAAGCCATAGGTCATTGAAAAAATTCACTCAAAAATGTTTACTTTGTATAGCTGACAAGAAAGAGCAAGTAGATGAAGAATATCTACTGTTCATACTTCAATTGCTTTTAGAGGAATTCCTTATAAATCTTATCCAACAGTATGTATATCTGGAAGAGTCAGTATACACATATATTGAACTGGGTCCAGAGTTGAAAGGGAAAAAGAGAAAGGATTGGAATACACATAGGGAATATCAAAGTTCTTTTTACTAAACCTATGATTTCCATGAATGCCCAATATTTTTTTTAATACTAATATTTCACTAAGGTTGCTAGATGGCAGCACGACTCAGAACACCACTATCTCTGAATATTTACAGATACATATCACTCATAGGGCAATGGAATGGTGCGTGGTGGGTGTCAGTAAATTTCAACCTATAAACACTGAGGATATCATCAAAGAATTATATGACAGGAAGAGAAGATAAGCTTGTCAAATGTTAAGAAAAAGCGTGACTCACGGACAGCCAGAATGTCCTACTGTTAGCTTCCAAATGACAAAATAAATTCAAGAAGACCTTCAGTATGTGGAATGGACCCTCAATGGTGAAGAATTGGGACAACATGGACAAGACTCACACAGGATGGGCAAGTTTTCATGAGTTGCTAACTCATTGAAGGAAACTTGTGAAGTAGTTTAATCAGGGACTCATTTGAATATTTTTATGTGTCTACCTGCCAGTATAAATTTGGATTCCCACACTAGAATGTAAGCTCCATGTAGGCAGAACTAATTTCATTTTTGCCTTTGTGTCCCTAGCATATGGCACAAGGCAGGTATGAATGAAATGCTTATACAATTGTATTGCCTTCTGTATCTCAATAATTTTCAGTTTAAAGGTTTTTATTTTTTAATAATTCTAATCATAGACAACTGGTCAGATATAATTTCATCCCTACGCTGCTTTTCATCTTTTCTAGGGAATAATCTCTTGCATTTCTATGGAATGTTAGGCTTTTCAACACTCTTTCCCATATGTTAATTAAGTTTTATCTATGCAATAAATACCAGGTACTCCCAGTTCTACAGGAGAGGATGCTGAGATTCTAAGAAGTGATGGACTTTGCTCAGATCCATAGTCAACTCAATCCAACAAATAGTTTTTAAGCACATACTTGATTTCAGGAACTGTGCAGAGTCAGGACTAGAATTTAGATCTACCACATTTTATTGTAACATTCCCCGCCCCGCCCCCCCCTCGGCCCACACTGCATCACATTGTCTCTATCTACCCCATCTTCTTTTATAAAACTGACTCTTGAGGGAGCTGATACAATAGGTAAGCTATCATTCCTAAACTCTGCCTAAAACATAACTCTTTCTCTGTGTCAGTGCCTTTTAATTTTTCTTTCTGCCTCCCATTAATTCCCTTAGTAACTACATTATTTAATTCTATTAAACATTTAAGAGTACTGTATCAGAGATGCCATACAAAATAAAGTTTTATTATACACTGGATACAGGTACACATGTAAATTACATAGGCAGACAGATACAAGATACAGAGAAGAATGATGCCCTCAGGGAGACTTTTATCATTTGCCTAGGCTCATATTCTTTACCATTATTTTTCTTCACTACACACTTTGAAATAGTTATTTACAAGTCCCTGACCTCCAAATGGAATGGTGACTTCACTTCAGCATTCTTGACTAGGAGACTATTTTAGTGGCTGCTTTGGTTCAATGAATTAGAGGAACAATACACACACAAAGAAACATATCTCCACATCAGATGTGTAGATATGTGTACCTAAGTGTATATAAATACACACATAAGTGTATAATATTCATCTCTATCATATATACATATGCATACATTTTGCATGTGTGCACACACATATATGTATATATAAAATAATACTCATTTAACCCATTAAAAAACCTTTAAAATGGTATGTGTGTGTTTGTGTACACACATACAAATAAAGAGAGAGGCAAACTCAAAAATTTAAAGTAGTTTTCACCTTTTGAGGGACCAAACTCGTAAATGGGAGTTGGCAGAGTAACCACAGAAGTGGCTTAATCTTTATGAGTTTGCTTACCTCACTTAACCTGTCTAGCTTCTGATTATCTGAAAAATGAGTAGGCTTCACTAGATGATTGCCAGGGTTATTGTTTTTTACTCTGAATCTATCACGCCATCTGATTCTATCAACCTTGGTCTGCACATATATTGAAAATCAGTTGTTGGACCTTTAAGTCGCAGATTACAGATGCTAAAATCTCAGCCTCATGCTTTTCAATTCCTAGTAATGAAAGTTTATTTTTCTACAAATTCACATATTTGTTTGAAATTGTTGAGATCACATATTTGGTTTTGGAATTAGACCTTTAAGTACTGTCTAAAATATCCAACTCAAAGTGGTCTAGAAACCTAGAGATGGTCAACTTTCTTATCTCTTATTCTAACAGTTCAGTGAATCTCTAACACCTTTCACAATATTTTTATAGGAAATATGCCATCAACTTTCCCTAATTAACTAGAAATTTATGACAACAGTTAGGAATGCAAATCACCAGTCTAATCAGATCTGCCTTCCCTCCCTCTATATACTTCTTATCATGTTTGCTCACATACCCCTAGGAGGAGGTGAATTAATTTCAATTTGGCTTTCAAAAAGAAAATCATTCTTCAAACTCTTGATGAGGCTATTTAATTTGAATAAGAATGAAAGTAGATTAAAATACGATCAACAGAAAGTTAGGAAAGAAGAAATGGTAATTTCACATAGTTATACAAAAGAAATAACTGAGACAAGATTATCTTCTCTTATTCCTTTCTGATTTGTGAGATAAAAATGTACTATATGTACTCTAAAGGAAAGAAGTTTATTCTTAGAATATGAATATATAGGTTTAGTCATCCTTTAAACAAATATTTATTAACCATATATACTATGTACCATATGTAGAGTTTTATACTGTGTCATAGGGGAGATATCAACTATCCTGCAAGTTTCAATCTGTTGCATAATAAGATACTTTCATGAATAACTGCAAATGTCCAGTGCTGTATGATTAGTGTGCATCTGGAAAAAAAATGAAAATGTTGTGTGTAGCTGCAAAAGAAAATTTGTGCAGTTAAACAAAGAAGCTCATTGCTGAACAAAGGGAAGGGATGCCTTTCTGGAAAAGATGATATTTGAGTAGATAGGAGTTTAGCTAGCAAATATGGGAGAAAGAGTGATGTTCATATATATGTGTATATATACATATACATACCCCATATATATGTATATGCATATTTGTATATATTTATCACACATGTATATATGCATATGTGTATATATATATATATACATACACACACATATATATGTATGTGTGTGTAAAAAGTGAGCAAAGCCATGAAAACATGGAAGTAGAGGATATGTTTCAGAGATAAATCATTTTTAACTACAGTATTTTATGTGTGTAGGGATCTATCTCAGAGTTGTAGCCCTTTTTTGTTGTGGGGGTTGGGGAAAGGAGTAATATGTATTCCATAGAAGATTGCAGACTGGCCTTAAGAAGCTATAAGGCATAATTTGAGGCATCCAGCTGTATGACAGGGAGGGACAAAAGAAGATGGATAGAGGTCAGAAGATAAACCAGTATCACAGGTATTGGAAAGACATATACAACTGAATCACAGCCTTCACAAGGAATAAATTCGATCTGAGATTTAGTCATTGAACAGGAATTGCCAGACCCAGGATAAAGTAATTGCAAGGCCACAGGAAGAGAATGAAGGGAGTCAATTATTCTTCAAGAGAACATCCTCCAGCCCTGACACCCAGTTTTGTTTTTTTTTTTTCAAGTTTTTCATCAGCCTCCTAGTTTGGCAAAGGACTTCTTGCATCCTACCCTTCACAAACAGGGCACTTCAGTGATGTCAAATGGTACACTGTAGCTTTTGCAGGAAAAGCCAAGTCTCTAATAGGGAAATACTATTTTTCAATAGCTTTAATGCCCAGGATTAGATAGAAAACCTAGAATTCCAGAAAAGTGAAAGTGGAGGATGCCAAGGGAAGGGTATATTCAGAGTACATAAGCATTATGGACATTTAAGAAGCTATAAAAAAGCAGAAATTTTTTTTGACTAATATTATATGAGACTGGAAAACCTAATATAGTATTAAATTATGGAAGTCCTTGTATGCCATATTTTGAAACTTGTGTTATACTCATTATGCTGTAAAAGAATCACTTCAGAGTTTTGAACAAAGGAATGACAGCTAGATTTACTCATAATAAAATGAAAATCTGTCAAGGGTATGAAAGAGGTACTGGGGAGAAATGGAAGTAGTAAGACTTATTAGGAGAATATTGTAGCATTATAGTTGTAATGTTGATTTGGACAAGAGTGGTGGCAATGGGAAGAGGGAAGAGAAGATGGATGTATGAGATGCTGCATAAGACAAAAGATTTGAGAAGTGAAGGAGAGGGAATATCAATGGTAAACTGAAGGTTAAAAACATGGGTGAATGGTGAATAGTGCTACCACTGAAATAAAAAGAGAAGAATGGACAAGCTTAAGGAGAAAAATAAACTAAGTTTTGGACACATTGAGTTTGACGTATCAAACAAATATCTAGGTAGAGATGTCCTGTCGGCATTTGTACATAGGAAGCATAAAGTCACAGATATAGGACTAAAAGGGATCTTGAAGTCATTTAGTCCACTTCTCCCACTTTTACAAAGAAATTGAGGATTAGAGGTTAAAAAACATGTTCACAGTCACACAGGCATAAGTGGAAGAGACATAATTTAAGTCCAGGTTATCTGTTGTAAATCCACTGTACTGTATTGTGTCAGAAATTCAAAAGAGGGATCACACTTACATATTAGGATCATCTGCATAAAGGTGGTAACTGACATTGTGGGAGTGTAGGTTGACAAGGGAGAAAGTGAGTACAAAGGCAAGGAACTCAATGACTAGGTTATCTGCACTAATGAGTCTGGGTAAATCCCTTAACTACTCTGAGGCTCAGGTTCTTCCCCTTGTGAAATGATGGTAATTATGTTTGCACAACCTACCCCGCAGTGTTGTAAGATAACTACTTTGTGAACTGTGAAGCATTTTGCAAATCTGATCTATGATATCCTAATAGAACTGTTTTATTTTTCTTCTAGGATGTATTGGCACTGCTAGCCACCCACCCACCCCCCTAGTCCTAGAAAAAGTCTTTGAGACAGAAGTATCACAGGCATCCTTTTGAATTTATATTTCTTTCTTCCTTGGAACAAAGGTCCTTTGTGAATATTGGATGGCTGCCATGATATCTTGATGGGCCCCTGGGAAAGCTTTTACTTGGGGAGTAAAGTGTTTTAAAAAGACTCTTTTTATGTTAGTTTGAATCCTGAAAGTAATAGTCTGTCCTCTTTAAAAATATATATTGTCTTGATTTTTAATAATGCATTATGAAAACGTGGTGGGCTCTTTGATTCTATAAAGGTTCTGGACTATTTAGTTTCCCAATTTAACTTTTATTCTGTGAAACTAGCATCCAATTTAATTGCATTTTCTTTATTTATTGGTATTTTTTCTCACCCACTTGACTTTCTTTTTGTTAGTGGACACAGAAAAAAAAATTCAAAGACTGAAAAATTCATAATACTTGAAGTAGCATGGAGTGTTGTAATCTCACCCACTCAAATAAGCCTCTTCTCCACTGAGGGCAAATTGGAAAAATTAAATGACCTTTCCCCCAATTTCTAATTAAACTAGTTAATTTCTAAAGCACTTAGATACCTCTTCTAGTCAGGTAAATTTTATCCAGGCTAAGTTCCTACTTTTGACACTTAAGTGAATTCCACAGACTGGTACTGCATACTAACCATTTGTTGAGGGAGATGCAAGAAGAGGCTATGTGAATATTCACTTTGGGGAATTTAAAGGTCTCTGCTGAGTGATGGTCAATCTAGTACCCTTTCTTAAATCTGTTATATCTTATCTTTTTTTTTCTTTCTTCCCTTCCTCCCTGTCTCCCTCCCTCCCTCCCTCCCTCCCTTCCTTCCTTTCTTCCTTCCTTCCTTCCTGGCTTACTTTTTCCTCCTCCTCCTCATTCTTCTTCTTCTTCTTCTTCTTCTTCTTCTTCTTCTTGTTCTTCCTCTTCCTCTTCTTCTTCTTCTTCTTCTTCTTCTTCTTCTTCTTCCTTCCTTCCTTCTTTCCTGTCTCTGTCTGTCTGTCTCTCTGCCAGTCTCCATCTCTCTCTCTCTCCCTTCCTCTCTCTCTCTCTCTCTCTCTCTCTCTCTCTCTCTTTCTCTCACACTCACACACACACACACAATCCAGGTAAGCATCAATCATTTTGAATTTGCATTTTCAAATATGCTGTAGGATTGATTGAACACCAATAAACATCTTTTAAAGAATCGGTGTCCTTTTCTCTTAAAGGCACTACTGACCAAAATATCAGATGGTCAACCATTATTTACAGAATACCTATTCTGTGCCTTAGGCTCTGCTGGGCATGGTAAGAGATACAGGAGTATAACAAAAACCTATTTGCAATCTAATAGTAACATGAAACAAGAACATGCAAATGATTATAATTTTCACCTCTTTGTCTATGTATACTCTAGGACTGAATGACCTACAGATGAATGTACCCTACTGCTGGAATATTTGACTGACTGATAGGTAGATAGCACTATCTGCCCAATGTGCTTTCAGTCCATGAAAATGTCTTTATTTGAGCATTACCAAACCTCAGGATCATGCATGCACACCATAACATACCCGGTAATGGATTTTTAAGATAGTGTTTTCTAATTTATTCCATAAAATTGAATTAATTTACTCAGTCCATGACAATATGACTGCTTAAGGATAGCTGGAGGTTTTTAAGCTTTCTTAATAAGCTTTTAACATATTCCCTTCAACAAAGTAAGTTACACTTTACTAAGAATAAGCAAGACCAGAAGTTCAACTTCAGGGAAACTTAGATTGGTGTGAACATTGGAAAAATACTTTCTCTTCTCCCTAGTGCTATAGACTCCAAATTTGTGTTTGTTCTTTTGAAGGTAACAAGTAATATTAGACTTCATGGACCAATGCATGAAAGTGCAAAGTGTATGTGTGGTTAGAGAGCAGGTTATCAAGCCTACCTCCCAAATCACTAGTCACAGCCATTCACCTTTTTATATCATCAGGTCACAAGCAGGATAATGATAATGCAGCAAAGGCCTTCCAAGTAACCAAAGAATATATGTAATATGTGTGTTTTTCCTTTCTGTTCGTATTCACCACTGTCTTGCATATAGCCTTTCTGCTCTACTCACACTGGCCTAGTCTCTCTCCCCTGAAAATGTCTTACTAATTTTATTCATTCTACCTTTAAGCCTACATTCACATAATTTCTTAAAAACTTGGAATATTTTATTGCTCTGTCTATGAACTACAAAGAAAAATACCAATGAAAAGGAGTGCATTCTAGGCATGAGGCATAGCTGTATCAAGGCAAGAAGATAGGAGATGGAATGGAATGTATAAGGAAGAGTAGTTTGTTCTCAGAAACGTCTTCATGGGTGAGTTGGGTGTTGAGTTAGACTGAGAAAAGTGAAGAGGATTTAGTCACTTAGAAAGCCAGGGTTCAAATCTGGAGGTTCTGACTCCTAAACCAGCTTTTTCATACATTGTCACTGTTCCAGTGTTCAGAACAGATATACCTATGTAACACACCTACCTATCTATTTATCTATCTATCTATCTATCTATCTATCTATCTATCTATCTATCTATCTATCTTTCTAGATAAATATAAAATTTAAGATCTCTCTACATAGATATATATATACAAATGTAAATACATATATACTATGTGTACACTATATATATATATATATATATATATACACACACATATTTATGCATATACAGAGATACATTGTTGTGTGTGATTTGTCCTTCATTCTTGAAGAGGATCATGACATCAGGGAGATAACGACATGACTTTAAATTGACTTTGATTTGAATGAGGGAAGACTGTACAAAATCATCAGCCTCACTTTCTTCTCTAGAGCCATCTGGGTTCAGTGCACAGATTTCCATCAGGATGACTGGAGATGGCTCAGGATGCAGTGGGAGATGTTGGGCCTTTTAAGCTAAAGTTGTTTGAGGTTCTCACTTTGAGTGAGGTAACACAAATTCAGTGAATAGGCTTCTTTAAGGATTGAGTCCAGGGCCTCTTTAATTAAAAGAAAAAAATCTAACTTCTCAAGGATGTTGGCCAAAAGATAAACATACTCACACATGTATGCATGCACACATGCACACACACACACATACCCCTGCCTGTGTAGATTTGTATGTGTGTATTGAAAAATGAAGGAGAGTCTAATGATTGAAATTAGGCATAAAGTAGAGTCACAGAACGGGTCAGGGTCTTATGATACCCTTTCATTCACATTGTTTAGATTGTGCTGTGTCCCATGTAACTTCCTAATACCATGTCAAAAGGCTGCAGATTCAGCTCAAGCCTTGTCACAGCAATTTGTCATGACTGCTTGCTTCACTTGATTTTCTGTATTCTGACTGGCATTCTAGTGATTCTGAGCTTGGTTTTAGACTCTGACTGATCCCATTTCTGACTATACCTGACTGATTCACAGTTCCTCTGAGATTAGTCCTAGCTTTGATCTCAGCATTCCTGGATCTGCACAGGATTCATGTTTCTATCTTGACTCTGTCTTTTCCTTCTGAATCTCCTCCTCCATCTGCCTTGGTTTTGCCTCCTGCTTCTGTATTATACTCTTTCTATCCTTTACCTCCTGAGAACTAGAGTCTAAAATAAATGACTTCCCTCAGGTAGGCAAATTACAACAAGGGATCTTCAATTCCTGAAAGGTCATTCTCTGAAATCAGAGGCATTCACCATTCACTTCACCATTCCCTGGTTTTCAGCTTCCTTCCAGTAGCCACACAACCTGTAACTAAGCTGGACCTCAGGCTGACACTTTGCAGGCTGAAAGCTGTTGCTCAGTACAAACAAGCAGTAATTTCCTCTGCCTATTTATAGGGCCCATCCATGACATCAAAATGGTACACAATTTTTTTTAAGTAACTTCAGTTATATCTTTTTATTGAAAGATGACCTCTGAACTTTCACTGTAATGTCTGACAAACCTTATAAATTTGAGATCAGAATTATGGAATGTTAGAACTGAAAGGAAACTTAGAGATTATATAGTCCAATACCTGCATTTCACAGATGAACAAATAAAGAACTGTTGTGGCTTGTGCTGCTGCTGCACTTGTTACCACTCAGTCATTGAGTTGTGTCTGACTCTTTGTAACCTGCATGGGCCATACATAGCACAACAGGCCTTTCCACTATCTCGCAAAGTCTGTCCAAGGTCATGTTCATTGCTTCCATGATACTATCTATTCATCTCATCTTCTGCGATCCCATTTTCTTTTTGCCTTCAATCTTCCCCATCAGTGTCTTTTCCTGTAAGTACTGTCTTCTCATTATGTAGCCAAAGTATTAAAGCTTCAGCTTCAATATTTGTCTTTCAAGTGAATAGTTTGAATTCATTTCTTTAAGTATTGACTGATTTAATCTCCTTTGTGTCTAAAGGACTCTCAAAAGTCTTCACTATAATCACAATTCAAAAGCATGGATTCTGTAACATTCAGCTTTTCTTACAACCCAACACTAACTGCCAAATGTTGCTGCTGGAAAAGCCATAGATTTCTTTCTGGAATGATCCAGGAGGAGCACAAAGAGCTAAGGAAGCAAATTGACTTTTCCAAGGTCATGAAAATATATAGATGTTAATCAAAGATATTCTAAAATTCTTTTCAGTGCTCCTAACTGTGAAAGTCTTGCTAAAATGATAATTCTCCACTCATCCTATTGAATTTCAGTCTTTTCTTTCAAATTAGGAAACAGAGATGTGGGAGATTATTAGGAAAATTCCATCATTCTGTAAACATTAGAATTAAAGTATTAATGAGGAAAACTAGAGATGAAATAATGACCATTATCAGGAATCCAATTTAATGAGTTTCTAAAACTTTTTGCAGAAATTGTGATAATTAATAGATTTCTTTAGCAGGAAGTAAGAACTCAGTAAAATCTACCTTGTCTTGTACGAAGAATTATAATAAGCTTTATTACCAAATATTTCTTGGATAATTGTTAGTGATTAGATAGTGCCAGAATATTCCTTTGTGTTTATGTAAATTAGTTAGGTCTCTGAAGTCAGTTTCTTCTAAACATTCAACTGTATAACAGTTTTTCTTGTTTTGCTCAATCTCTCCTCCCCAGCATCTGTTTTCTTCTCTTGGTCCCTGTTTGAGCCATAATTTTCACTTTTCAAACAAGGAAGACCCTTCTTAACTCTGCTTATTCAATTTTTACCCATCCTTCAGGGTTGGTTCTTGTCCTGTCTCCTTCAATGAAATGTCTTCTGACCAATCCAGGACAAAACAACCTCTTTTTCTTCATTGAACATCTAAAATACTTAGAATCCATGTAATCAGATTTGGCACTGAAATATACATTGATACATTTATTTTCATTTACTTCTATTTATCTGATTCTTTACTCTTCAATTACATTGAAAGCTCTTGGAGGGAGAAGACAATATCCTGTTTTTCCATTCTTCCACTAGGGTTGTACACAGTGTACACAGAATCCATCAATCTTTCATTCTTACCTTCCCGTTACTCTCCAACTACATTAATCAGTGAACCTGATGCATCAGTTCAAATGGCTTTCCTAACATTCCTCTAAAAATGCTTCATGTTCTCCTCTTCTTTTGTCTTTCTTCATATCGTTTCCCTTGCCTAAAATGACCTTCTCTTTCCCATATTTCCCGTCAAAATCTCACTTCTGTATTAGTAAGTGTATTATTTTAAGTGTATTAATAAGTGTATTTAAATCTACTGAAAGCAGGTATTCTTAGGATCTTCTAACCAATAAGCTAAATTCCACTAAATAAACATTTTGTGTTCCTCAAAGAAAAAATATTTAATGGGGATTTTGAAGAACATCAAGTGTCAGATGAAAATACTATCTAAGTATCGTAATAATAATTGTTATAACGATCAACATTTATACAATACTTGAAGATTTATGGGCCTGTTTATAAACAGCATCTCATTTGAAACTTAAAGCAAATATGTAAGATAATTGTTATTGTCATCCCTATTTTACAGAAGAGGAAATGTCAGGTAAAAGATGTTAAATAAGTTACTAAGCATTAAACCACTATTAAGTGTCTGAGTAAGGATTTGGACTCAGGTCTTTCTGACTCTAAGTCCAGTACTAAATGAAAATAGATATTAACAATTAACCTAACAATATAAAGATCCTATTTATCACTGAAAGAAATGTGGAAATGCATCATCCATCCAAAGGGTCTGGTCACATTATTATTTCATTAGAAGGATAAAGGAGACACTTTTATCCCCTTTTCCTTCTAGATGGAGTGATAAAGAACAGAGGCAAATTTCTATTCTCAAAAGGAAGGAGAAAGAGTGAATGAAGTGACTCCAACAGAATATCAACTTCTAGAGCCAGTCAAATTCTGCCAGAATCTAGATTGCCCCTATGTAGGATAGAGACAGTACTATGTCTCTTGCATTCTAGGCTCTGATGGAGCTGATCATCAAAGCATATAATTCCTTTTAGAGTAAATAAATATACTATTTATTATTTAGTAAAAAAAATACTACCTTCTCAAGCTAATTCATTTGGAAAGTAAGGTGATATAAAAATAAAAGTTATATATAATGAAAAAAATCACTTTCTGCAAACCAATTTTCTGGTTGTGGCTGAGTGAGGGATCACTGGGTTCCTTCTTCTCACACTCTTGTTGCAAATGGCTAGATAGTAACCTGGTGTTAGCTGCTACCTGTGCCTTTTCCAAGGATGGCTGAGCAGAGTCAAGTAGGTATTGTAGAAGAAAACCAGGAAAAAATTGTGTTAAGCTTGAAGAGTGGGACCCTGATTGTATACTTTGACTTGACTCAAAAGCTGATTAGCTTCAGTAACTGGGTCAATAATTCCACTTGTCCTTGCTTCCTTGCTCAAACCCCTAAGCCTCATTTCATTGCAAGAACCTCTTATAATTGCTGCCTAATTTTTCCAAATTATATCACTTCTCCTCATCCCCAGAAAGTGCTCTATTACAAGACCTACTGGAACTAGGAATTGGTTGATATGTGATGTAGCCTGAAAGTTCTGTATTAAAAGCTCTCTTCCCAGAGATTCAGGGCAAATGCCTTCCCTCTTGGTATCTGCACAGCCCGATCAAATACAGATTCTTTGCTTCACTAAATGTTCCTGACTGTTATTTACCCATACCAACTGAACACCTTAAGTGAGAACAGGCCCTTAAATCCTGGGCTTTACCACAGCTCCTCTCAAATGCTTCAAGAGCCAGTTTGTGTTCAGTCTTCTAAATGAAGCCTTCCCATAGTAGGCCAACACTCTCCTCTGAATTCATATAGAATTTAATTTCCAACCACTCAATTGAAAAATGATATACTGCCAAGTGTTATGATCTTGCAGTTAGACAGTGCTTTATTTTTATAATTAAAGTAAAAAAAAATCAATTAGTCTTTCTATTTTTTTTGTATTCTTTACAAGACCAAATTCTGTATTTATAGTAATTAATATTTTATTGAGAATCAGTTCATGCCACCTTAGGTTCATGTTTTATTGTACCACGATGGAAATTCTTTAAGTTGACTGTAGGATCTTTTTCCTGTGGTTGTTCAGTCTTTTAGTCATATCTTACTCTTTATGACCCTATTTGGTGTTTTCTTGGCAAAAAGACTAGAGTGGTTTGTCATTTCTTTCTCTAACTCATTTTACAGATGAGGAAACTGAAACAAACAGGGTTAAAGGACTCCCAGGGTCACATAAGTAGATAAGTGTCTGAGGTCAGATTTGATCTCAGGTTTTCCTGACTCAGGTCCAGTGCTCTCTCTACTGTGCCACCTAACTGCCCACCTTATATTTTCATGGGAATTAAAAATAAAGATAGATCATATTAAAATTCAGGTTGGTCTCCACACAAGGCAACATCATATGATGAAAAGAGTTCTGATTTTGGCATCAGAGGACAAAGGTTCAGATACCAATTCAAACATTTACTCTTAATCTGTGTGACCTTGGGACAGTCATTTGGCTTTTTTGGTTCTCATGATTATCATCCTGATAATGAGGGAATTGAATTAAATGACCATTAAAATCCCTTTCATTTCAAAACCTGTGATCCCATGAAGCCTGGCTTCGTCTTGATTTTTGTGAGGATCTGGTAAATGAAGTGAGTATGGATTATTATGACTAGATATTGTAAAGCCAATCACAGTTGCACACCTGAGGAATGTTGCTGTGAATAATTTTTAGGGTCTAACTGCATAGCTCTCTAGTTATTCAGCAATAAACTAAACATTGTTCAATAAAATAAAGCATAAAATTCATAGCAACATTCTTAAGCAAAGCAAATTGTCTAATACATATGTGTATCTCACAACACTCATTATTTCACATGACACATAGAATATACCATTGTGTCCACAAAGTCAGTGGCCCCAGGCTATGGTTTTCCTTAGCATGACACATACTTAAGGGGTAGCAGAAAATACCACACCATCCTCCCCTAGGTCACTGGAAGAACAATCTCCTTAACCAATACACAATGTCCAAGTAAAGTCCTCTCTCATCTTGACTCAAGACTGACTTCCAAACCCCATGACTCCTACTCTGTGCACCAACCACTCCCATTTCTTGCCTGTGTTCACACACAGCTCTCTGCTCCTGCTCCTGGTCTCATCTCACAGGGACTGTTCTAATCCAACATATTCCTACTTCTGCCTGACAACAGTCTCCAGGGGCTCCTGCTCACAGCTTCTGTTTCAAGGAAAATGAGGCTCAACAGGGCTATAACAATATTTATACATATTGCCAACATCATCATCTCACTTCACTCATAGAGACCAACAGAAAGGGCTTCTGTCTGGGAAATGAACCCAGATAAGCAGACAGGACTTCTGTCTGAGGAATTAACATATACAACAGAGGGAGTGCCAACATCATAAATGTTCTTTCTCTTAGGCCTCCCCTCAAGCAAATTCCCCTAGCCCACTCAAGTTTGCTTCTCTCTCTCAGCTGTGCTTCTCTCTTTTCTCTCTAAGCAATGCAATATGTACACTGTTTCCAATCAAAGACTCTTGATTCAGTCAAAGGGAGATTTCAATCAAAGGCACTTGATTGGCTAAAACTCAATTCAGAAAAACAGCAAAAAATCCTACTTTGCTTACTGCTACAGATATGGAAAGAATTCCTGAGATATTTGGTGGCCATAATGCTTTTAGCCATGAGGAAAGAGAGATAACTAAAGATTGCCTCTACCACTTAGTGGCACCTAATTGTGTATTGATTGAATTTTATTAGAATATTAGAAAAGATGGCAGATTGGAGAGACCATCATAGCTCTATATATTCCCACTCCTCAGTAGTCATCTGGGACGTTGCTAAGGATGGAACTGGAGTCTTATATCAGAAAAAAAGATAAAAAAAAGTGTAAAGGTTATGTACCAGGGTGATTTTGGCAATTAGATGATAAATACCATCTCTCTCTCCTTCTTTCCCTTTCTTTCTCTGTTTATGTGTACACATACACACACACACACGGAAATGCTTTCTCCATATTATATATACATATATACACACAGTATGAGTGTGAATTTATATGTGTGTATATATACATTCACATAAATATGATATATGTAAATGTATGTATACATACATACATACATACATATATATATATATATATATATATATATATACATATGTTGGGGTTGGAAGCTCAATTCCGTGTGGACAGTCTCGGGCGGGTAAAGGTGGGAACTTCTAAATCTTAGAGCTCTCACGAGACCCCCCCAGGAAACGGCTGGGAATCGAGGTGAACCGAGCTATCTCGTGTATTTCCGCCTCTTCCCGTGAGAAAAGTGATGGGAGAGAGATCTCCCCGCCCTCGAGATTGTCCCGGATTGGAGCACACCTAGTTACCTAACAGCACGGTATTTAGATGCAAACTATGCTGCTGGAGAGTTAAGTAGGATCAGGGAAGCCTGAAAGCTCTCTTAGCACATGAGGAGCCAAAGAGGACACAAGGCTCCGCTTTTCCTCTTCTCCTTCTCTCCCCTCCCCCTCTCTCCCCGCTTGTACTTCTACTTCCAATCTCTTATTGTAAGATCTTTGCCTCCTTGGGAGATTCTTCTATCCCTCCTAAGGAAGAATCCCCTGCACTTGTAACTAGACCCTGAAATAAAGCTCAACCCTTGTTCGACTCTGGAACGTCCTTTCTCTCATACGAGTATCCGGTTTGGCCAACCGAAGACCTCGGGAGGTGAGGTAAGAAGACTCGGGTACCCCACAGGCCTCTAGGCCTGGCATACATATATATGCTTATGCCTATATATTAATATGTATTATACGCAATTAATTTGCAATTATATGCAAAATTTATTTCAATATAATTCATTTCTTTTTTATGCTTGTGTATTTTATTTTATGTTTTTAAAAACATTATTCTCAGAAGGGGTCTATTGAATTTGTCAGCCTGCCAAAGGGGTCAATTGTACAAAAAATAAAAAAAGGTGAAGAGCTCATCCCTAGTGGAAATTAACCCTACCCTCCACAAAGCAGGAGCTGCCATTACTTCGACTGAGGATTTGCAAATAGCTTGACATTGAAAAATGTCTTTTTGAACAAACATTTCAGTATTCTAAGTGTCTTTTTTTTTTGTTGTTTTTTTGGCTGGAACAATTTGCATCACAACAGGATTTTTGCTTGTAGAATTCATCCTGTGGTCCCGCTGTGTTTCCCCACCTGAAGTCATAATCTTCCATTTGTAACATCAAAACCTTTTCCCTCAACAGCCAACAGTGCTGTCAAAAACGGAAGATTACAACTTTGGATCTGAATGAAACTGCAGGAGAAAATGAACTCTTCAGAAAAGAAAATCTGGTTTTCATAGGAATTTACTATGTAATACACAACAAGGCAAATGCCCTTGTTCAGACTTAGGATTGATTCCCCAGATTTTCTCGTTATGAAAGTCATCTGTCTATGATATCAGCCATCCTTTAAAGCCACTTAGACAAAAAAACTAAAACAGTCCAGAAAAAGCTTCTTTAGCTATTTTTTTTTCCTGTTTGGAAAAGAAACAGGTTAGGCTTTATCTTAATGAGTTGATAGAAAAGAAAAATATTTTGTTTGACTTTTCACACAAGTTTAGTGGTCTTGGTGTTGTGTATCACCCATCTTCAAAAGTTTTTTAATCAAGTCCCCATAAAATATCAGTCTGTCAGACAGTATATAAATCTGCCTGCTAATAATTCTCACTACAAAAGAATTTCCAAAAGGGCAAAGCAAAATCAGCAGATGTTTAGATGAGCAGTGAACAAACATGAGTGGCAAATATTTAATGTTTCTTCTTTTGCGTAGGGCACAGCACTACCATGCTAAACTGTGTACTACAAATAATTAAATAATATATAACTGTATAATTGACCTGTAGTGGTGTAACATCAGCACAAATGAAACAAGAAAAGAGGCATTTCAGTGTGCTCAAGCAAGGCTGGGTAGAAAGGATAGGACCTTGAGCTTAAACATGTCATCATGGTATACTTGAAAGAGTACTGAAAGAATATACATCTAAGATGATAATTCTCAAATTAGTCTTTCCTGCCCTAATATCTCTGCTATCCTCCAATCTCACATCTCTATCTGCCTTTCAGATATCTCACAATTGATGTTTAGTGGACATCTTGAAACCCAACATGCCTGAAATTGAATCCGTTATCTTTCCCCTAATTTTCCCACATTCCTAACTTCTCTATTACTACAGAGGACAATATCGTCCTTCCAGTCCCTCAGGCTTGTAGTCTGGGTGTCATCCTCCTTGTCTTCCTCATTATCTCTCACTCTGCTCCTCATGTCACAACCCAGTATCCAATCTGTTACCAAAGACCGTCATATTCCCCTTTGCAACATCTCTCAAATACATTATCACTCAAATACTATATTTTCTTCTCTGATATTACTACCTTCTAGTGCAAGCCTTCATCACTTCATTCAGCTGCATGTTTATTGTAATTGTCTGCTAGTAAATCTGCCTGCCTCAAGTCTCTTCTCACTCCATCCATTCTTATCAGTCACTAAAGTGATTTTCCTTAAATGCAAATCTGAATGTGTCACCTCCCTACTCAATAAATTCTAGTAGCTTCTAATTGCTTCTAGGATCAAATGTAAAATTATCTGTTTTGTGTTCAAAGCTCTTTAAAACTCATATAATTCCTAATAACCTATCCTAGCCCCTTTGCTATTCTACTAAGAAGGTACTGCTTCTCTAGGCTCTGAGTATTTTCTTTAGCTGCCCTCTCTGTTTATAATATTGGCCCTACTCATCTGTGCTTACTGACTTCCCTAGCTTCCTTTGCATACCAATTAAAATTCTAACTTCTACATAAAGCTTTTCCCAACTCCTCTTAATTCTAGCACTTTTTCTCTTGTAATTATATACATATGTATGTATGTATATATATATGTTTGTGTCTCCCATTGGATTGTGAGCTCCTTGAGGGCAGGGACTGACTTTTGTCTCTTTTTGTACATATTTCCAGACCTTAACACAGTGTTTGGCACTTAATAAATAATTATTATTATAGAATAATATAATATTGTATAACTATACTATACATTATTATAACACTATAATAATATAATGCATATTTATTATTATTTATTGGTATATCACTCAAAGTGAGAAAGTGATAAGACCTTAGTCTGATGACTCTGGAGGAGAAAGTGAGGTTGGTGACCTTGCACAGCCCTCCTTCACTCAAATCAAAGTCAACTGCAAGTCATGTCATCATCTTGAAGTCATGGTCCTATTAGAGAAGGAAGGATAAACACAATCTGTGAGTTAGTAGCAACTCTCATCCTCCCACGACTCTTCTTCCTCCTTCTCCTCCTCCTCCCCTCCTCTGGTGTTCTACCCAGGAGAAGGTGTGCTCCATGCCCACAAGCTGCCTTTTATCCTCTAGGTTTATTGGCTAAATTTCTTGCTCAAAGATCAAGCCTCAAACCCATTTCTGTTGCTCTTAATCTGGACATCAGGTCCCCATCTACCTAAGCAAAGAGTGAATGTAATTGGTAAATAGTAATTGTTTCTCTTTTACCCAGGAACCCTGAGGGCCTTCCCCTCCCAGTCTGATTTTTTTTCTTTTGATTAAAGGGGCCATCCCTTGAGTAACTACTTAAAGAAGCCTGTTCATTGAATGGGTGTATCTCACTCAAAGTGGGAATGTGATAAGACCTTAGTCCAGAAAGGGCCAGGGTCTCTCATTGAATCCTGGGCCATCTCCAGTCTTCCTGATGAATTTGTATTCATACTTTCTTGCCAAAGATCATGCCATCAGAGAAGTAATGACATAACTTGTGCTTGACTTTGTTTTGAGTAAGGGAGGGTTATGCAAGGCCACCAGTCTCACTTCTCCTCCAGAGCCATCTGAATCCAGTGACCTGATATTCATCAGGATGACTGGAGATGGCCCAGAATGCACTGGAAGACCTTGGCCCCTGTAGGCCAAGATCTATGCAGATATTTACTTAGAGTGATTTAATGCCCATTCATTGAATAGATCAGTTTAAGAAGTAGCCAAAGCATGACCCCTTTAATGAGGCAAAGAAAAGAAAACATTAGGCTGGGAGGGAAACAGCAACAGTTAGTACTGACAATCACTCTTAAGCTAGGAGGGTCCAGAAGAGAGCCTTGAGGCAGGGGGTAGAGGCCCCATGGTGTCTGTGCTTCAGAAGTTCAGTTCCCTTCCCTTCTCTGAACCTTAAACCTACTGCACTGTGAAGCTTCTAATGAATATCAGGTCATTGGACCCAGATGGCTCAAGAGAAGAAAATAAGGTTAGTGACCTTGCACAGCCCTCCCTCACTCAAATCAAATTCAGCTGCAAGTCACATCATCATCTTGATGTCATGGTCCTCTTTGAGTATGAAGGACAAACACAACAACAATTATATATATATCTATTATACTTAATAAGTATTTATTCACTGACTGACTACAGGTCATGGTGTCAGAATCTAATTTCCAATGCTACTTCTGACACTTGTACAAATGACAGCAAGATGGGTGTCCAGAAGATAGCCAAAGAATAAAGTGAAACTTATGAGGTGTTGACTTAGACATAGTGGGCCAAGAAAGTATCAATTCATAAAATTCTGCTTCAAGGGAAGGCAGTTAAAAGAACTCTGTCTTAAGTTGGATAGTCAACAGCTTTCTAAGTTATTCTACTTAGCAAAAATTCCTCAGGTTTTACTTGGTCCACTATGATTCTCTCTAAGCATGATACAACTAAATAATTAATTTCCCTAGATGTTATTGACCTCTCTCTCTCTCTGTCTCTCTGTCTCTCTCTCTCTCTCTTTCTCTCTCTCTCCAAATATTTCTGCATCAATTCTGAGTTTCATCTGTTTAGACTACAGCTGCTAGATCATTCAGAGTATAGCTGCACTTAGTGACAGGTTAGACCAAATTTCAAATCCTGTCTCAGATAGTAGCTTTTGGACACTGGGTGAATCATGAAACCTCTGTTTACTGATTTTCTCATCTGAAAATGATGATAATAATATCGTCTATATCCCAAGGTTGTTTGTGCTTTTGCAAAACTTAAATCATTATCTAAATACTGGTTGTTATTACTATAATATCAGGCAATTCCAAAACACCTTGAATGAACAGCAGCTTTGGGTTGATCCACTCATATTTCTATTTTATTGCTTAAATGACTATATATCTTCCTTCTCCTACCCAAAGGGATGCAAAGGAACAAATGTAGTAGAGTTCCCATCACCCACAAAATTAAAAAAAAATATCACCCTGACACACAGACCCAAAGTTCACAAAAGACTGTCTCTTTCTTTACAGATGCGAGACTTAAGTTGGGTCTTAAAATACAGAAAGGATATAAACAGGAAATGAATATTGGGTAGGAAACATAGGAAGAAGAAATGCTAAATTTTGTAGTCTGGCCAACCTACAGAGTTGGTGTGGGGAGGTGTTTGGGGGGAGGTGACAAAGGAGGAGATGGAAGAGGAAAAGAAGAGAGTAGTGAAGGACCAGAGGGCTCATGTGTCAGAGATTGTGAGCAGTTAGTAGTTCTGAAGGGAGATACCATACCTGTTGAGAAGTAGAGGATATATGTTTTAAAATGAGACCCAAACAGGAAAGCAAATTTGACCTTGCTACAACTTGACACAGGCAGCCAGTCTTACAGTCTAAACAAAAACTTGGAACCTAGGTTTGAAGGCAAAAGGGAAAAGCCATAGGCTTGTTCCACTCAGAGCAAAGTCAAGAAATGAAGAAGGAAGAGCATAAAGTATGGGTTAAGTGACAATTATTTGTTTAAACTTATCAACCTGAGACAGAATCTTTTCATGGGAGAAGACAGCTAATCATTTACCATCTGGTAAATGATGTGTAGGATTTGTGTAAGGGTGGTAACGGAGGATAAGACTGGAAAAGTAGGTAAAGGGCAGACCAAAAAGAATCTTTAATTTCATATTAAGAAGTTTATACATTAGTAAGTAGGACGTGAGGAAAGGCTGTAACCTTTTGTTCAGAAGATGGCATGATCAAAGTCTTGCCACCCTCTCCTTTCAAATTTCTCAAACAAATTCAGTCCATGCTGGTGCTTCATATATGCTATTCAAATAACATTTTATATCATTCTATAATAATTTTATTTGACGAAATTTAAATACTCTTTGAGCATAAGGACCTATGTTTCTAGCAAGTATTAAATATACATAGTTATGCACAAAAAGCAGATCTCTACATAGATTATATTTGTCTAGACAAAATTGGGGGCAAATAATCAATATTTCCAAGTAGATTAAATTTGTTTTGAGATCTTCAGATTCTTCTGTTTCGTTTCCAATTTCAGTTGGGATTTTTTATCAGAAACATAAATGGAAATTGGTAAGGATCAACGCATCATAAAAGTAAGAAAGGAGTCAATTGTTGGATTCTAGGTAATTGACAAGTCAGTGCCTGTATGTGTGATATCCACCCCAAATATTCAAATGCACTATCTGTGCCCAATCTGTGGTAGAGCATTCTGAGCTCATATAGGTTTGATCAGTCACAGTCTGACACACTGAAATATCACTTTACAATGGTGATGTCATTTTATTCCTCTTCGAAGACAAAGGACAACAACCAACCAACCAGCCTGTATTTACTGTGATTTATTGTATGTAGTGGGGATGACAGTGAAGGGGAAAGGTGAGGGGGATAATGAAATGGAAAAAAAACCCAGAGAAAAATAATCATGTTGAAAGTGTGGAAGCTCAGAGCAAAAGCAGGTATTGAAGACATTCAGATGTGTGTGTACATGTGAACACATCTGTTAAAACAGTAGAGTAAGAAATAAAAGAAGAAACATATTCTTTCCTGTTCTCAAGATTTAAAAAAAAAAATATTCTACTTTGGAAGTGTTGCCTCAAGTGGTAGTTAAGAGTCTTTACAGAATTTGCATCATACCATCATTTTCCCAGTTTCATATGAAGTGAATCACTCCAGCTGTATTCATTTTAAGGAGGATGGGGGGAGAGTCCAAGGAAGTAGAAGCCCTCTATAGCCAGTCAGTACTTAAGAAAGTCTCTGGAGAACAATGGGGGATAGAAGTAGGAGAGAAGTACATCACAGTACATCTGAATGGGAAAAGCTAATTTTCTATTAATTCTAATAGTTTCTTGGCTTGTCCTTCCTAATCTACCTTAACTATAGTTACGTTTATTCCAGCTAAGCATAGTATTATGGCATAATTCTGTTAAAAAAATTCTGACTTTTCCTTTGCTAGCTTTAGGGTTGAGAAAGATAATTGCCTTCTTCACTCAATTTCTTAAGGAAGTCCATAATGACAAAGTTATTCTTGGAGTAAATTTTGACACACCACTCACTTTCTCTTCCATTATGCTTAGTACCTCCTAATCCTTCAGATTACTATCCCTTCCATCCCTGGATAAAAGATGAATCTCATCTTGTCATTTTAAATTGATAAACTCATTTCAGAATAGAGAAGGAGCTAAGAATGTGGCTAGAGCTGCTAGAATCTTATTAATCAGGAAATGAGAGGGCAGAAAAAGGAAAAGAAAATGAAAATGAGATATTTTGGCACCTTCCCTGAGTACATGTATCCATTGGGGTCCTTCCCTCTTCCCCAACCCTTCTATTTTCATCCTTCATCTCTGGGGCTTTGTGATGCCGGAGACTTACAGTCCATTTTCATTCTCCACCCTTTGTCCCATGCACTGAGCCACTGTCATTCAGCTAAATATTTCATCTCCAGCTCTAGTTGTCCCTTCATACCTCCTCCCAACCACACAGTAGTGATACTGTTATTTCTTAGGCTGACTATCCAGAGTCAAGGAAATAGATTATGCTGTTTGAGATCATCATAATACATATTTATTTCCTCTTAAAAGGGAGTAAATATCAGGGAATAGGGGTTAGAAAGAAAATCAAAGATCCTTCACTTCAGGATCACAGTGAAACTTAATCATATACCATTCAGTATAGGGGCAGTAGCAAGAGAGGTCCTTAATAATGACACATGAGTGCATGAATGTGTATGTATGTATGTATGTATGTATGTTTGAGTGTGTGGGTGATAATCTTAAATAGCTTATGGTATTAGGGGAAATAGGCAACACTGATTTTTCTTAAGATGATTCATACCAAAAAAGAGGAAAAAAGTACACACAATTAAATCTTGAAAAGTAATACTAACTATAGTTATTTATCTGAATTCTTCACCACTGAGAGCTAATTACTAAGCTGCGCAGTCATCAGTATGCATACCATTAATATGTGTCACTTTAAGCTGGTTTTAAGCTTTATTTGATTACACATACCATAAACCCTTTTCATATAAGTTCTGTTGCTCATGTGACATTGCTGTCTGCTCCCATAGCTCATTAGTCTCCTCACAGTTGAAAACAGAGAGATCATTCATCCATTTAAGAAATAATTGTAGTTTTACACTATCACAATCTTTTAGGTTTCTTTTTTTTTGCTGCCACAGTCACTACTCAAGCACATAATAAATGCTCAATATATAATTGCTGGATTGAAGTGATACCTTGTGATCTTATACATATATTCAAAATACAGCAGAAGTGTGCTGAAGACAGCTCAAACTCACTCTTGAGAACCAATCATTAAGTTTTCAATATGAAAATCCATACCTTGGATATGCACAAATGTTATGAATCAAAGTTGGATATATTGTTTTGTTGATTGCCTATAGTTAAGAAAATGCATGGGACATGTGAATAATAAAGATCAACTTAAAAGTGTGTCACTGGCATATTTTTCCCTCCAGAAAACCAATCGTTAAACATTTACCAACTTTAACACGAAAATGTAGTCTTGCTTCTCCCCATGAAACATGATTTGTTTAAATATCTTCTTTGGTGTTTACTAAAATATTTATATTTATTTCTATATATGATGCATTAAATTATATGGGAACATGTTACATTCTCCTAGCAGGGTATCAGGCCTCTGAGAGCAGCGATGGTCTCATTTTAGGAGGACAGCCAATGTCCTCAACAATTACTAATCATCATGTTATAACATTTGCTGATTGCTTTATCCTTTCAAATGCCTTTTGAAATATGTATCTCATTTGTATTCATATAAAAAAATCTTCCTTGTAGGAAGTTAGTTACAGAAAAAAAAAATATATTATTATGTCAGGACTGATTAAAAAATGAAATAAGTTATGTGGCCATAGTAAGTGAATAATTATTCTTTGATCCATTTTTTTTTGAGGAAAAATCATAAAAAAAAATCCTTAGAGAAAATTATCTAAAGAGTAATGAAATCAATCACGGTATAAGAATTGAATAAAGTTGTAAGCAATGTCAAATATGAAGAATATAGAGAACTATGAGAAAATATATTAGAAGTGGTACAAAATGAGAAAAAGAAGCAGATTCAGAAGAATGACACACTTTAACTTCAGCTTAGTAGAGAGAATATCAGACAGCTGACCAGCTCCTGGTAAATTCAGTGGACATCATTACTGTTCTTTTGTAAAGGTGAGAAAGTCAATCTTAATTTCTTTTACCAGTTGGTAGGGAACATATAGGTATGGTTGCATATAGAATCATTCATAATCACCTTTCTATTATACTATTTTGCTTAATTTAAAATGTATGTAGAAATTTTATTGTTTTGAATTTTGTTTATTTTGTAATTAGAAATGCTCATAAGTCATATACATAAGTCAACAGCAGTCTTTATCAATTACAATAAGCAGTCAAAGTGGTAAAAGAGAACAAAATCAATTAGCCAATTTTGTTCACATAGCTTCGAATGTTTAGTAGATTTATTTTTTCTTCACATGGAATAGATTTTTAAAGGCAGCTGGTAAAATGGAAAGAACTCTAGACTTGGAGTCATGGAAATGTGGGTTTTAATCCTGCCTCCAATATTTACTAATTGTGTGACTATGGGTAATTCAATTAATTTCTTTGGACCTCAGTTTTCTTGTTGGTAAAGTAGGAAAAAAGTAATATGTATCATAATCACTTCAAAGGAAACTTGTGAGCATGAAATACCCCAAATTTAAAATACCATATAAAATAAGCTATTATTGTTGCTTTTTAAAAATCATATTACAATTTTGGAACTTAGTTCAGAGAATTTGGAGAAAACCAAACCAAACCAAACACTGGCATATGAAATTTATATGATGTATTGGGGGAAGATTGTACTAGGTCTCCTAACCTGATGTGATACCTTCATCTACAAAATGAAAATTCAGTTGAATTTTTCTCTCCTAAATTCAACTCTAACCTTCTGTTCCTAGGGCATTTTATTTTCTTTTAAAGAGATTTTTTGTTGACATGCATGTGTTTATATGTTTTCTTATTTATATTTACCCTTGAATTACTCCCCTTACCCTATCTCAGAAATCAATCCTTTGTCATAGATGTTTTCAAAAGAAAGAAAAAGAGAGGGAAAAAAATAGTGAAATTGTGCAATATTAAGGGGCAGTTAGGTGACACCATAGTACTCAAGGCTGGTCCTATAGTCAGAAAATCTAAGTTCAATTCCCGTCTCAGACACTTAACATATGTGTGACACAAGGGAGGGAAGGCACTAAAACTTTGGGAGATTTGGAAAGGTTTCATATAAATTATGCTGAAGATAAATTTGAAAGCAGGTATGGGATTTTAAGAAGTAATGGTGAAGAAAACATGGGAGACAATCAGTGCAAAGTCATGGAGACAGAAGCTGGAATACCTTCTCTGAGGAACAGAAAGACCAATTTTGCTAGAATCCCAAGTGTGAGAAGGGGAGTGTATTGTAAAGCCAGAAAGATACTTTGTGAGTACATGTGAAAGATGTTAAAAGTCAGAAAAGAATTTAAATGTTGTTTTAGAGGCAGCTGAGAGTCACTGAAGTTTATTGAGTATGAAAGTGTTATGCTCAGACACAGGGTTATAGAAAAGTGCTTGTCAGCTCTCTGGAGGATGGATTGGAGTAGAGAGAGACTTTAGGCAGGAAAACCAATTAGGACTGCATTGTGATACTTCTAATGAAAGATAATGAGAAAGTGAATTAAAGGGATGGTTGTATGAGTATTGAGAAGAGTATGGCTGAAAGAAATTAAATGGAAGAAGAAACAACAAGATTTGACAACTGATTATAAATGAAGGGTGGGGAAGAGTAAGGAGTTATGTAAGATTGTTAACCTGAGAGACTATAACAATGGTAGTATCTTCTTAAAAAAGGAGAAGTTCAGAAGGAGTTGAAAGATGGAGAAAGATAATGAATTCTGTTGCAGACATGCTGAGTTTGAGACTTTTCTAAGAATTTTAATTTGAAATGTCTAATAGGCAATTGGTAATATGAAATTAAATCTCAATAGAGATAATGGGGATAGTACTACTGATGGAGGTGCCATCTGCGCAAAGATAACAATTAAACATATGAATGTTGATGACATAATCAAAAGAATGTAGTGAGAAACGATCTTTGAGGGTGTAAACCCATAGTTAGAAGATGTAATATACTTGACCAAGGAGTTGTCAAACAAGTATGGTGAGAATCACAAGAAAGTAGCATCATTAAAAAATCAGAGATCTGATCAGGAGATGTGACTCTAGTAAACAGAGTCAAATGCTACAGAGAGGGCTAGGAGGATGTAGATTGAGGAAATACTCTCTGATTTGTCAATTGAGAAATCACTGGCAACTTTGGAGAGAACCTTTACGTTAAGTAATGAGGTTCATTATCAGAGAAAATGGCTTGGAATTCATTATCAAAAAAAAAAAAAAGTGACGGAAAGGTTTTGGCATAGAATCAAGGGGTTTTGAGATTGAGCAGAAAGTTCTAGTAAACAGCTTCTTTTCCCAGTAAAGTATTAGACAAGGCTTTTAGGGCTTGTTTTTTATTATTTTGTCCTTCATTTTATTACTGCAATGTAGAACTACTATTGATGTTTGTAGGTTTACTTTATAATTTGCTATACACTGACCCAATTTATATACATATATGTATATATATATATGTGTGTGTGTGTGTGTGTGTGTATGTATGTACGTATGTATATTTCTTGATAATTCCCTGAAGTTTTCAATATAAATCACATTGTCAAGACATGTGGATGGTTTGGTACATTTGTCCTATTTTATACCTTTAATTTTACTTGTCTTATTGTTACCTCCAGTGTCTCTAGCATTGCTATCTAAAACATTAATATGAAATGAGTTGAAAACACTGTTGTATTCTGATATTTATTGCAAAAGCTTTTAGTGTTTCCTCATTACATGTGATATTGCCTTTTGCTTTTAGATATACACTTTTAATCATATTTAAACAATGCTTTTTGCTTTATGCTTTTAGTTTTGGGGGTTTTTAGTATAAATAAATATTTCAGAAGCAGAGCCAAGATGGTGGAGTAGAAGCAGCACTTCAGCGAAACTCTACCAACATTCTCCTCCACACAATTTGGAAATAATGCATCAAATTGAATTCTGGAGTGGCACATCCAACAAAAGGTAAAAGTGAGATTTAATTTTTGAGTGGAAGACAATGTAGGAGGTCAGAAGAAAAGATGGGGGATGGCCCAGAAAACTTTGCAACAGCTATATACCTGTGGGCATTGGAGGTAGCTGTGACAATAGCAGCATTTTTGGGGGGTTCTCAGCCCAGAAACAATAAAGGGATTAAAAAATAGGGAGAAAGAGATTATAGGGGATTGGTGTGCTGGCACTGGATCTAGGACTTGGTACTATTTGGAAACTCCATTGCTAATATGCAATTCTTGGTCACACTTTCAGAGAAGAGAGGAGTGATGGTGGTTCCAAAGTAACAAGGGGCCTTCCTAGTTAAAGACCAGATGGTAAATCACACTTATCCCCAAATCACACAGCTTAGAAACATCAAAAAACATACAGACCCCAGAACCAGCTATGAAAATAGCACCACAAAAAGCCTGAAGCTTAGACCAGTGCACTGGCCCCCACCAGGTGAGTAGAACCCAATTACAATACAAAGTACAAAGTAAAGAAATAGATTGGAAAAATGAACAACCAAACAAAATTAACCTGACCATAAAAAGCTGCTATGGTGAAAGAGGTCAAGACACAAACTCCTAAGAAAATAAGGAGAAAATAGCTACAAGAAAAGCCTCAAAGAAAGAAAAATGTAAACTGAACACAAATCCAACAAGAATTTCAGGGAGAGCTAAAAAAAGATTAAAAAAATTTTATTTTAAATATGAAATGAGTTGTAAGGGGAAAATGGAAAAGAAATAAAAGCAACAAAGGAAAATTATGAAAAAATCAATTAACATCTTGGTAAAGGAGGCACAAAAATACTAAAGAAAATAATACTTTAAAAAACAGGATTTGCGCAATGTAAAAGAAGCATAAAAATTGATCAGAAATACTAGTCCTTATCAAACAGAATTGGCAAAATAGCAAAAGAGGTACAAAAGCTCATTGAAGAAAATAATTCCTTAAAAATTACCATTGGGCAAATGGAAACTAATGACTTTATAAGACATCAAGAACAAATAAAACAAAGTTAAAAGAATGAAAAAAATAGTAAAAAAGGAAATTACCTGATCAGAAAAAGAGAACTGACCTTCAAAATAGATTCAGGAGAGATAATTTAAGAATTTTTGGATTACCTAAAAAGCCATGATCGAAAATATAGTAAAACAGACATAATAATGCAAGAAATTATAAAGAAAAACTATGCCAATATCTAGGAACCACAGGGTAAAACAGACATTTAAAGAACCCATTCATCACCTTCAGAAAGATAGTTCACAATGTCAGTTCCCAGGAATATTATAGCCAAATTTCATAGAAAATATTACAAGTAGCCAGACAGAAGCCATTCAAATATTGTGGAGTAACAGTCAGGATCACACAATATTTAGTATATACTACAAAAAAATGGAGGACTTAGAATATGACAGTCTGGAAAGAAAAGGAACTAGGATTACAACCAAGAAGAAGTTAGCCAGCAATATTAAGTTCTAGGTTCGGGGGTAGGGCATGGATATTTAGGAAAATAGAAGAGTTTTAAGCATTCCTAATGAAAAGACCAGAGCTGAATATAAAAGAAAATGATATCCAAATATAAGATTGAAGGATTTAAGACATAAATAGGAAAGAAAAATCATAACAGACTTAATAAGGTTAAAGTATTTACATTACTATATGGAAATTCTCTCTATATATGTGTATACGTATATGTGTGTACATATGTATGTGTGTGTGTCTAAAATATCTCTATATAAATGTCTATAATACATATTAATATATATCCATCCATCCATCTATCTATCTATCTATCTATCTATTTTTTTTTTCTGTGGACGTTACTATTATTTAGGCACTTAAAAGGGAAGAGGGGAGAGAGCAGAAGTGTGAGCAGATTATGTTGGTATTATCCAAATAAATGGAGTAGTGAAAAAGAAGTGTGCACTGGGATAAGAAGGAGGGGAGAAGATGAATGGGGAAAATAACCTCACAGAAAAGTAGTGTGTAAGTATTGGCTTTTACAGTGGAGGGGAACCTAAGAGTAAGCAACACTTGAATCTCACTCTCATATGAATTCGTACAAAGAGGGAAGAATATATATGTGTGTGTGTGTGTTGTGTGTGTGTGTGTATGTATATATACATACATATATACATATATATAATCTATGTGTGTGTACATATATGTGTATATACATATCTACATACATATACACACATTTATTTGGATAATCACATCTATCTTACCTAACAGGAAGGTAAGAGGGAAAGGGGATAAGAGAAAGTACCAGGAACAAAAAGGAGACAGATTAAGGGAAGCCATGAGAAACTCAGTTTTCCCCTTTCAGAATCAGATATATCTAACCATGAAATAAATAAGAAGGAAGTTAAGGAACTGAACGGAATTTTATAGAAATTAAATACAATAGAGTTCTAGAGAAAATTGAATAAGTATAGAAAGGAGCATATTTTTTTCATATGTTAACAATTTTATTAAAAATTGACCATGTTTTAGGGCACAACCTTCAGAAACAAATGAAGAAAAGCAGAAATGTTAAATGAGTTCTTTATGAACAATTTTGCAATAAATTTTACAGTCAATAAAGGGTCATAGAAACATAGATTAAAAATTAATTGGAAATCAAGTTATCTAATCCTAAAAAATTAATTTAGAATTAAGAGAATAAAACTAAAGCATAGAACAAGTCATAGAAAAAAAGAAATAATTGCTTTAAAAATTATGACAATGAAACAATATGCCAAAATTTATGGGATGAAGTCAAAATAATACTTAGGGGAATAATTATATCTCAATGCTTGCAGCAACAAAAGAGAGAAAAAGCAGATAATTGGATTGGGCTTAGTATTTAAAAATAACCAGAAAGAGAACAAATTACAAGTAGGTGCTTTAGTTTGTCAAAAGTTTTCCCCACAGATATTGACAAAGTCATATAATTTGGGATTTTTGTTTGTATATTTATTTCTTTTAGAATAAATTATGCTATTTTCCCCTAATGTTGCATTCTTTCATCCTCAGTAAATATTCTTCTTGATCATGATGAATACCTTTTTGGCCATTGCTGTTGTCTTTTTTTGACAGGATTTTATTTAAAAAATTAAATCAGTATTCATGAATAATACTTTTCTGTAGTTCTCTTTGTGTTGTGTTTACTTGTTTCAGCTATTATAACTCTGTCTCATAAAGAGTTTGGTAAAATGCTTGCTTTATTAACTTCCTTTTCTACTTATTTAATTTTAAGTTTGAGGAATAACATAAGAATTTCTAGAATATAGTTGAATAAAAAAGATAATTGCATATGAAACTGCAAATCTATTATGGACAATGTGTGACTCCTTTTAAATACATAATAAAGTTATCAAGTAAATTTCTTTTTCCCTTCTCCACCCTAGAAATGGCTTCCATTAGACATTTGTGTGTATGTATGCATGTACATATGTGTATGTATATATGTATATAAAATCAATTTATACATATTTCTATTTATCAGTTCTTTCTCTGATAACAGCTTTCTTCATATATCCTTTGTAGTTAATCTGGATATTTATAATAGTCAAAATGGCTTATTTGCTCACAGTTATTCTTGAAACAATATTGTTATTATTGTTATTTTATGCAAGATGCTACAGGTTTTTCTAAGATCATTGAGCTCATCACTTCTTATGACACAGTAGTATTCCATCACAATCACATATCACAACATATTCAACCTTTTCCCAGTTGACAGGTATCCCTGCGATTTCCAGTTCTTTGTTATTACAAAGAGAGCTGCTGTAAGTATTTTAGAATATATAAGTTCTTTTCCTTTTTCTCTGGTCATCTTTGGAAATAAACCTAGTAATGGTATTGCTGGGTCCAAAGGATATAGGTAGTTTAAAAACTCTTTGGGCATAATTCCAGATTGCTCTCTGAAATGGTTGGATTAGTTCACAATCATAAATTTCTTATCCCACAATCTTGTCTTTACATTTGTTAGATTTTTCACTATAACTTAATGCATAGCTATTACATTTTTTTCTTTAAAATTTAATAGAGTTCATCTATAAATCCATCTGGACTATTTTTTTTCTTTAGGAATGTCTTTCCATTTACTTTGACTTACTCCTTAAAATAGATTATTAAGATTATTTAGTATTTAAGACCTCTTTTTCATGTCCTGCCAACAATGGGAAATAGAAGCTTTGTTACTGGGTTAGCCTCAGGAAAGTGAAGATAGTTTTGCCTCTGTAAAAAATTCCTTGACTTATGAAAAGAAACACATCAGGTGCAAGGGTAAAGAGAGCACCCAGAGTATCAGTGAAACTATAAAGCTCAAGGAGGGATGGCAAGGCCTTGGTAATGTACATAGAAGAATTGTAATACATTATAAATAGTGTTTCTTTTCACTTCGACATATATCCTCATACTAGTTGACTCTCATATATACAATGATTTTCCCTTCACCTTTATGTTCTCCCAGTACATCAGTCTCTTCACCTACCATGGCCTACATCTTCTGTACATCTTAGTTACTCATAAGTGTTGTCATAACATATTTCAGGATCAATGAAAATTTGCTATTTCTATGACCTGAAATTTAACCTATGATCACAATCACGTGTTCCTCCCTCTCCCTTTGTCTATTCCTAATAATCTTATTATTTGTACTGAGCATTAACTTCTCTCTGTGTCTGTCTGTCTCCTCCTCCCCAGCTCCCACGCACTCTCTCCTTGTCCTCCAAGTTCATAACTTTGGCTCCTGGTTTTTACTTTTCTCCATTTACAGTAGTAAACCCACAGTTGATCATCTTACCTAAATACTGTATCAAAACCTTGCCATTTCCTACAGCTGCTCACACTGCCAATCCTCAGTTTTGTATCCCTACCACCAAACCTTTCTCCTCTTAGACTTGTACTGCTTAAGGTCATTGTAAGAATCCATACTATTGTTGTTAGAGAATACACTACAATTGCAAGTTTATTATTTCAATTACAAATGCAAACATCTGTAACTGATTAATCTGATTTCGCTGCAATGTCTGAGGATGATATTTATCCTTCCTGTCATGGCAAACACATCCATTTGTTATCATAGCAAACACATTCACTTGTTCCCTTGGTCCCTTGGCCTCTTGTTTTCCTGGTTTCTCCTATATCTTATCCTATCAATCATTTGATTTCATTCTCTCATGTCCAATTTCCCTACTAACTAGAAATTTTCATACCACATATAAACATGCTTGGGATTTCCAACCCACTCCCATTCTTAAACATATATTCTCTTGATGTTGAATTGCCCTAAATCTTTTGTCCTATATCTTCTCTTTCCCTCATAGCCCAATTCCTAGAAAATATTACTTATTTACACTCACTGTGCCTGCTCCTGCTCATGTCTCAACCCCTTGAAAACTGACTTTCAAATCCAGCATGCTATTGAAACCTTGTCAAAAGTTATAATGATCTCTCAAGTATTGGATAAGATGAATTTCCCCCCCACTTTTTTCATGCCTTGGCATCTTTTTGGTTTTTGAAACTGTTGACTAATCTCTCTCTCTCTCTCTCTCTCTCTCTCTCTCTCTCTCTCTCTCTCTCTCTTTCCCCCTCTCTCTGCATATATATGATTTTTTTTTCTCTTGGATTTATGATGTTTTCATTCTATCTAATTGACTCATTCTCAGAATCATTTGTGGGATCTTGATTTATCTCTTTCCTCTTAAGGTTGTATGATTCTGTGGTTTTGCCCCTGAACTTTTCCTCTCTCCTCTTCCCTCTTCCTTTTCTTCCCCTTGCTCTTTTATCCCTCCTTCTCTCTATCCTCAAACTTTCCCATGGAGGTAGGTCAAGTGGCATAAAGTTCTTTGAAGTACATCACATCAACAGGCAGAATAGAAGGTTATGGTGTCTCATGCTATACATGAACATAAAAGTCCTATAAAGTTGCAAAATGTAAATACAATGTGGTGTTATTGGTATCATTATTCATAATACCATCTATCTGAAAGAGAATGGAGCAATGCATCTTTTGCAATGAAAGAACATATTTTTCTTAAGTGAAATGGTATGTGCAAACACAAGATACTGAAAAGAAGAATAGTACTTGATTTTCAGTGGCTCAGTTCTTTTAACATGTAGTAACTCATGCATAAGTGGGCTTCATTTTGGCACTTGGTCATTTTTCAGCCTTTTAAAATATTTAGTGTAAATATATTCCTACCATTTAATGTGTAGGACTAACAACATGTTTTTATATGACAGCACAGAATAATTTTCGGCTTTTTTGATTCCTAACTTAAATTTTCATTGGCCAATGAAGAATGATGCACCATATTTAAAATTTACGAGAAAGAAAAAAATATATGCTGTGCCCTTTCAATGAAAATCATCCCTTGGCTTGTGCTATTCAGAAGATAACCTTGTTTTTCAATGATTCCCTTAGCAATGGAAAGAACACTGGAAAAATCATTGCACAGGTTTTAATTCCAGCTTCAACACTAATAAACTTGGATAAGTAAGCAATTTAAACTCTATATTTTATATTTCTCATTTGTCAAGAGGGGATAATAACATGTCCTATCCTCACAACTCCATAGGATATTCTAAGATCAAATGAGTTAGCATACATGAAAGTGTTTTTGAAAAGTTTAAACTGCTATAAATGTGTAAGTTATTATTGTTGTGAAAAGTTGTAATAGCCCTAAGCTGTCCTATGGATAACAGAAGCTAACTTCACAGGCTACAGTTAAAAGTAATCCATTTCCCATCTACTATAAGTTAAATTGTGAATCCTACAATGGCAGGATTTTGCATGAAATTGTTTCTTTTCCATCCATCTCTTTAAAGAAAATTTGGATTGTTTTTCAATTTTCTATGATTTGTCATTGTTTCAAATTCTCTTTCCTTTCTTTAAACTTAAAACAGAATCCTTCCCTCTCTCTCTCCTCACCCAGGCATTAGAAGAAAGTTGATAAAATATCCTAACTTTTTCATATTCATATTATTGTTCATTAAAATTATGCCAAATCCTGTTCTTAGAATTCAATATTTTTTGTATGTATCTTCATGAGTGCATAGAATGTGTGTGTGTGTGTGAAAGAGAGAGAGAGGGAGAGGGAGAGAGAGAGAGAGAGAGAGAGAGAGAGAGAGAGAGAGAGAGAGAGAGAGAGAGGGAGAGAGAGAGGGAGAGAGATTTAGACAATAAAATGGCACAATGGAAAGAATTCTTGGAGTGAACTTTGAGTCAGAAATATCCAAATTTAAATTCTGCATCAAAGAATTAATACCTATATGTCCTATTATGAATGACAACCTTTCAAAGCTTCATTTTCCCCATCTGTAAATTAGTAGTGAAAATAGTACTTATTTCTTAGGATTAGTATGAAGACCAAATGAGAGAAGATATATAAGATACTTCATAAACTTTTAGGTGTCATATAAGTGTTGGTTATTCATTATTTTTATTGCTATTAATATTGTTATTATGGTCATGATAATGGTAAAATCCAGTTGTCTAAAGAAATGTCTAATATGCCTCCTGCTCTCAGGTTCAATTTCTTGTGTATTTTATAGAATAACTATATCATATACATATACAAATAAGTAAAATGCATGAAAACATATCCATGTATGTATGCATATCCAATATTTTATATTCTAATATATTCATGCAACCATAAACATATTTCTACGTGTATGTATAGTTGTATGTATAGCTAGATATTGCAGTGCATTGAGCAGTGGGGCTGGGGTTAGGAAAGCCTGAGTTCAAACATAGCCTCAAATAGTTACTAGCTGTGTGATCCTGAGCAAGTCACTTATCCTCTATTAGTCTCAATTTACTTATTTGTAAATGGAGGTGATAACAGCACCTATCTTTCATGGTTGATGTGTGAATATAATGAAATAATATTTATAAAGTACTTTGCAAGCTTTAAGATTCTATATAAATGCTTGCTATTACATACATATTTCAGAATACATACAAAGAAATTAAACCATGCAGCAGAAATAGCTTTAAACACGACTGCTACAGCCTGATCAGACTTGATCATGTTTCTGTGGTAAAGTTGGAGTGACATGTTGACATTACTGAATCTCAGATGCTTTTTTTTATTTGGTAGAAACAGAATGATTAAGTTTCCATGATTTCTGAGCACTAAAGAAACTTTACTAACCTGTATCTGTATCCTTGCCTGATTTATTTCAGTTTGCCATACTCAAAGTTACCTAAAATTTTCATATGGTAGACTGATGTATTTAAAAATCTAATTAGACCTGTTTGCTTGCTTCTGAGAAGAGGAAATTACTTCCCAGAGGGGAAGGAGGGCCTGAATAGGTCAAAGTCAGTCTGCAGTCCTGATACAGCTGAATGTGAATTTACTTTGTGTTTTGTTGCAAACCCCAAACTCAGGGCAAAATGAACCCAGGGTGTCTATGCTGCAGACTGCCATATGTTCTCATTGTTTCATTTGTTTTGATCTCAGTTAATTATAACAAGCTAAATTCCCTGAGAACATGAACTGGGTCTCTTTCCCTTGGAGCTGAGGCTCCAAAATTATATGATTGCTTGGTTAAGCTCAAATCATTTTTTCCATTGAGAAAGTAAGTATACAAGTGGCTTGCCCAGCGTCCTATATTTGGTAAGTAGAAAGTCAGGACTAAAATATAGGTTTACTTCTTCTCCTGCTTGATATACTTTGATGTCTCTATTTAATAAGTGCCTCCTATGTATCAGACACTATGCTAAGCACTGGGGAAACAAAAAGAATCAAAAGACAGTCATTGTTTTCAAGAAGCTTACATTCTAATAGGGGAGACAACAGGCAAACATATATACACATATATGTGTAGAATTAGAACCAATGATTGATATTCAAGATTGGGAAAGAAGTATAGAAAAGCTATTAATGTATACACAGAGTACATCATATGAAATACCAGACTGGATGAATCAAAAGTCACTATTAAGGTTTCTGGGAGAAATAGCAACAATTTCAGATATGCAGATGAAACTATTCTTATGGAAGAAAGTGAAGAATTAAGAAGTGTCTTGATGAGGGTGAAAGTGTAAAATCTGGCTGGAAGTTTAACATAAAAAAAAAAAAAAACTAAGATGATGGGAACTGGTCCTGTTACTTCTATGAAAGTAGAGGAAGAAGAATGGAAGCAGGTTAAAATTTTAGATTCTTGGGCTCAAAAACTGGTGCAGGTAGTGACTCCAGCCATGAAATTAAAGGGTACTTGTTCCTTGGAAGGTAAGCAATGTCAAATCTGGACAGCATATTAAAAAGCAGACACATCACCTTGACAACAATAGTCTGTATATTCAAAACTATGGTTTTTCCAATAGTAATATATGGTTGTTAGAGTTGGATTGTAAGGAAAGTTGAGTGCTGTAGAATAAATGCCTTTGAATTGTTGTTCTAGTGAAGAATTTTGAAAGTGTCTTAGACAGCAAGGAGATCAAATTAGTGAATACTTAAAGAAATTAATTCAGACTAGTCATTAGAGGGACAAAAACTGAAACTTAAATACTTTGGCTACATGAGAGGACATGATTCTTTGGAAAAGACCTTGATGTTGGGAAAGAGTGAAGGCAAAAGGAGAAGGAGATGGCAGAGGATCACATGGATAGTGTCATGGAAGCAACAAACATGAGCTTGAACAGACTTCAAAAGATGGTGAAGGACAGAAGGACCTGACATGCAATAGTCCATGGAGTCAAGAAGAGTCAGAAATCACTGAATAAATCAACAACAGCAAGCATGTTTGTGTACATGTGTATGTGTGTGCATACATATATACACATATGTGTGTATATAATATATATATACATACATGTATATCATACTATATACAAGATAAAAGCAAATAATTAAAAGAAGGAAGGCACTGGAATTAACAGTGGTTAGGGAACACTTCTTGTAGAAAGTGGAATTTTAATTTGTACTTAAAGGAAGCCTGGAAGCTTAGTAGTCTTAATGGAGGAAGAAGAGGCAGGGCAGGCAGGGCAGGGAAGTCAGAGAAAATGCTTAAAGCTGAGAAATTGAGTGTCTGGTTCCTAAAACAGCCACAAAGCTAGTATCTCTGAATCAAAGTGCACATCTCAGGAAGTAAGGTGTATCAGGGAACTCAGTTATGAAGTGTTTTAAATGCCAAACAGAGCATTTTGTATTTGATCCTGAAGGCAATAGGGATTCCCTAGTGTTTACTGAATAGGCAGATGTATGTGACATCATTGGAACTAAATTTTGGGAAAATCACTTTATTGGCTGAATGGAAGATGGATTAGAGTGTATAGACTTGAGGCAGGAAGACCTAAGGGGCAGCTAGGTGGTGCAGTGGATACAGCACCAGTGCAGGAGTCAGGAGGACCTCACCTCAGACTCTCACCTCAGACACTTGACACTCACTAGCTGTGCGACCTTGGACAAGTCACTTAACCCCAATTGCTGCATTCTGGGTTATCTCCAGTCATTCTGAAGAGTATCTGGTCACTGGACTAAGATGGCTCTGGAGGAGAAGTGAGGCTGGTGACCGGCACAGCCCTCCCTCACTCAAAACAAAGTCAAGTACAAGTCATGTCACCATTTCTCTGATGACATGGTCTTCTTCGGCAATGAAGGATGAACACACACACAGCAGGCAGTCCTAACAGCAGTTTATTGCAGTAAACCAAGTATGAGGTGATGATAACCTACTCAAGAATGGTGGCAGTGCCAGAGCAGGGTAAGGGATATATTCAAGAAATGTTCCCAAGTGAAATTGGCAGACCTTGGCAACAGCTTGGATATGGTGGGTGAGAGGTAGTGGGGAATCCAAGATGACTCTTATATTGTGAGCCTGAGGGACTGAGAAGGTGCTGTTGCCCTCTAGAGTAGTAGAGAAGGTAGTGGGGCAACAGTTTCAGGTGAAAGATATTGAGAACTGTTTTGAACTTACTGAGTTTAAGATGTCTACTGGACACCTATTTTAAGATGTCTGAAAGGCATTTGAGATATGTTATGTCAACAGTCAATCAGAACTCTTGAAACTTACATGAAAGCTAGGTTTATTATAAGAGGAAGGAACATATATGTGGAACCCAAAGAATTTACAATATATATATAGAAGTTTGCATATTTATAACAGTACAACAAAGGAAGGAGGAGGAAACAAAAATCCCCACGTAAAGGAACATAGCATGGAAGGGGGGAAGACACAGTAAATGTGGGAGAAATACAAACGCCTCCTGGAGAGGAGGAGCAAGTCATACTTTTTTCTCTTGGGAACTACTAGACCATGAAAAATATGATGGTCTACTTATCTACAAGGGTCCTAACTGCACAAGCAGTTTTTCAACCTAGTGTAGACTGATAGGCAATTCTCTTCACTGCCAAGGACACACAGAGCCCAGCTTAGGATGCAAACAACAAATTATATCAGCTTAGGTCGGGGGGGGGGGGGATGCTGACACATTACATACTTTGGGTCCAGTGTTTCTGGAAAATATGGCAACTCAAAAAGGTAAGTTCAGGGGACCTCTTAACATTCCTTAACATTTTGGAGGTAAGGAGAGATATTGAGGCAGGAAAGGTAGATATGAGAGTCATCAGCATAAAGACAATAATTAAATTCACGGGAGTTAATAAGATTGCCAAGTGAAGTATTATAGAGGAAGAAGACAAAAGGAACCATGATAGAATTCTGAGGGACACTTACAGACAGAGAGCATGATCTGGAGGAGTATTCATCAAAAGGCATGGAGAGGGAGCGTTCAGACAAGTCGGAGGAAAACCAGGGAAAAGTGGTGTCCTGAAAAGCTAGGGAGAAGAGAGTATCAAGGAGAGAGGAATCAATAGGGACAAAGACTAAAGAAAGACCAAGGAGAATGAGAATTAAGAAAAGGCTATTGGATTTGGCATATAGAAGATCACTGGTAAATCTGGACAGAGCAGTTTTGTTGAAATGATAAGGCTGGAAGGCAAATTCTGAGGGGCTAAGAAGAGAGTGAGTGTAGAATGAAGAGAAAGTAGAGACATTTATAGATGGCTTTTTGAGGTATTTGGCAAAAAAGGTAGAAGAGAAATAAAATGATAACAGGGATGCAAGGATCAAGGAGGGTTTTTTCAGAATAGGGGATGCATGGATGATGTTTGTAGACAGTACAAAAGGAGTCAGGGAGAGAATGAAAATAAGGGAAAGAATAGGGATGGCAGAGGAATCAGTCTGTTGGAGTATGTGGAATAGTATGGGATCATTTGAAAAAGTAGAGAGGTTAGCCTTGGTAAGGAGTAAGATCATCATGTGAAATAGGTGTGAAGGAAAAGAAATGAGCAGAAAGCATCTGAGTGATAGAAGATGAGGAAGGAGGGGAAAAGAGGGATTATAATATAAATGACCTCAATTTTCTTCTGTATAAGTGAGATAAGGTTCTTAACTCAAAGAATGGCAATGAGGGATGAAAAGATTTGGAAAACTTGCTTTGAAAATTGGGATAGTGAGTTGATGAGCAATAGTAGGATTGCTTAGGAGCATTCTGGATCCAGCTGAGGCTATGTAACAGTTTTAGTGGAACCAGTCAGGATGACTGTGTGATTTTCTCCTCTTTAGTTCGGAACAGTATGTGTGTAAGTGCCAAGGCAAGAAATGGTGGTGGTGATCCAGGACTGAGGCTAGATGGAATTACTGGCAATAAATTTTAGGGAGCTAGGATTCCAGAGAGGAAGACAGTATAGGTGTCAAGAAGTGAAGAGACAGTGGCTATGGCAGGATACATTACCTAGTAAAGAGTTGAACCTCAAGGGATTGAAAATGGTGAGGATAAAGAACAGAATTTTTTAAGAGAAGGTAGAGGGAGAGAAGAAAATTAAATAGATTTTGGTCTGATAATGGGATTTCTGAATTCTTGATTAGTGAAGTTTCTTTGAGAGGATATAACAAAGGGCATGATCATCTTTGTATGTGGCTGAGGTGGGGTGGAGTAGGTCTTGGGAGGTGAGAAGGGTGAAAAAACTGTATGATTATAGTATTTGATGGAGAATCAATATGTTCCCAAGGAACTTCTATGCTAGTGGGAAAAAGCAATATAAAACAGATCTGAAAACGACGAAAAGGAGGTAGGGATGAGATATGTACTGGGTAGGAAGCACGTTAGTGGAATCCAGAGAGACAGAAGCAGAGCTGGAGAGAAATGAAGAGTAACTGTCCTGGACCTTTCTCCAAACTGGAGATTCATGGAGAAACTCACTAATGGAAAAAGGGATCGAATGGGTGGAGGACTGTTCTAATGTGAGAAGGCCACATAGCCTTCTCATTAGAAATGGCAGTGGAAGGAAATTTCCAGAGTGAGAAGGCTGCTGAAGCATGGGGATGAAAACTGGAGAGTCAGAAAAAGAGCTAGGAGAGGAAAGATACATTAATCTCAGTGATTGATACTCATATGATAAAATACAAAAAGAAATGGATTTGAAATTAGATGTGTTCAAATTCAAGTGTAACTACATCCTAGTAAGGCAACCTTAAACCAGTCACTCCCACTTTCTGAGACTTGTTTCTTTCTATAAAATTGAGCTATTGTTGTAGATGAATTGTTTAAAAAAAATTACTTACAATGCTAAATCAGCAATCATGTGAATGGAAAAGATCGTTGATCCACCATGTCAAATGCATGAGATTTCAAACATAACAAGTTAATTCTATGCTTTATCAATTTCAAAACTTTAAGTAGCTGAAGTAGGATGAATTTGCACTGCAAATTGAATACTTGAAAGAATGTTTACACATTTAATATAATATCTTTACCTCAACCAAAAGAAATCTTATTTTCTTTAAGACTTTAAGGAAACTCTTTAGTTCTCTTAAAACTGAAGGGGGGAAATAGTAATGTCATTTTTTTTCTGCCTGTGGATCTGTATAATATTGAGTATATGCCTAATGTATAGATGATAACCAACGAACAATCATAAAAACGGGGAAATACATTGAACAAGAAAACATCATTAAGCAGATGAGGGTTTATCCAACGCTCTACACTTGAAACTTTGAATAGGAAAGAGATGTCACTTAATGAATAAGCTATATACTTGATATATGTGCATGGCTAAACCTCAAATTCAAGCAAGAAAACCTAAAGTTACTTCCAAACTTTTTACTTTTTCTTCTTATCTCTTCCTCCTCCTCCTCCTGTTCATCATCATTTTAGCAGCTGACAAAACTGAAGATGAAGGTTTTACTCCCCTTTGAATATTCTGGGATTTGTGACTGCATGTCATAAAATTAATGTGATGGTACTTAGATTTCATATTAATATAAATTGTTCCAGATCTCAATTGCATGAGCAGCAGCAGTCTTCTTTTCTGATGAATTCTTTGTAAGCAGAAAATTCTTTGTTTCTTGGTGTGTGTGTGTGTGTAAGTATGTGTGTGTGAACATTTAAGATATAATCAAAAGCATTTCCTACAATCCACCAAATTCTAATCAACTGAAGACATCAGAGTTATTTTTTTATTGCTCAGTACATTAGCGTATTTTCATAATAGAAACATTTTGCTTTATGTGAGAACAGATGTATTTGTGACTATTTTCACTAAAATAGCAAACATTACAGTAAACCACCAATTTACAGTTAGCTGGCTGAGATCTCTTTAGTACACAATTAGTGAACAAGGAAGAACTTGTTACCTCTTATTTCAATACAGTCAAGGAAACAAACAATTAAAGTTAGTGATGTGAATAAACATGTAATTTTTTATCCTTTTCTTTGTCTTCTTCGTGAAACAGCAAAATATTGGTCAGCCTGCAAGGAAATCTATAGATAAGAGAAATCACAGAGATCTTGGACTTGCTTCATTCCTCTTCCATTCTCATAGCATAAGAACCCCTGAATTTGGGACAATACAGAAGCAACATGGGACTGGAAAAGAGAGTCAACTTCTTATAAATTCTAGGGTGTGTGTGTGTGTGTGTGTGTGTGTGTGTGTACGAGAGAGAGAGAGAGAGAGAGAGAGAGAGAGAGAGAGAGAGAGAGAGAGAGAGAGAGAGAGAGAGAGAGAGAGAGAGAGAGAGAGAGAGATAGTTAAAGAGATAGATCAGTATAGCAAATACTTATTAAGCAGTTTATATATACCAGGCATTGGACTAAATGTTGGAGATAAAAAAAAAATGTTGTTTTCCCTAAAGGTGATAGCATTATACATAATGGGAAAAGACAACATATAATGGAGGGTTTGCATGGATTTCAGGTGTAACACATGCAGTGCTATAACTGGAGATGTCCAGAAAGTTCTGTGGAAGCCTCAAACTGAGAGAGATAGACCCATGGTAACTTTTAAAAGCCCAGCATTATTATTTCCATTTTAAAGATGAAGATACAGAAACTTCACATGAGTTGTGAAATGACCTTACATGGTTATAAAAGTGGTACGTATCAGATGCAGAATTTGAATTCAGATCTCTGGACTCTCAGTTTAGGACTTTCTTAAAATAAGTACTGAATATCAGGCAATATGTGCTTGACAAAAATGTCATCATCAAGTATATATTCTGCCTGAAGTCCAAAAGAAGTTATATAAAAAATGAACAGCATGTAGGGTCAGAAGTTGAAGAATCATGTCAGTATGGCTAAAACAGGCTGGCTGTGTTCTCTTCTGCTCTTTAATCTGTCTATGGTTTCTGTGATGTAAGGACCAACTCCAGAATGCCTGGTCCATTCTTTTCGAGACTGAACAGAGATGTGATACCACCCAACTGTTGTGTTGGAGAAGGCAAGAGAGAATAGGTAAACAGACTCCTCTAGTCTCAAATTTTTCCCCATTCTAGTAAGTTCTTCAC
Organism: Notamacropus eugenii; assembly: GCF_028372415.1. Taxonomy (NCBI): domain Eukaryota; kingdom Metazoa; phylum Chordata; class Mammalia; order Diprotodontia; family Macropodidae; genus Notamacropus; species Notamacropus eugenii. The sequence continues at coordinate 314,471,215 of NC_092876.1, forward strand.
ATTGATGTCAAAATGATCTACCTAAACAGAGCAGACTATGGCCCTCCCCCATTCAACAATCTCCTGGGGATCTCTATTTCTTCTAGGATTCCACCAGATATCCCAAAATGGACACTTTTACTGGGCTTTTAAAACCCTTTCCAACCTTATCCCTCCCTTCCTTTCTAGTCTCATTATACATTACTCTTCCTGAACTCTGCATTCAGACTAGCTAAAATGATCTTCTCTCTGTTCTTTCCATGTGGCATCTCATCTCCTGCCTTTAAAGCTATTGCCTCCTGTGTTTGGGATGTACTCCTTCCTCAACTTTGTCTCATTAAATAGCTTGCTTCTTTTAGACTTCAATTCAAATGTCTACCTTCTTCACAAAGACTTTTCTGATCCCCACAACTGTTGGTTCCCTCCCAAATGAATTATATTTAATACTGCTTTGTATTTATTTTGTACACTTGTGTGAGTACATATGTGTGGGCTGTGTTCCACAATAGACTATGAGATTTTTGAGAAAAGTGATTTTATTTCTTTTTCTCTCTCTTTGTTCCTTCCTTCCTTCCTTCTTTCCTTCCTACTTCTCTTTTGATCCATTCTTCACTTAAAGTTATTGATTGATTGATAAAAAGAAACTCTTGGCATGTAAATCCTGATGCTAAAGCAGTTTTCCCCATTACACAATGACCCTAGATTTCCTGGCTGTGATAGTTTCTTTGATTTTTATCCTGCTTCTAATGCCACTTCCATTCCATTAGTTCTATCAAATACTTTGTTATATTTCCATTACCTTAGTGAGAGGCATTGTGGGACAGCAGATAGCAGGTTGGATATACAATCAAAAAAAAATTTAGATTGGAGTCCTAGGCCTAACAGAGACCAGCTCTGTGGAGAAGGACAAATTATTTTACCTCTTGGTGTCCCAGTCAGCTCTCTAAGAAGGAGGTAGGGTCAGGTAGCAGAAGGAATAATGTCCCTGGTGTCATTGGACCTGAGTTCAAGTCCTGGCTTCAGGTCTTTTACCACCTATGTAAACTTGAACAAGTTACTTGACATTTCTCTGCTTTACGTATCTTATGTATACAATAAGGAGAGTTGTATTTAGATGATCTTTCAGGTCCCTTACAACTGTAAGTACATGACATTATCACTACCATCTACTGATGAAATGTTCTACATCTGTGGAGTGAGTTTCCACATTGGGAGATCTCACTGAAGAAAGTGTAGGTCCCAGCCAAGGAAATAAAAATGTTGATATGAGATTCCTAAGTAGAGTATTATGCATGGACTTTGTGCTAGCTATTTTTGTTCAATGTAGCCCAGAGCCCTTTTATTGTTTATTCCCAGTTTCCTGACTCCCTGCTGTTAAGATAATGGAAGTCTGACCACTGAATAAGTGAGTGTTACTATATTCAGACCAAAGAACATGTATTTACTATATTCTATTTAAGGGCTGTGTTCTCTGAATGCCATCCAATTGAAATAAATTACAAATTTCAGCTCAAAATATTTTTTCTCCATTAATATAGAACAAGTGAACAGCTATGTTAGTAGCTCAAGCTACAAGGTGAATATATAGGCAATTTTTTCAGAAATTAATGTTCCCACTCTTTAAGTGTGAGGTTGACACTTTTACTTAAATTACCTGCTTCCCCGCTGAGATCCTATCCATACTTTCATTAACTACAGGGATCCAGTGTAAGCTATAATCATAATAACTCAAGTTTCTATAGCACTTTAAAGATTACAAAGCATTTTCTTTCTAATAACACTCAGAGGTGGGTATAACAAGCATTAGTATCCACACTTTTTGGAGTAGCTAGATGGCACAGTGAGTAGAGCTGTGGGCCAGAAGTAAAGAAGACTCATCTTCCTGAGTTCAAATCTGACCTCAGATGCTTACTGGCTGTGTAACCTTGGGCAAGCCACTTAACCCTGTTTGCCTCAGTGTCCTCATCTGTAAAATGAGCTGGAGAAGGAAATGGCACAACCACTACAGTATCTTTGCCAAGAAAATTTTAAATGGTGTCATGGAGAGTTGTACGCAACTGGAACAACAAAAACATTCCCACTTGGTAGGTGCAAAAGTGCACCACCAATGCGATATTCACAGTGCCTTCAGTAGCCATGAGTATTCTTGCACAATTCTGAATTATAAAATATAACAGACTCTCCACATGGAGGGCAGAACCCAAACATTTATTCAAACACCAGAAAGCCATATCCATCACAACAACAAAGAAACCCATACACAAAAACAATACAAAGAGTACTACTATGCCCAAGACTTCCCTCTATTAGGCTTCCCACAAACAAATCACAAACAAGCTCTCCCACTCATGCTAGCATCTGCTAGCTCTTTCCCAGCCCTGATTACTCTGACTCACTTCCTGCTCCACCCCTTTAGGAAACTACTCCCACCACAGGGTTCATGTGACTCAGACTTCTATGTGACCCAAGCAGGTCACATGGGCCTATTAATGGATGGGAAAGATGTTCTCATTTAAATTACCTTTACAAAAGCCTGACAGGAACTTCCTTAGTATCACTTAGTAGTCTGTTCAAACTTGTGTCTCCTAACTCCAGTTTAGTCAATTCTCTGTTCCACCACACTCTGCTTACTATACAAGCACTGACCCTTCAAGGAAGGAACTTGAAATCATCATTTCCAAGTACTGAATTGTAAAGTCCTAAACTACTTTTCATATATTAAAACAAAAGATAGTAATGGATTAGGGATAAGGATCTCCATATTCTAATCTTATCTTAACCTAGAAGCCTTTGCTGATCAGCATTTGCCAGTGCTTTACTTCCAAATAGATATATTTATTTCATATGTATTGTGCAAAAATTTTTATACATGTATATGGATTCCCCCACCAGAATATAAGCTCCTTGAGAACAGAGATTGTTTCATTTTATCTTTGTATCTTCAGCACTTAGTACAGTGCCTGGCACATAGTAGATTGGGAATCAGTAAAACCTGAGTTTGAATCCTGCCTATGACACTTACTAGATGCATGTGCTCCATATTACTATGGGACTATACCTTATCCTAAGGGGCAACTATGGCTCACAAGTGTATTAAATGAATCCACTACAAATTTGTATTACCTAACCTCAACTGGAACCTCATTGAGCATGATAATCCTTTTAAAGCTACTTAATTAACTCCTTACCCATTCACCATAGTGGCTCTTCCAAACCTCCCCTGAAATACTCCAAGTCATACCTCCTTGTTTGGGAACAGGTACTATCTTTTGCTTTCTTTGAATCTCCAGCGCTTAACACCTGACACATAGTGGGTACTTGTCATTGTTGTTTGTCCTTCCGTCTCAAAGAGGACCATGACATCAGGGAGGTGATGCCATTACATGAAAGTGAATTGGATTTTAATGATGGAAGGCTGTGCAAAGTCACCAGTCTCACTCTCTCCTCTGGAGCCATCTGGGTCTAGTGGCCAGATATAGACCAGGGCAACTTGAGATGGCCCACAGTAGGTACTTAAATGTTTACTGACTGACTGGTAACATGTGCCTTTTGCTTCATCTATATCTATCTAGCTATTATCCTCCAATTACATTTTTTCTATCTCAACTTTTTGCCTTTGTTATATTATTTTTTTCCTTTGAATTTAAGGAAACAACTTCTTTCCTACTTGATATCTCTGCAAATCCAACTTTTCATTCAAGACCTGCTTTAATTGTACCTTAGATACCTGCTTTATGAAGTCTTCTGTTATCATTCCAGCTCACAGCTGTTTTTACTCACTCTTGTTATAACATATATTGTCTCCACAAATTATTTGACATATCATGTACTATGTATTGACTTTCCACACAAATCTTGTTTCTCCAAACAGATGGTAAGTTCTTTGAGAGAAGAGACCATGTCTTACACACACACACACACACACACACACACACACACACACACACACACACACACATACACACACACTTATAAGTATATATGTATGCATGTGTGTATATATATTGTATATGTGTGTATATGTGTGCGTGTGCATGTGTGTGTGTGTATAAAATCTCAAATAGAGCCTAAGAAAGCACTTTGTAGTCATTAATATTTACACAATTAAATGAATGGTCTTTGGTTTTTAAATGACTTCTAGTCATGAGATAATCAGGCAGCGTAGAGCAGCATTTAAACAAGGGAATAATTGACTGAGCGAACAAGATAATTGACTAAATTGAATCAATTCTCTTACTGAACAGCAAATCATCCAGAAGAGCTAAAAAAGAAATAAACAACTAATTCACGGTGTTCATTAAAACAACTCCACTACTTGCCTAAGTGTAATGAATTTTTTTCATAAATGTTAAGAAATCTGTGTAAACGGAGTTCACCAGGAAAGTCTCCTGAAAGATCTGTTGAGTTCCCCAATAAATTTGGTGAGATTGTAGAGTATGGGTCATTGATTAGAAGCAGCTAAGTGTCACTACCCTATAGGTGGGAGCATACTCACTGGCACTTTGCTGTGAATACACAGGGAACTCCATTATGATTGATAGACTGCGACTGAAGAGGACGAATCCCTTTCTGGGAAGTCACCCCTGTCCATGATCTGTAAAAGTGAGTTAACTGTCCAGTTTGATTCCTTAGTCTTTCTCTGATTCTATCTCTCTCTCCAGAAGACAGACAGTAGTAATTGGGGGAAAAGCTGGGTTCCTGAAAGGCTGGTGGAAAAAGAGTAGGGAAAACTGTGCACAGGCATATTTTCCTTCCCAAGGAGCAAATGATGGCAGTTTGGAGCAGAAACATATTGAAATAGTACCCATGCTCACACATAGCTGGAGAGAGTATTTCATGAATAATTTAGCTGAACTACAACCTTCTGTGTGGAGGGATGCAAGAAAGTAGAATTTTGAATTCCAGGGGCTGCATGATCTTAACTTGTAGCCTTCTAGCCAGAGAAAGGAGATTTCTTAGGCAATGTTAATTTTGGACTTTACATTGTTGGTAACTCAACATTTGAGAGTTCGTAAATTTTAGAATTCAGGTACTAACTTTCTAGACACTGAGAGTAGATTTCTTTAATAGCACACTTCTTATAGAAAAAAAAGTGTTAATAGTGGGGCCCCTGCAGCTGAAGAATTAAAGCCACATCATGATAAGTGCAAGAGACTTGGACCTTCTCATTTCTTGCTATTATCATTAGTAACTTGGAGAGAGCAGGACTGATAAGAAGGGGATGGCTCGTTTTACAAACTTCGAAGAGTGTTCGCTCTTTAAGCAAGTTGAAAACACAAGATAATACAAGGAATCTTGAGGGACTTTGTAAGGAACCTGGGAAACAGTGTCCAAAGGTTTCTCTGATCAAAGTCCCAAGTTTGGTTCCTTCAAAGGGAGCTTAGAGATTAATTTAGTGCCATATGTGTTTACTGTCTCTATTTATGTACTCCTTTGAGTCTTTTTCACATTCTATACTTTCTCTATGATGAAATAAATGCTGTCCTAATTGCATATGTTACCTTTCACACTTGTGTGGTGTTTATTATCTCCACTTCTATAACCTCGAATAAAGAAAATCTATATATTATTTATACCAGAAATATGTATATATATATATATACAGATATATGCATATACATACATACAAGTATGCATATGTATGTATATACATCGTATACATACATGTGTGTGTATACACACATATGGATAGATACAGGTTTTCCCTGAGTAATTCTAGGTGGAGTCAATAAATTAAAGAAAGAAAATGACCTTTTGAAGCCAGAGACTGGTATCAAAATAATTCAGATGAGTCCAGAATTTTATGGCTCTAAGACATCAGTTCCATCTAATTCATGTGAAAACATTTATTGGTGATTTGGTCTCTAACTAAATTTGCTTACCTATTTTTCAGTGAGATTGCACCACATATTACTTCTATGATCATAGAGATGATTTTGAGAAATATTTCAAGAAACACTTTTTCTTGTGGGGGAGAGGTTAGATTGGATACTTTATATAACTAGCACACTGCGAGGTGCTAATTGGAATGCCAAGTATACAAAATATAATTTATGATGTCAAGATATTTATACTTAATTGTTTTATGTGTTTTACTTTTTTCTCTTCAACTGCACCACTTATAAGTATAGTGGAAACCACCCAATTTTCTCTAAATAACAAATAGTAATTTAGTAATGGACATGGAAACCTTTAGTTCTTCCTACTCCTCTAGATGTTTCAGAAAACAGTTTTGTGTCATTTCAATCTCAGCTTTCTGATGCTACAGGAAACACAGTGGACTGAGAATCATTGAGGGGAGAGACTAAAGTCAATAGTCTATAAACATTTAAGTATCTACTATATGCTGGGCATTGTGCTAAATTCTGGGAATACAAAATAAAGGAAAAAAGATAGTCCTTGCATTTATGGAACTCATATTCTGATAGGAGAGACAATAACAAACAAACATGTACACATAATCTATATAAACAGGATAAATAGGAAATCAATAAGAGAGGGAAGGCTCTGGAATTAAGAGGGTTTGGGAAAGGAACAGATTAGGAGGGAAGAACCTTTTCAGCTTGGGAGATAACCAGAGAAAATGCCTAGCGACAAAAGATAGAATGCTATGGTGGTGAAATAGCAAGGAGGTCAGTCACACTGGATAGGAGAGCACATGGGAAACATAAAAAGCTTGGAAAAGCATAAGAAAAAAGAGGCTAGGTTGTGAAAAACCTTGAGTGTCAAACATGATTTTTTGTTTGATTCTAGAGTCAATAGTGAGCCTCTGGAGTAAATGGCACATGGTAGATATCAATCAAGGTTGATACTAGGCAGGGAGGATTTGGGGAAAATGGAAAGGTACCTAGTGAATCAAGAGAACAGGACAGTGTGAATTGAGTTGCTTCACCAAGAGGTCAAGATGAGGAAAAAGAAAAGATTGTCTATTGTAAGAGAGATAGAATTGGGAGGTCAAGGGATTGGAGATCAACAAGTGGATAAAGAGTCAGGTTTGGTAAGAGAATGATGAGGGAGAGTTGGAAAACCAAGAGATTATGGTGGAATAAAGGGATTTTGGAAGGGAGCTCTTCTTATCTTCTAGACACATGGTGGGGAAATAGAGACAGACAAAGATAGAGAAAGAGACAGAGAGACAGAGACAGAGACAAGACAGAGATAGAGACAGAGAGAGAGAGAAAGAGAGAGGCAGAGAGAGAAAAGGACATCGAGAGAGATAGAGACAGACGGAGACAAAAAGAGAGATACACAGCCAGATAGACACACACAGAGAGAAATAAAAACAGACAGAGATAGGGAAAGATACTCTAAGAATAGGGTTGGGACTTAATAGTAACCAAAGAACAAGAGGGGACTTCAGGAATAGAGGTTTCCAGAGCTGCATATGTGAGTTGAGATGAAGATAGAATCTACATTCCAGGATTCTGAATTTCAGGGAGTTTATTCCTTAAGAGCACTCTTGTGGTAAATGAGTAAATCTCCAAGAGCTATCAGGTCTTAAAGTGGTGAATCAGCATGGTTTATACCATTCTGACAAACTAAAAAGTTTCCATGAAAAGCTGTATTGGCAAAATATTGACTTAGCTTAACAGAACACAGGAAAAAAGACACATATAGAATATTTTATTTATAGAATAAGGACGTCACAATCTGAAGGGACAGTCCAGCCTCTTCATTTTTCATATAAGAAAGCTGAGACCTGCAGTCTTTAACTGATATCACCAATTTTTCTCTTTCCTTCTTTCTTTCTTTCCTTTTCTTTCTTCCTTTTCTTTCTTTTTTCCTTTTCTTTCCTTCTTTCTTTCTTTTTCTTTCTTTCCTTCCTTCCTTTCTTCTTTCCTTCCTTCCTTCCTTCCTTCCAGCCTTTCTTTCTTCCTTCCTTTCTTTCTTTTTCTTTCTTTCCCTCACATCCAGTCTCTTTCTCATATACTCAAATAGAGTTAGTGAAAAGCTGTGGAAGAAAACCCCAAATTACTGACTTCAGGATTATTTTCTTCCTGTACTCAAAAATTTATATGGATATGATCTCACTAATTTGGAAGTTTCCTGAAATAATGCAGAAAGTTATCGATGTATTCATGCCTATCTCATGTTACTTTTATTCTTGCTGTCCCTAAGGTTTGATTCAGAAGGATACTGAAGGCTTTCTTTGTCACTTCTGAAATTGAGAGGGTACTAGTAGAACACTTTAACTATCTATTATCCCTTATAACCCTCCCGGTGTCCCAAAAGACTTTGTCCAGGTTTTTAAATTCACCTTAATATTTTGCTAAGACCCTTGAAATACCGTGTATGCACATGGATGTGCATAAGTATATAACACACACAGACACATATTCACACACACGTATGCATTCTTTGGCTAGGTAGGATAAGGAATTCTTAGTGATATATTGCTATATAAAATATTTTCTTGCTACTGGTAATCAGAAAATATTGGAATGAAATTCTCCCTGGTGAATGTGTCTTTTAAGTCCTATTGTGTCATCTAATGGAGGGACAAATTGAAGGAAGAGAGTTTTTAAAGCTGAATTTTATACTATTAAATCCATTGCCAAAAATAATAAACAATTAGCTCAGTAGAATTTTGTATTCTCTATACCTTTCAGTCAATTGTGTGAGAATGAAGGTATGGTCCATGGTGGAAAATCATTTTATTTTTTTTAATTTAATTAACTTATTTGTTTTCAGTTTGCAATAATCACTTCGATATATCTTAAACTTTCTCCCTCTCCATCTTCCCCCTCTCCCCAAGATGGCATGCAATCTTATATGGGTTCTGCACATTCATTCTTATTAAACTCATTTCACTTTAGTCATGTTGCACAGAAGACTTAAAACAAATGGGAGAAACCTGAGAAAAACTAAAACAAAACACAACACAAGAAAAAAATAATCTGCTTCATTCTGTGTCCCAGTTCCATAGTTCTTTCTCTGGATGTGGATGTCATCTTTCCTCAAGAGACCTTTGTGAATGTTTTAGGTCCTTGCATTGCTGTGAAGGACTTAGTCTATCAGAAACAGTCCTCTCACACTGTGACTGCTACTGTGTATAATATTCTCCTGGTTGTGCTCATTTCACTCAGCATCAGTTCATATAAGTCTTTCCAGGTTTTTCTGAAGTCAAACAGTCTATTTTTAAAATAGTATTCCATTACATTCATATACCACAACTTCTTCAGCCATTCACCAATTGAAGGGCATTCCTTTGATTTTTCAGTTCTTGGCCACCACAATAAAAGTTCCTATAAATATTTTCATACATGTGGGACCTTTTCCCATTTTTATAATTTCTTTGAGATATAACCCTAGAAGTGATATTACTGGATCAAAGGGTATGCACATTTTTGTACCTCTTTGGGCATAGTTCCAAATTGCTTGGATCAGCTCACAGCTCCACTAACAGTGAATTAGTCTTCCAACGCTCCCACATCCTGTCCAATATTTCACCTTCCTGTTCTGTCGTGTTAGTCAATCTGATAGGTGTGATGTAGTACCTCAAAGTTGTTTTGATATGCATCTCTGTAATCAATAGTGATTTAGAGCATTTTTTCGTATGTCTACAGAGAGCTTTAATTTCTTCCTCTGAAAACTACCTATTCATATCCTTTGACCATTTATGAAGTGGGCAATGACTTGTATCCTTGTAAATTTGACTCAGTTCTCTATATTTTAGAAATGAGGTCTTTATCACAGACACTAGTTGTAAAAATTTTTTCCCAGTTTTCTGCTTCCCTCCTAATCTTGGTTGCACTGACTTTGTTTGTGTAAAAACTTTTCAATTTAATATGATTACATGAAGTACAAAATGGATGATTTTGGTTAAAAATCATCCATTTTGTACTTCATAATTATCTCTATCTCTTGTTTGGTCATAAATTTCTCCTTTCTCCAAAAATCTGACAAATAAACTATCTCTTGCTCCCCTAATTTGCTTATGTTATCAGCCTTTATACACAGATCCTGTACCTATTTAGACTTTATTCTGATTTACAGTGTCAGGCATTAGTCTATGCCCAGTTTCTGCCACACTATTTTCCAGTCTTTCCAGCAGGTTTTGTCAACTACTGAGTTCTTATCCCAGAAGCTGCAGTCCTTGGGTTTATCAAACAGTGGACTGCTATTTTCATTGACTATTGTATCTTGAATACCTAACCTATTCCACTGATCTATCCCTCTATTTCTTAGCTGGTACCAAGTGTTTTTGATGATTGCTGCTTTATAATAGAATTTGAGATCTGGTATTGCTAGGCCACCTTCCCTAGCATTGTTTTTAATTAATTCCCTTCATATTCTGCACCTTTTGTTCTGAAAAATAATTTTCAACAACCAGTTGTTCATTTATTCTATTATGTAGGATTGCATTGATATATGTATGGATTGAACTGTGCAATTTTTAAAACATACATTGTGTTCTAGGCACTGTTCTAGCTAGTAGTCAGAAACAACAATAAGAGTGCTTTCTCCCAAGGAATTGACATTCTACTAGAAGGAAACAAGTACAGAGTAAGTAAATGTAAGACATAGATTAAATGTCAAGTAATTTTAGGTGGTGCTGTTATTAATAACTGGATCAATTGGAAAAGGTCATATGGATGAGTTAACACTTCAGGTGCAGGGTGGGGGGAAGTGGGGGTGATCCAAGATGCAGAAGTGAGGAGGGCAATCATTAGAGGTATGGTGAGCAGCTTATACAAAAGCACAAAATGAGACATGAAATACAATGAGCAGCAAAAATACCAATTTGCTCAGAAAATCAAATATTTCAGAGAAGTAATATGTAATCAATCTGAGAAGACAGCTAGAATGTGAAGGTGAAACATATGAATATGCTATTCTATGAGCAGTAGGGAGTTAATAAAATTTTATGAGCAAAGAAGTGCCATGGTCAGATCTGTATGTTAGGATCACTCAAAAATTCTGTAGAGACAAATACATAAACCTATGGATTAATAGTTATCAATTTCTTCTGTATCATCTTTTTTTCTTTTCTTTTTCTTGATAATCACATTTATTTCAGTTCAGATATATTGAAAATAAATGTCTTAAAGCTCTCTACTTTATACTGTCTCCAGTAGGCATCTTCTGCATCTACTTAGTCTGGTCTAGATAAAATCCATATCTTCACCTTTTCTATTTTCTTACATAGCACATTGGGATGTACAGTGTTAGAATCCTTCCATAGTTTTTATAAATGATTTTGCAACGATATAGACTAGCTGTCTTACATATAAAACTTTCTTCACACTTGCTTCACTGTTCTTAGTAATTTTATTAGACAATGCTGCTTGAAACCTACTCTCAATTCTGTAATATTTTGCAAATAAATTTGTGTTTCAAATTAACTTTGTCCTTGTGTGCTAAATATCTCCAGTCAGACAGGAGACCAAATGATTACAGGCTGAGGCAGTTTCTGGGCACATTTGACTTGATTGTTGTGATAACTGTTTTATATAATTTAAAGTTCTGCAGGCAAATATAATAATCCTTGTTTCCATTTTTTTCATCTATTTCCTTACTATCCTTTCTGTGCCAAGAGTTATTTTTATTGTTGTTTTGGTTTGTTTGTTTTTGTTGTTATTGTTGTTTAGATTAGATGGAAGCATCCATAAAGGTCAAGATCTAATAACTCATTAAAAACATTGAGGTGACCTTGGGTCCACAACAACAATACATTGTAGTGCAAGCTGTCACTTTTGCCTTGCCCAGCAGCCTTTGAGTAAAGGCCCAGTGAAAGATTATCTTTTGTCTAAGGAACTAAATTCATTATCAGTTTAGTCTCTGACTTGTTAATAATGCTTTTATTAAGACTACCATGGAAACATATTTATAATGTAATTTTCCTTTAGGTTAAAAAAAAGACTGCAACATATGTTAAGAGACTGTATGATATAGCAGAAGGAACACTAAGCTAATAAAGTTTTATAAGAATATATTTGCCTTCTGTCTTAAAAATCTAATTAAAAGAGCTTTAAATTAAAAAATGATATGAGGAAGAAAGAAATTAAGTCATCTCTATGCAGATGATTCTCAGATCTACTTATCTAGCCATAACCAATCTCCTTTCTTTTAGTCTATACATTAAACTCCATATTGAAAATCAGAACTAGATGTCTCATAGCTCTCTTAAACTCTACATGCTCAAAGCTGAAATCAATATTTTTCTTCCTCAAACTTCCTCTCTTTCAGAATTTTCTATTATTGTCAATGACACCACTATTCTTCTAGTCAAACAGATTTACAACCTAGATGTCCTCCTCAACTTCTCATTCACTCTGCATATCTAAGGTGTTACCAAGTCCTAGCATTTTTACCCTCAGACTATCTCATTTGCTCCCCTTTATCTGTTCTGACATAGCTACTACTCCACCACAGACTCTCATCACCTAATGCGTGGACTATTATAGGAGTTTTTTGGCTGGTTATCCTACTTCAAGTTTCTCCTTATTTCAGTCCATCTTCAAGTCTGGTAAAAAACTGGTTTTTCTATAATACATGTCTGACCTGGCATTCCCTATTTAATAAAGTCCAGAGATTCTTTATTACTTTCAGTATCAAATATAAAAATCTTCTGTTTGATATTCAAAACCCTCCATGATCTGGTCCTCTCCTATGTTTTCCATCTTCTTACATTTGACTAAACTCCATTAACTCTATTCTTGAGTGACAATGGTCTCCTTTTTCTTTCTAATAAGACAGCATCCTGAATCCATGTATTTTCACTCACTATTCCCCATTTCTGTAATGTTTCTCCCTACTGACTTCTGCCTCCTCGATTACTTGGCTTCCTTCAAATCTCAACTAAAATCTCACCTTTTGAAAGACACTTTTCTTGGACAGAACCAAGATGGCAGAGAAAAGACAGGGACTCCCCTGAGCTCTCCCAAAACTCCTCTCTGAGCACCTTGAAATAATGCCCCCAAACCAGTTCTGGAGTGGCAGAAACCAAAACGGACAGGGTAGAATAAATTTCCAATCTAAGTCAACTTAGAAGTTAAGCAGGAAAGGTCTATTGCACCAGGGTGAGAGTTGAGTGATGTCTAATTCAGGTCACATCAGCTCAGATCAGGCCTCAGCAAACCAAAACTGAGCTTTGGGAGAGATGGAATCAGCACTGGTTGTCATTCTTCCAAAGCTCTCAGCCTACAGATGGAAAGATGGTTGAATTACCTCTAGAAGGGGTTGTTCAAGGTGAGAAGGAAATTACAGGGGTCTCTTTGCTGTTGCTGGAGGCAGGACTCCATTATTTTACCCATACTAGGATATAAGTTGCAGTCCAGGGTGGCAGTCCTAGGGTGAAGAGGAACATTAAAACATTGGAGCTTGCAGTCATGGGAGCATGGACACTCCTCACAATTCCAAGGCAAAAAACAGTGCTTGTAGTCACTCAGGTGAAAACACAGGACAGGAGAGAAGTAAATACACCTCTCCCTAGATCATGCCACCTTGGAAGAACTGAAAGTTTACAGACACCCAGAAGTAGCTCTGAAAACAGCTAGACAAAAACCCTGAAGTTTGGGAAAGTACACCCACTATCCTGGAAGCAGAGCCCAACTTCAGCAAAGAATAAAGAGTCAAGAAATTTCCTGGGAAAAATGAGAAAGGAAATCAAAATATACACTCAGAAAAAGACAATGGAGTTAAAACTCCTATATCCAAGCCTTCAAGAAAAAAAGTAAATTGATCTCAGAACATGGAAGAGCTCATAAAGAATTTTAAAAACCAATCAAGGGAGGTAGAGGGAAAATTGGGAAGAGAAATGAGATTGTTACAAGAAAATCATGAAAAAAACCAAGTCAACAGCTTGGTAAAGGAGGCACAAAAATTACTGAGGAAAATAACTCCTTCAAAAACAGACTAGGTCAAGTAAAGTTACAAAAACCCAGTAAAGAGAAGAATACCTCAGAAAGTAGAATTTGTCATATGGCAAAGGAGGTACAAAAGATCACTGAAGAAAATCATTCCTTAAAAATTGGAATTGAGCAAATGGAAGCTAATAACTTCATGGAAGAGCAAGAAACAGTAAAGCAAAACCACAAGAATGAAAAAAAATAGAAAATGTGAAATATAGCATTGGAAAATCAATTGACCTGGAAAATAGATCCAAGAGAGATCATTTAAAAATTATTAGACTACCTGAAAGCCGTAGGAAAAAAGAAAAGAATTTAGACATCATCTTTCAAGAAATGATCAAGGAAAACTGCCCTGATATTTTAGAACCAGAGGGTGAAAGAAAAACTGAAATAATCTACAGATCACTTACAGAAAGATAGACCATAATGAGCACTCCCAGGAATAGTATAGCCAAATTTCAGAGCCATCAGGTCAAGGTGGAAATATTGTAAGCAGTCAGAAAGAAATAATTCAAGTATTTTGGAGCCACAGTCAGGATAACATAAGATTGGGTGGTTTCTACTGTAAAGGAATGGAGAGCTTGGAATATTACATTCCAGAGTGCAAAGGAGCTAGGATTACAACCAAGATTCACCTACCCAACAAAACTGAGTATAATCCTTTATGGGAATAATTGATATTCAATGAGATACTGGACTTTTAAGCATTCAAATATAATACCCAAGAGAAGCATAAAAAGGTAAACAGGAAAGGGAAATCATAAGGGGCTGAAAAGGTTAAATGGTTTCTATTGCTCATATAAAAGAGGCAACAAAGAACTTTAACAATGGAGAGGAAGAAGGGAGAGATGACAGGGAACACATGAACTTTACTCTCATCAGAATTGACTTAAAGAGAGAATAACGTACATTTATTTGGGTATAGAAATCTATTTTACCCTATAGGAACATATAAGGCAAATGGAATGAAGAGAGGGGGTGGGGTTGGACTGATAGAAAGGAGGGTAAATTGGGGTAGGCAATAGTTAGAAGCAAAACATTTTTGAGTAGGGATAGGGTGAAAGGAGAGAGAGAATAAAATCATGAGGGAAACAGGATGAAGGGAAATACAGTTAGCGATCATAACTGTGAAAAAAATTGAAGCAAATTTCTCTGATAAAGGCTTTGATTCTCAAATATATAGAGAATTGAGTCAAATTTATAAAAATTAGAGCCATTCTTCAATTAATAAATGGTCAAAAGGACGTGAACAGTCCCTTTTGAGATGAAGAAATCAAAACTATCTATAACCAAAAAATTGGAAATTGAAGGGATGCCCGTTAATTGGAGAATGGCTGAAGAAGTTGTGATATATGATGTAATAGCAAGCACCTTGACATACTCAGGATGACCTGTTAGCACAAGTTCTTGGATCTGTTTTTCTAAAAGGAAAGCAACTTTTAAGGGGTCAAGAATCTTCTTTAATTACATTCACTGGCTCAGAGGAAAAAGTTCCCTGAACTTCAGAGAAAATACAAGCAGATAAATTAGCATAAAGATCAACAGAAAGAGCTTTAACTGCCTGAATGAAAGCAATATTGCTATACACTTTACATACACCCCTGGATTGGGAGAGCTTTTATATATCTGAGCAATTGGGAGGGTTCATAACATAAGGCTACTCAAAGTCTTACCCAGGGAACCACAAGGTCTTTTTCCTAAGTGGGCCCCCAAAGCAAAATACCCACTCAGAGTATATATACTCTTCATGGATCAAGGAGGCATCACAACCCTCCTGACTCAGTGTCTAATCAACTTAATACCAAAAGATGTGGAAGCCTTCCTACAAGCAAGCCTTCCCCCTAAGCAAGCTAATCCTTAGACAACTACCTCATACAATGGGCCCCATATGAGTCCTATTAATGGGCAGAGAAGGTATCATTATCCCATTAACATTACATATGATTGTGATGCAATACTACTGTGCTATAAGAAATGATGAGCAGGATTCTCTCAGAAAAATCTGGAAAGACTTAAATGAAAGATGCAAAGTGAAATGTGTAGAAGCAGGAGAACATTATACACTGTAACAGCAATATTTTAAGATGAGCAACTGGGAATGACTTAGCTATTCTCAGCAAAACAAAGAGAAAATAGTACAAGCAGCCAGAATGAAACAATTCAGAAGTCTCAAAATATGATATTCCATAGGTCAAAGGAGATAGGATTAAAACCAAGAATCACCTACCCAGTAAAACTGAGTATAATATTTCAGGGGAAATAAATGGAACTTCAATTAAATATAGGACTTCCAAGCATACTTATTGAAAAGACCAGAGCTAAATAGAAAATTTGACTTTCAAATACAAGAATCAAGAGAAGCATGAAAAGAGAAACAGGAAAGAGAAACCATAAGGGACGTATTAAAGCTGAACTGTTTACATTCCTACATGGAAAGATGATATTTGTAACTTATGAGATCTTTCTCAGCATTAAGATAGTTTGGATGGAATATATAGGTATGTGTGCATGTGTGTGTGTGTATACATATATACATACATATGCATATGTGTACATGTATGTGTATATGGAGAAAGAAAGAGGGAGAGCAAGTACAGGGTGAGCTGAATATGAAGGTATGATATCTAAAAAACAAAGTTAAGGTTGAGAAGAATGTAGTACTAGATATAGAAAGAGAGAAGTACAATGTAGTAAATCATCTCACATAACAGAGGCAAGAGAAAGCTTTTATAATAGAAAGGGAAGAAGAGGAAGGTGAGAGGAACTATTGAGCCTTCTTTTCCTCAGATTTGACTTCAGGAGGGAATAATATACACATTCAATTGGGTATGGAAGTTTATCTTATCCCACAGGAAAGAGGGGGAAAGGAGATAAGAGAAAGGGAATAATAGATGGACCAGCAGATTGGGGGAAGAGTTAATTGTAAGCAAACACTTTGGTAGAGGGACAGGTCAAAGAAGAGAATTGAATGAATAGAGGGTGGGACAGGATGGAGGGAAATATAGTTAGTCTTTCACAACATCACTCTTACGGGGGCATTTATACACACAGGTGTATAAACTGTATCAAACTTCTTGCCTTCTCAATAAGGGTGGGTGGGGAGGTGGGAAGGGAATGAATGTTAGATGTTGTTTTTACATGCAACTAGGAAATAAGATATATAATTAATGGGGTATAGAAATTTATCTTACCCTACAGGAAAATAGAAGAGAAAGGGATAAGGGGGACAGGGTAAGGAAGTGATAGAAGAGAGAGTAGATTGGAGGAAAGGGCAATCAGAATAAATGCTGTCCTGGGATAGGGAGGAGATGGGGAGAAAATTTGACATTCAAAATTTTGTGCAAGTGAATATTGAAAACTGAAAAAAAAAATAAATTTACATGAAAAAGAGACTTTCCCAGTACCCCTTAATGCAAGTGACTTATCTTTGAGATTATTTCCATTTTAAATATAAAACTGGATTTGCACTTCTGTATATATCCATATTGTCTCTAGTTGTTTGCCAGTTGTCTTCCTCATTGTACTAATAACTCTCTGAAAGCAGGAACTGATTTTGTTTTACTTCTTTGCTTCGTTATCCTTTAGCACAGAACTTGGCATATAGCAAGCACTTGATTGTTTCTTGACTTGATTTGCAAAATCTCAAAGTTTATGCAATGAACAAAAGAAATTAGAAGTTATAATGCAAGAAGGAAAATTAGATTCATATATTTCCTTGAAACTTGGTATGATGATACATAAGATTGTAATAAATGAGTGTACTTGATTGAAATAATATATAAGGAGGTGAAGAGATAATAAATGAAAAATGAAGAAAGTATATTCATGTAAGTAAATCTGGGAAGCAGAGGAAGCATATGTGATGGAAAACAGGTTGGAAAAGGCAAATGAAGAAATAAACAGGAGTGATTTTGAACTCAGAACATGCTACAAAGAACAAACATATCAAGAGGTAAGATACTAGTAGTTTGGGAAACATATCAAAAGGCTGACTCAGTGGCATGATATAGAAGGGCTGTAATTAATGTTTTCAATTACTCAGACAACCTAGAATTCTCTCTGTCTCTCTGTCTCTCTCTGTCTCTCTCTGTCTCTGTCTGTCTGTCTGTCTGTCTGTGTGTCTGTCTGTCTCTCTCTCTCTCTCCTTCTTTCCTTCTGCCTCTCGCATAAACAGAACAGTCAATAAACTTTTAAATTGTCTTAACAATAGTTCCATCCAGCAAAATCATTACAAATCGACAAGTAAAGATTTTCTTTGGAATCTGAACCTCACCACAAAGATAAACTTCTCCTTAACATATCAAGTTGAGAACTCAAAAAGGAGGTGACTACTTTCTCCTCAAGTCTGCGATAGAGCATAGTCTGGTATGTATACAAGATTTTTAGGAACAAATTTCCACCACATTCAAGGATAGGTCAGAAGAATCATATGAATAAACAAGCTGACAGGGAAGTCAGGCAAGAAAGGATGGGAGATGCTCAAGAATGAAATTCTGAAGATGTAAATGGAAACAATTACAACTAGGAGGAACAATTTCTGACTAGATCAATATGGATATATACATATATACATATATTATATATATGTATATATTACTCACCAACAAGCTAAGTTTTTTTTTTAAATGTAGAAAAGAAATGTATAATAAAGACAGATAAAGGAGTAAAAATATAAATTGGAAACAATTTTCTAAAAATAGTGTCAGGAGTGCTAAAGCTCAGGATGAACTGAAAGTTCAAAGGGAAGGTAAGAACAATAGTTTTCTTAAGACTTTGGAAAGAAAGAATATGATGTTTTCTCCTGATGAATGATATGATGAAAGCTGATAAAAATAAGGGATATTTGTTTAATTCCAACTTTGCTTCTACTTTTTCTGTCAAGGTATGGACTTTTGCTCCAGAAATGACAGAACTACAGTAGTCAACAAAGAATTAATATCAAAGTCTAGATGAAGTCAAGTCACCTGGACCAGACGAACTACATCCTCTCATACTGACACACCTGGCAGATATAATTGGTGAGCCATTGTGAGTCACCTTTAAATGATGCTAGAGCATGAGAGAGATACCACAAGATCTGAGGACAAATGTTATCCCAGTATCCAAAAACACAATAAGAATAAAGTCTGCAAAATATACTTTAGTGACTTTGATATCTGGTGAAACTTTTTTTAACATATCATTAAAGAGATGCTTAGTGAGTATCTAGAAAGGCATGGAAATGATAACAAAACCCTAACACAACTACGTAAAGGACAAGTTATATGAGACAAACTTTATTTCTTTATGTGAGAGGGTTGGTAAACTGGATAAGAAGGATATCCTGTAGATGTAGTTTAGATTTTACCTAAATTAAACATATCTCATGCTATTTTGCATACATTATAAAAAATTATACACTTTCTAATCTAGTCGGATGCATGACAAAAAAGTCACTATTCGTTCATAATCAAATTGGCAGGAAATCTGTGGCAGAATAACCCCCAAGAAACTGGGCTGAACCCAAACTGTGCTATTTAATGTCTCTATTATGGCATGTGAATAATGAAATGCTTTCAGAAAATAAAAGTTCAATCTGCATATATCAATTTATTAAGGAATTCAAAGCAATTACCAAATAAACACGAATGAGATCTTTTCAACATAAGCCTGGACCCCAAATAAAGAGTGAAACAGACTTTTATACTTTAAAAATAATTAACCAAATAAGATCAATTAAAAGGAAATATACATTAGATAATCTGATTTCTAATTGGAGGAAAGATTAGAGACTTTCCAAGTTGGGAGGAAGATGAGTGAACAGATACTTTTTCCTGTGTTCAGAAAAAGAGGTATCCTAAAGTAGATATGATAGATAACTGGAAAAAATTGGATGGGAATAGAAAGGAATACACCATTTTCTCAGCGGTACTTGGCCCATTTACAAAAATTGTCCATGTACTAGGACATAAAAACAACCCAGTGCAGAAAGGCAGAGATAATCAATGCATACTTCTCAGATCATAATGCAATAAAAATTATATGTAATAAAAGGCCATGGAAAGATAAACCAATAATCAATTGGAAACTAAATAATCTAATCCTAAAGAAGGAGTGGGTTAAAGAAGAAATCATAGAAATAATCAAAAACTTCATTCAAGAGAATGACAACAATGAGACAACATACCAAATCTTGTGGGATACTGCAAAAGCAGTTCTTAGGGGAAGTTTTATATCACTGAATGCCTACATAAATAAAATAGAGAAAGAGGACATCAATGACTTGGGCAAGCAGCTGAAAAAGCTAGCAAAAGAACAAATTGAAAATACCCAAGTAAATAACAAATTAGAAATACTGAAAACCAAAGGAGAGATTAATAAAATTGAAATTAAGAAAACTATTGAAATAATAAATAAAACCAATAGTTGGTTTTATGAAAAAACTAGTAAAATTGATAAATCTTTGGTCAATTTTATTTAAAAAAAGAAAGAAGAAAATCAAATTAAATGAAAGGGGTGAACTCAGCTCCAATGAGGAGGAAATTAAAACAATAATTAGAAATTACTTTGCCCAACTTTATGCCCACAAATTCACTAATCTAAATGAGATGGACGAGTATTTTAAAAAAATACAAATTGCCCAGATTAACAGAAGAGGAAGTTGAATACTTAACCAACCCCATCTCAGAAAAAGAAATTGGACAAGCCATCAATGAACTCCCTAGGAAAAAATCTCCAAGGTCAGATGGATTTAAAAGTGAATTCTATCAAACATTTAAAGAACAGTTAATTCCAATATTATATAGACAGTTTTTGAAAATTGGGGAAGAAGGAGTCCTCCCAAATTCTTTTTATGATACAGATATGGTTTTGTTATCTAAACCAGGAAGAGACAAAACAGAGAAAGAAAATTATAGACCAATTTCTCTAATGAATGTAGATCCAAAAATTTTTAATAAACTTTTAGCAAAACAAATACAGCATCTCATCATGAGAATAATACATTATGATCAGGTAGGATTCATACCAGCAATGCAGGGTTGGTTCAATATTAGGAAAATTATTAACATTATTGATCATATCAACAACAAAACTAACAAAAACCACAGGATTATCTCAATAGATGCAGAAAAAGTTTTTGACAAAATACAACACCCATTTCTATTAAAAACCCTGGAGAACACAGGAATAAAGGAAACTTCCCATAAAATAATAAGCAGTATCTACCTAAAACCTTCAGTAAGCATTATATGCAATGGGAATAAGCTAGATGCATTTTCAATAAGATCAGGGGTGAAACAAAGATGTCCATTATCTCCACTATTATTCAATATGGTACTAGAAATGATAGCTGTAGCAATTAGACAAGATAAAGAAATTGAAGGAGTAAGAATAGGCAAAGAAGAAGCTAAGTCATCACTCTTTGAAGATGATATGATGATATACTTAGAGAATCCCAGAGACTCAAGTAAAAAACTACTTCAAATAATAAACAATTTTGCCAAAGTTGCAGGTTACAAAATGAACCTGCACAAATCTTCTGCATTCCTATATATTAGCAGCAAAGTCCAACAGCAAAAGATAGAAAGAGAAATCCCATTTAAAGCTAGGGTAGACACTATAAAATATTTGGGAGTTTAATTGCCGAAATAAACCCAGGGTCTATATGAACACAATTACAAGACACTTTTTGCACAAATAAAGTCAGATTTAAGTAAGTGGAAAAACATCAGTTGCTCATGGGTAGGCCGTGCTAATATAATAAAAATGACAATTCTACCTAAATTAATTTACTTATGTAGTGCCATACCAATTAAACTATCAGATAATTATTTTCTAGAGCTGGATAAAACAATATCAAAATTCATCTGGAAGAACAAAAGGTCCAGAATATCAAAGGGACTAATGAAAAGAAATGCTAGGGAAGGTGACCTAGCGCTACCAGATCTTAAATTGTACTATAAAGCAGCAATTATCAAAACCACTTGGTATTGGGTAAGAAACAGAAGGGTAGACAAGTGGAATAGACTTGGCACTCAAGACACAGTAGGCAAGGAATATAGCAACCTCCTGTTTGATAAACCCAAGTACCCCGGCTTCTGGGATAAGAACTCACTGTTTGACAAAAATTGTTGGGAAAACTGGATAACAGTGTTGTGGAAACTAGGCATAGACCCATGCCTGACGCCATACACAAGAATAAAGTCCAAATGGGTATATGATCTAGGTATAAAGATTGATACCATGGACAAATTGGGGGAGCAAGGAATAGTGAATTTATCAGATTTATGGAGAAGGGAAGAATTTTTGACTAAAACAGAGATAGAAAGCATTATGAAATGGAAGATGGATAATTTTGATTATGTTAAACTGAAAAGTTTTTGTACAACCAAACCCAGTGCAACCAAAATTCGGAGGGATGTAGTAAATTGGGAAAGAATTTTTACAGCTAAGCTCGGGGATAAAGGCCTCATTTCTAGAATATATAGAAAACTGACTCAAATGTATCAACTATACAAGTCATTCCCCAATTGATAAATGGTCAAAGGATATGATGAATAGGCAATTTTCAGAGGAAAAAATTAAAGATATCTAGAATCATATGAAAAAATGCTCTAAATCACTTTTGATTAGAGAGATGCAAATCAAAATAACTCTGAGGTACCACATCACACCTATAAGATTGGCAAACATGACAGAACAAGAAAATGATAAATGCTGGAGAGGATGTGGGAGAGTTGGAACACTAATTCATTGTTGGTGGAGCTGCGAGCTCATCCAACCATTCTGGAGAGCAATTTGGAACTAAGCCCAAAGGGCTACAAAAATATGCATACCCTTTGACCCAGCAATATCGCTACCAGGACTGTATCCCCAAGAGATCATAAAAATGGGAAAGGTTCCCACATGTATAAAAATATTTATAGCAGCACTCTTTGTAGTTGTCAAAAACTGGAAGTCAAGGGGATGCCCATCAATTGGGGAATGGCTGAATAAATTATAGTATATGAATGTAATGGAATACTATTGTGCCATAAGAAATGATGAACAAGAATACTTCAGGGAGGCCTCAAAGGACTTTTATGATCTGATGTTAAGCGAAAGGAGCAGAACCAGGAGAACTTTGTGCACAGCAATTGCCATAGTGTGCGACAGTTTTTTCTGATATACTTGGAAATTCATAATAACGCAAGAACTTAAAAAAGAAATTCCCAATGGTTTTCTAAGGCAAAATGCCTTCCACACTCAGAGAAAGAACTATGGAATTCATTTGCAGAATGTAGCAGATCATGTTTGTTTGTATGTGTGTGTATTGTGTTTTGATTTGTTCTATGACTTCTTCCATTTATTTTAGTTCGTCTACATAGCGTGACTATAGTGAAAACATATTAAATAGGAATGTATATGTAGATCCTATATAGAAATGTATGCTCTCTTGGGGAGGGAAGGGGGGTCGTGCGGGGTAGGTGTGGGGAGGTTAAAATTTAAGTTTTATGGTAGTGATTGTAGAACATTAAAAAAAGAGTTTTCCTACTCACCCCCCTTAAGGATCTGTAATCAATGAAAGGAACATGAAAACAACAATTGATTGATCAGTATGGGGCTAGTTTTTAGATGAGACATACAACTGAGAAAACTCCTTGCATCAATCTTTGGATCGGACTAAGCTTCTGGTCTCCATAACCTAGGTCCTTGGTTAAGAGTCTCTAAGCAGCAGATCAAGGTGGTCCAGGTTCCCCAGCCATGCAGGGTTAGGTTCAAACAATTCAGTAAGGTCTTTCAGTTCCCACAACTGACAAAGTTTTCTCACAGCACAGAAGTTGGACTAGATCCATAACTGAATAGAAACTATGGTAGTTCCAAAACTGACTAAGAGAGTGGAGTCAGTGTAGTTCATTCAATTCCCAGTGCCACTTCCTGTCCTAATCCTTTCAATTCCCTCACTGCCAATGATTTAGAAAGTTACAAAAGTCCCAGTCATCAGATTTCAGAAAGTATAAATCTGGAAGGCATAGTTAATACACTGGATAGCAGAGACGTTATTCAAAAAGATATTGATAGGCTAGAGCTTTAGGGAAAAATTAATAACATGAAATCAAAAAGCAATTTCACCATTACAACATGGTCAGATATTGTTAGACATTAATTTGTCTGAAAAAAGAAAAGGAACTAGAGTTTTAGGGGATTATAAACTAAATATAACATGCAATGCGACAGGTCAGACAAAAAAGCTAATGTGGTTCTGGGTTGGATTGAGTGGCATAGCTTTCAAGAATTGGGAGGCTGCAGTACCCTTGTACTTAGATATCACTAGAATTCATTTGGAATATTATGCTCATTTCTTGGTAGCAGAGTTAAGGATTCATATTGATAAATTGTAGAACATTCAAGGATGCCTGACAGCATGGTTAAAGGCCATAAATTCATGTTATATGAGGATCTAATGAAGGCAGTAGGGATGTTTATCCTGGAGAAAAGTCAGGTGGGGCATCATTGGTATGCTTGTTTAGGGTTGGCATATAGAAGAGGTATCACACTTGTTCTGTTTAGTCTCAGAAGTCAGACTCAGAAGCAAGAGGTAGAAATTACAAAGAAACACATTCAGGGGGATTCAGGTACCTCAAAGCTTAGTGGTGGAAGCCTTCAGGCAAGCAGCCCTTGAGAAGAATTTGCTTGGGAGTTAGGAGTAAGGAGCTTTGACCTTCTGATGCCTCAAACTTTTCACCCACATAGCCTTTAGGTCAGAAGAGGAATTTATGCACTTTGAAAAGTTTGGGACTTTTTGTCAGTGACCTGGCAGTATATCAGTGTCTGTACTGATAGTTGAGGAATTACTAGATGTGATATGTAAAAAATGAGATTCAAGATTCTACAAGGAGAGATGGACTATATCACATCTAAGCTGAACATTTTGAAGATTTGAGTAAAAGGACTTCTTGGAGCTGTGGGATGCCCTGTAGTCTTAAGCCCATTTTCTCATGGACTGTATGTACATTTTAGAAATTGAGTCATATGCTTATACAAAAACTTAACTAAATCTGGTTGGATAATTGGTATCAACTTAAAATCAATGGAAAACAATACTGGTAGAAACATATGAAATAGAGCTTTAGAAAGAAAACTCTTGTTCATCCTAGCATCCCAACAACCTTACCAACCTTTGGGATACCTCTATAATCTTAAGGTAGAATTGTACCACCAGTCTGCCAGTGAAAGTTGGAGATGGGAGAGTAAATATAGAGTGTGTATGCTATAAGAAGAATCTGAATTAAATATTTTGTAAGAAATCAGACCTTCAAATTTTGAACAAAGTAGTAGCCAGTTATAACTTAAAAACAACCTGATGATTAAAAGTACCACTCACCTCTTGAAAAAGATATGACAAATTTAAGACTATCTAAATATCAGTCTTAATGAATACTAAAGAAGGCAGCCATTTTTGTAATATGATTTTAGTGCTGCCTTCAATGTTCCTTGTATTCATCCCTCCTGAACTAGATTGTTTATTCCTGAAATTTCCCTATTTTACCGCAATTCTATTATGTCCCTTTAAAATACAAATATCATTGGGCTAAATAAAATAATTTTCAAGACTAGAATGAATAAGTTTATCTGTTTGTTTTTTTTTTTCCCTAGGAGAAGATTTTGATAGAGGGGTGGACATTACGTTTAGTCAATTAAAATCTCTTGGAGTGAAGACAGTAGGAGCATATATCATAAACAATGCTTAAGTGAGGGGAAAACATATGAATGATGCCCCCCTATCAAAGTTTGTTGAATTCATGTTTTCCCATAGGGATACAAACACACGCATTAACACACACATACACACACAGATTTGACAATATAATGATAGTTGGATTTCTCTCAGGTTTCAGCAAGCTGTAATAAAAATATCATATATACTTAATATGTTAGTTCTTAATTTTCAATGACATGTCCTGTTAAGAAGGATATAAACGGCAATAACTACTTCACTCTTCCAGGAATTTTGAGTCCTTGAGATGAAGGATTTGGTTGACATTCTGGTATTAAGTACCAGTTTGATGGAAATAGGATGAATTCTTTTGTATCAGCCAACTCCAAATGAATTTCAGACACCTAAGAGCTATTAAAATTTCAAAAAAACATTTTGAAGAAACATTTTCACTTAACTTTGTTAAATCACAGGTAATTTAAGGAAATAATTTAGCTAAGTAGTTTGGGATCATTTACACATAAATCACCAAAACACCATTTTGAAAAAAGCTTTCGAGACTCTTGAGGATTCCAAAATGTTTAAAAACCTCATAATAAGCATGGGTTGTTGTTTTTTGTTTGGTTTAGTTTTTTTCCCCCCTTTAACACAGCTAGTACAAATGCTTTCTGGAAATAAACCCTTAACATATATGTATGTGCATATATGTATGTTGTCCACATATACATATATGTAGGGACATGTGTATGTGCAACAAGAATATATATGCATATATATTTATGTATGTATGTGTGTATATACACAAACAAATAAATATTTGGAAGTGTGGTGTAGTACAGGAAAGTGTTTTCAAATCAGGATTCCAAAGTCTAGTTTCATCTAGATGTTCTAGACTCAGTAACTCTTTATAGAATTTTAACAGGTCATATCAATACTCAGGCCTTAGCTTCCTCATCTATAAAATGAAGGGGTTAGATTAGATAATTAAATGATAATTTTCCTTTTAGCTTTGCCATCCTCTGATATTCTGCACAATATGTAAACCTAAGTCATGGATATTTCATCCACAAGGGAAAATTTTAATAAGTCCATATTTTATCTTTGTTCATGCCTTTACAAAAATTCATGAAAGATCTACCCAGTGCATTGGAAGCTTCCTTCTAGCTATTTTTTATTATCGTTTTTTAGTAGTCTGTGATTAGCAAAGCAAATATCATTGTCCATGTTCAATCATTTGCACTTTGATACATGGTCATCTATAATGCCAATCATTGCAGCACATCTCAGGACTACTGCTGTGAGTAATTTTAAGAGTCTAATTGCATAGTATAATGAACTCTCAATTTATTCTGCAATAAATAAACACTGTTCAATAAAGTAAAACATAACATTCATATTAATATCCTTAAGGAAAACATGTCATCTAATACATATATGTATGTCATAACACTCAGTATGTCATATGATACATAGCAAATGTTGTTGCATCCTGAATGTGAGAGAGGTGCCCTCCAGCACGAGGCATTCTTAAGGGGTAGCAGAAAATACCACACCATCCACCCCTAGGTGAGACAATCCCTTTAATCAATACACAGTGCGTAGGTAAAGTCCTATGTCTTCTTGACTCCAGGTTGACTTCCAAACCCTATGACTCCTCCTCCATGGGCTAATCACTCCTAGCTCTTGTCTAAGTTCACATACAGGCAGCTCTCTGGTCCTGCTCCTTGTTTCAGGACTGTTCCATTCCAAATTCTTCCTGCTTTTGTCTAATACCAGGCTTCCGTGGCTCCTTCCTTCAGCTTATGTTTCTAGAAAAACAAATCTTAACAGGGCTATAACAATATTTATACACATTACCAGAACCATCATCTCAATTCACTGATAAAAACCAATAGACAGGACTTCTGTCTGAGAAATTAGTACAGATCAACAGACAGAGTCCCAACATCACAAACATTCTTTATTAGGCCTCCCCACAAGCAAGTTCCTGATCCTGACCATGGCCTCTTCTCTCTCAGCTCTACTTCTTCCTCCAAGCAATACAACATATATCTATATCTATATATCTATATCTATTTTTATATGTCTATAGCTATGTAGATATATACATACATATGTGTATATATGTACACACATGATGCACACGTGTATTATATGTGTATATATGTATAAGCATGTATGTGTATATATACATACATATATACACATACATGCTTATACATATATATGTATAAGCATGTATGTGTATATATGTATGTATACATATATACATACACACACATATATATATATATAGTTTCCAATCAAAGATTCTTGATTGATTCAATCAGTGACAAGACTCACTCAAAGGCACTTGACTGGCTAAAACTCAATCCAGAAAAGCAGCAAAAAAAATCCTACTTCATTAGCTGCTACACCATCACAAATCCATTCCCTTCTAAACAACTATGTAACACAATACAGAGAAAACTGAAGCTAGAGTTAGGAAAAATCTCACTTGAAATCTACCATCAGAAACTTACTATTTTACCCTGGGCAAGTAACTTAACTTCTTTTACCTCTGTTTTCTCATTTGTATAGTAGAGATAGTTAAAGCACAGGCCTCCTGGGTTATCAAGACAAAGTGTGATATTTGTAAAGTGATTTGCTCATCTTAAAGTTAACACTTTACAAGCTACTACTACTTCTACTATCATCATCAGCATCATCATCATTTCATTTATACCACTTCTTGTGAATAAATCATTTGTAATATGTTGCCACCTTCTAACACCAAGCAAGTCTTTCCATTGCCCTTTGACCTGCTTGGCCCTTTGACCTGCTTGGAGAACAATATGACTTAATTCGTGATTCTAGTTCTACTAAATTTTCAATTACTTCAGTCCTTGGAAAAGAAATCTGAAAGTGAAAAATTTAGATGAGAACCTCCTATTAGCCTACTTAGAGTGACAATGGTTTGGGCAAACTATTATTTTCTTTGACCTTTATGTTCCCATAGTACAATGTGTCATTTTACGCATTAAAACACCTGGATTAATATGGCCTATGTGCAGAATTATAGCCTTTTATAGGAGACATGGCTTTGTGTCAATTTAAGTCTTAACAAAATGTGCAGAAGACTCTTGGATATTTTTGAAAGTATTAGGGTTATTAGCTCAAATTTTTAAGTAGAACAAATGAAAGAACAAGGGAAATACTTGTTAAACAATTAGACGTTAGATACCTTACACTGATGATTTTGAATTAATTTACTGCTCAGTAAAGGATTCCTTTATTCCACTTCTCTTATGTTGGAGCTAATAATTTTGATTAGCTCTAAACAGTTTTCCAATTTGGGCATCATTTGTTAATAAGTCTGCTAATTTTCAAAGGGGTAGAATTCTACTTGTGAAATTTAACACATTATTTTCTCATGATTGTTTGTGATAGTACTTCTTCCATTTATCTGAAGCTATTTTATATTAATTTTTAATAACTTATGCTGCTTATCTGCAAGGACCAAAAAATGTCACTTCAGGAGAAGTTGGAGACTGGTTTGAGGAGGTAGCCTGGCCATGAAGATGGGCAAAGGCAATAGCTAAAGATATTATCACTGAAAACTTTAACTATCGTCATCATCATCATCTTAATTTTTCATGTTAATATTAATAACATCTCATATTATTCTCATTTTTAATAGGATTTATAGGTTTACAAAGTGCTTTTCTCACAACATGTATTCTAAGTCTTGTTATTTTCCTTGATTAAATAAAGAAATGTTGTCAGAGAAATGGACTGAATTACCTAGGACCACATAGCAAGCAACACAGTTGATATTTGAACACAGACTTTTTGGATTTTAAGTCCAAGACTGTCTCCTAAACCATGCTTTCATAATCCTTTGAATTGATTTTTGTTATAACTATGTATTTGAAATTTGGGAGATAGTGGTTGAGAGAAAAGACATTTCACAGTTAGGTCTCAGTTTAGTATTGTGAAAAGAAGATAATTGGCATATTTGAAGTCAATGGAGATGAAAACCATATTGACAATCCCTGATACGTCAGTTTCTGAATGAATTTGTTCCATTGTATGCCATATCCCTTTTCTTGTTATTATTTTCTTTCATTTTTTTAAACTAATCTTGAATGTAGCTGTAATAAATTCATAACTTGACAGTATCCTGAAAGTTGATTCAGGGATAATTTCCACATCAATAACAAGCTTTATTTTGTTTTTTTTTTCTCTGATCAATTATTTTTTTTCATCTTCTGTGATGTTATTTGACGTTTGCCTTATCTAGAACTTTTTCTTGAAGACAGCATTCAATGATATAAAGGGATGAGAATTCTGGACAATCTACAAACTTTGATGCAATTCTCATTTTTCCTCTTGAATCGTGCTTTGCCCTATTTATTTTGTCATAGTTACCATTTGCCACTTTGGCATATAAGTCACCAATGGCTAGAGTGCATGTTTCTTTCATGCGGAAGGTCTTATCTGGTTCTTCATAGAACTTCTCTACCTTTTCATTCTCTACAAAGCTGGTATATAAACTGAAATTTCTGTCAAGATAGTCTTTTTGCAAATTCTTGTCATTAGTACTAGAAAATGTTCTGAACAAACATTGAATGAAAGAATGTCTCTTATAGCCATCTTACATATAATAAAATCCATGGACTCCTTTCTTTGCCTCTCCAAGCTGTATTTGCTAGTCGTCCCTCTCGTTGTGGCCTTTTTCTCACTCATTCTCCTTGACCTCTTAGCAGCTTTTGAAACTGATGATCACCTTCTCTTCTTTTCAGCATTTTGAAAACCACTCCTAATTCTCTCCCTATTTTTGCGACTGCTGTATTTTAGTCTCCTTTCTGGATCTTCATCCATATCATACCTTCTGAAAATAGGTGCCCCTCATAATTCTTGGCTTTTCTTCCCCCTGTACTCTCACTGGGTGATCTTATCATTACCCATGGATTTAATTACCATTCCTATGTTGATGATTCTCACATTGATCTATCTTGCCCTAACCTCTCTGCTGACATATCATCTTGCATCTCCAACTGCAGTTCAAATGTCAAACTGGGCATCTAGTAGATATTTTAAAGTAAAGAGGTTAGCTAGGTGGCACAATGGATTGAGGGCAAATCCTGGTATCAGGAGGACCTGAATCCAAATCAAGCCTCAGACACTAACTTCAACCTTGAGCAAGTCATTTAACCTGTTTGCCTCCATTTCTTCAACTATAAAGTGTGGATAATAAAAATACCTACCTCACAGGGCTACAAGAATCCAATAAGATATTATTTGTAAAATGCTTAGCACAGTACCTGGCACATAGTAAGCACTATATAAATACTTGTTTCCATTCCCTTTCCTTTCAACTAAACAAATCCAAAATAAAATTCTTTATCTTTTCCCTTAAGCTGTTGCCCTTCCCACTTCCTTCATTACTGTAGAGGGCCACATCGTCCTCTCAGCCCCTCTGGCTTGTGATGGGTTTCATCCTTGACTCCTTACTATCTTTCACTTCTTATATCCAATCTGTTGCCACAGTTTGTTGATTTCTTTTCTGCAATAACTCTCCAGTACTCACTCTTCTCTCTTTTAACACTGCCACTCATCTGGTATAGGCTTTTATCAGCTTACACCTGGATTGCCACAATAGTAGGTCTGCCTGTCCCTGTTTTCTCTCCACTCCTGTCAATCCTTCTTTTAGCTGCCAAAATAATTTTACTAAAGCATAGGTCTAATACTATTACTCCACGTACTCAATCAATTTCCCTGGATCCTTATTGACTGTAAGATCAAACATAAAATGTTCTGTTTGGTGTTCAAAATTCTTTATAACCAGGACTTTTCCTGCTTTCCCAGGCTTCTTATACTTTGTTCACCACTATATAGTCTTCAATCCAGTGACACTGGCCTCATGGCTCTTCTATGAACAAGATACTTTCTCTCACATCTGGGCAGTTTCTATGGTTGTCCTCCGTACCTGGAATGTTTTATCTCTTCATTTCCACTTACTGGCTTTTTTGTTGTTTTCTTTAAGTCTCAACTAAAATCTCATCTTTTCTAGGTAGTCTTTTCAACTCTTCTTAATTCTAGTGCCTTCCCTCTGTTATTTTTTTCTCTACTTCTCCTGTTTATGTTTGTAAGCATATTGTCTCCCCTATTAGGTAAACAACTTGTGAGCAGAGACTATCTTTTGTCTCATTTTGTATCTCCAGTGTTTAGTACAGTGATTGACGTATTAGGCATTTAACACATGTTTATAAATTGATTATTTATTGATTGACTTTTTCTGCAACTTTCTTCTTTCTTCTGGTCTCATTGATACTAGGAATACCATGATTGACATGATTCAAGTCCTCCAGAATTATGTTTCATTACTCATTAGGTGAGGAACTCACATTAAGGGTACAAATATTTAGAGTATGAATAATATACTTTATGGAAATTATTTTAAAAATTGTGATTCTTAGCATCCTCTATCTTCTTTGCTATTACTCTAACATTGTAATTGTAAAAGTGGAAGGTATCCAGACTTGAAAGACATTCTTAAATTTTCCTTATTCTGTGGATTTCCATAAGCAAACATTCCATCCACAGGGATCTATTTCTGCTTTTCTAGGTTGGTCCTCAGAGAATAAGTAAATCTGTTACTGAGATGAAATATGAGGCCTTTCTAGAATGAGAATGTGCTTGAGCTCATACTCCATTAGTTCAGTCTATGGGAACCAAGGGTCAAGATGAAATGTCAAGGACATATATTTGAAACAATTCAGAAGAGCTATTTAAACAGAATTTGCAATCAAAAAGCAGAAATGAACGGTAGAAATTAAACTACCAGTTATAATCATTGCATAAAGAATTTTAACGGATGTAAATTCTTTTTCACAGAAAGGGCCAAAAGAAATCAGAAAGTTCCTCAGGCAGGAAAATCTCACTTGTTTGTGAAACTGAGAGATAGAATGTCAAAGACAACATTGGGTTAAAATATAAACTAGCTTGTAAAATTTTATGAAGAAGAATTAGGAACAGTTATGAACTTATTCTCTCATAATGCAGACAGAATCAGTAGAGGGCAAAACCAGATAAAAGAAAACTTGCAAAGCATTTAATCAAACAAAGTTATCTGAAAAAAATTTAAGATAAAATGGAAAGAGAAAAAAAAGATCTATGGAAAAGCTTTTTAAAAAAATGTTACAATAAAGCATTTGCTCCATCAAGGACATTGGAATCACTGCAGTTGGATCCTAATGTCAGTCATGAATAGCAGGGGTATGCATGCCACTAAGGAAAACAAAAATAGTGAATGTAGCCACATTGATCCAAATGCACACAGAGAAGCCCTTTGCTGGAGGTTGCACAACTATGAGGACATTGAAGATTCAGTATGAAATTATCTGAAGAAAGGGAAGATACCAAAGCTATGGAAAATAATCTCAGTTTACCATGAGAACATCAATAGCTACTGACTTATAAAAACAAAATCATTATGAGGTCTATAGGTCAGTAGTTATTGATGTTCTCATGGTCAACTGAGATCATTATGAGATCTATACATGAATTGAAGATGTCCTTAATTGGTCTTGGTAGAGAACACATACATTTTTACAAGTGATATTCAACAATGGGTAATGTTTTTGCCATTTCACAATTGATTGAAAGATAAAGCAAATATACAGAAAAGCAAGGAGTAGATGAGGACACTTCTGATCAATTAAGTCCCAGCAATGCACATGTTAAAGTTAAAGAATGCAAGGACAGAATCACAGAAATAAGGAGAGGCAAAGTGTTGCCACTTTAAGATTTTGAGTGGGTGCCTTTATAGGATGTAAGGCGCCAGGTAACAGAAAAAGATGAGAGTATACCTTTTTTAGACTTTGAGTGGCCTCAGTAAAAGGAGTATAAAGATATATTTGTACTTCACTCCTCTTTAAGAAAATGTAAACAAGCTCCTTAATCAGCTTGAGGTGGTTGAATCTTGGCCCTTGATTAAAACCAGCTGAGACTAAACAGGAAGCAGACAGTGAATGGCTAAAGGGATCTAACCTTCTTGGTATAAATCAAACAAAATGAAATAAAATTATATAAAAACAAGGAAATCACCATGCGCTGAAAAGGGGAATTCTGTGTGTTGAGCAGAGAACCAGCTGTGAGACTCACCCTTCTGACATTTTATCTTTATACTTTTTCAGAGGATAGTATGCTATGTAGTGGCTTTCTCTCCTCTTTCTCCCATTGCCAGTGTCATCTTGTAGTGTACCAAATCACCTAGTAATAGATGCTATGGTCAGAAGAAGATTGGCCTAGAGATTCTAGATGCAAAATTGTCAAGTAAGCCAGGATAAGACATTGTGAGTCTAGGACCTAGAGAAAGGAACCTTCTTGGAAGATGGCTGGCTGGATAGTCATGATTCTAAAAGAGTAGAACTCAATGATAAATAGATTTAGAGCATCTAGCAGAGGAACTTACCTAGCAACAATATCATACCCCATGAATAGTGATGCCTTGAAAAACACTAGGAGAAGTCTTCTGACAGTGGGAGTGTAAGTTGTCTGGACCTTATGTATTCCTTACACATGTTGCACTGCATTTTTTATCCCTATTTATTTGTCTTTTCTTTAAACTAATACTGCATGTAGTTGTAAGAGAACATATCCCAGGTTTATAGTGGAGATGGTTTGTTGTTAAATACATCACTATGCCATTTCAGTTATTTAAAACTTTTGTTTTGAGCAAATCTGACTACTGACTCAAAAATAAAGTCATTGGTGGGGGCTTATGGGCAATGGTTTTAGCCATGTAGACTCAAAGCATACACAGAATACTCTGAACCCAGGGTAACTGCTCCCCAGAGGATCCAATGTGTATGAGTGTGCACATGTGCATGTTTGTGTGTGTGTGTGAGTATATGTGTGAGTGTGTGAGTGTGTGTGTGTGTGTGAGAGAGAGAGAGAGAGACAGAGAGAGAGACAGAGAGAGAGAGACAGAGAGAGAGAGAGAGTTAGTTTTGTGGGTTGCTACCATAAAATCCTGCTGCACTTATTTGTTGATTATGAAATGTTTTTATTCAATATTGTAAAACACCTCCTTACAGGAAAATTTTCAATGATGTATCTTTTCATATTATTAAAATCATTTAAGATTCCTTGAAAGATATAACAGATAACTTAATTAAATGAACCTAGGCTTATGAACATTAGGTGAAAATTCAAACATGGAGAAATACGCTCACCAGAGCTACTGCTCTCCGTGCAGTAGATGACCAAGTTCAGAGTCCAAGATGAAAAGGAATCTTCTATTTCTTGAGTTCCTCCAGATGCTCCAATTTGCAGATGACTGTGTTGAATGCACCAAGACCTTGAACATGTTAAAGCATCCTAGAAGAAATTTGCAATCCATCAAGATATTTTGCCATGATTATGCACATAGGGAAGATTAAGTGGATGAAGAATGTTGGTTGAACAGTTATCAACATGCACTTAGACAGATAATCCATACAGCTTCTCAATTACCATGTCTATTTTGAACACATGTTAAAGATGAGCAAAGAGGTGGGCACAGATTTGAACAAAGTTGTGGCTCCAGATGTTGGGCAAATGGCTAACAACTGTTAATTCCTCCTAAGTTTTTAAGATTTGTTGATACAGGAGTACATGTAAGGCTAAGGATATGCACTTCTAAACTTTGTGCTCCAGCTCTAGTAACTTTTATAGTCAAGTTGATAAGTCAGAACTTAGCAGACTCACAACCTATATTCACAAGAATTTTGGAAGTTTGTAGTTTGGAAAATGGGCATTGGGAGTATTTGCAATTTGTTTCTTACTTACTCTTACAACACTTGCTTTTAATTTTAATTAGATAACCTTTTAAATGGCTGTGATAGCATATGATTAACTCCAGCTGGTTAAAGAAAATTCAGGAGAAATAAAATGAGGGCTCCTAGATTTTAGGATATTTGAAGAGGAGGGAACTCTGAATGCAGCAATGGGCACACCAAGCAAGTACTACATTTCATTTTTATGATTAAGAATATGGAAGTTCAGAGAAGTGGGAAGTAAAGTTACAGCTAATAAATGGAAAGTCTGGGATTGAGGCCAAGTTTTGAGACTTCAAGTTTTATATATGTTCTACATCACCACATCTAATAGCTTTGGGGTTACATTTCATAGGTCTCCAGCAAATTCACCAGATCATAACATATCAACCACTTAGCATTATAATGTCAAGAATACTAGATATGGAGTTAGAAAGTTCTGGTTTTGAATTTACCTTAGACATTTAAAAGCTCCGTGACAATGGACAAGTTATTTAACCTCTCTGAGTCACAGTTCATACATCTACAAAACAGAGATAATAATAGAAACTCTCTTATATATGTAAACCACTTAAAATTTTACAACTCTCTCTATATATATGGATTGCTATCATCTTCCTCTTACATTTCAAAGAAGGCATTATTTATTTATATGTTTATTTTTAGAATTAAGAGTCTTCATATCTCAGAAGTCCATATCTTCTTTGCTACACAGATACATGTATTCCCTTAGCCTCTAGAACTCAGATAGGATACAAAAGCCTTAAAGATAGCCTGGATATGAAAAGTAAAATCTAGTGGGGATGGGGTGAGTGCAAAAATTGAAGAGATTAAGTTTAATAAATCACCAGTACACTGATTATGGTTTATACAAAATGCTGCTTAAATCAACTTTATTACCCATCTGGGAATAAGGGAAGATGATCAGTATTTTGACTTAAACAAGCAATTTTATAAAGAAAAAAAATGAATATTTGATTCAAATTCTAAAGGCAACTTGGAAACATCGTCCTTGAAGTCAATATGGAATAGTAGAGAAAATGGCCACATGAGATTTAGCCTGTACTAGTTGATCTCTGAGGTCCTCTTCAAAGCTCAGATTCTATGACTCTGGGATTGCGATCTAGACTTTAATTCCATTTCTGCCTCATTGTCACATCTGTGTGCTTGAGCAAGTCACTTTTTCCTCAAAGACTCTAAGTCTTTTCAAGTTGAAATGAGGTGTTTCATTCAATGAGATGTAAGATATAAGGTCTATTCTGACTGAAAGTTTCTATGTTCTTAATACTCTATGATGTTCATTGACCAACGGTGTTAATTACGTTTGTAAAGAAATTAGTCTCAAATCAGAATGAGGAACTGAAGGAAGGCAGTAAAAGGAGAAGTCTGGTAAATAAGAACTTAAAAAATAGAGAGACAGAAAAGAGAATACATCATCTGATCATGCTCTGTGAAAAGCAAGAAAGGCTGAACTCTCTAGATGCTAATTTAGCTACTCTGGAAATTAGCAGTGCCACTCTACTATTTGTCTCTATAAAATAAAGTATTGTGTATCACATTTGCATAGTATTATTAAATTTTCAAAGCATCTATTATTTTATTCATAAAACACCCTTATGGCCACAAAGGATAAGTTTTAATGTTCCCATTTTACAGATGCAGAAACTAAGGACAAGATGGATCCAATTCCCCAAAGCCACATAGGCCAAGGTGCTATCCATTAGTATATACTCCCTCTTTTGAATTTTTTTCATCCTTGTTTCCTCTTTCATTTTCTCTTATTCCATATGTTTTCTCCCTTCTTTCTATGCACCCTATTCTGTTTTTTATTACCCATGGGAGACATTCAAGGCTATCCAGTTTGCTGAGCCCTGGTTTTGAGAAAGGGGCAGGAGCTCCGTTCTTTAGCCATCCCTGCAATTTTCTCTTTTCCACTTTCCATATTACTGGCCCCTCAGGCCTCTTCCCAGGACTATTTCTCCCTTTGCAGTGCAAACCAAAGCTTTAGGGCCCTATCAAAAGAAAACAGAGTGGCAGGAGGCTGCACAAGAGTAATTTCTTTCCTCCTAATACGATTCCTTAAGTATCTTTCAGCTACCACTTGGGTACAACTAGAACCTTTACAAGTTGATGCAAATGAAAACAGTTGGGCTTCAGTTAGCTGTGTAAACATCTCCCAGAACACATAAGAAGGCCCCATGCACCTAATAGAAGTCAAAGAGTTGCCAAAAACAACATCTGATGCATTTTTATAACCCAGTCT
Source organism: Notamacropus eugenii (assembly GCF_028372415.1). Taxonomy (NCBI): domain Eukaryota; kingdom Metazoa; phylum Chordata; class Mammalia; order Diprotodontia; family Macropodidae; genus Notamacropus; species Notamacropus eugenii. The sequence goes on from NC_092876.1 coordinate 314,508,790, forward strand.
GTGGAAATGTGTAAAGTTTCCACAAGACTTACCCTACAGATGTAGAACTCCCCCAGCAGAGAATAAGGATAGAAAAAAATCAGTCAAGGTAGAACCTTTAGAAAGAGGCTCTTTCCTGGTTTTGTTTCAATGCAAATTTCAAAGGGCAGAACTTGATAATTGGGTGCCCTGGAAGTATAAAATCTAAATATCTAGAAGAAGTTCTGGGAATGTAGCAAAAGATAGATATTTCCTCTTACTGATCTTCTTAAGTTGATGGTGGGAAAAAAAAAAAGAAGGTAATTTTCTAATCCCTTTATTCCAGTTATCCATTTCCCTGTTCCTAGATTTCCTTATAATCCCTATTTAATGCCTGAAAGCATTTTAACATCAAGAATTCCATCTAGGAAAAACTTTTACATGTAGAATAATTATCTGCTTTTAGGGCTGAAAAAGAACTTTGAACTGTTCTGGTGCAAACATCTCCTTTTGTTGAACAGGAAAGGGAGGAAGAAAAAGACAGAGAGTGGGAGAGAAGCTTTTCCAGGGTTAACCACCTAAAAAGTGCTGGAGCTAGAAATAGGGAAAATGAATTCTAAGTCATCATGTACAACACCATCATTTTACAGATGAGAAAACTGAGGTCTAGGGAAATCAAGCAACTTGATTCTCACATCAATAATAAATAGGAAAGCTAAGGCTAGAATACAGGTTGCTTGATTCCTAGTCTTGTTCTTTATGGTGCTTTTCTACTGTACTCTGAAGCCTTTATATTTCAATTATTGTCTCATTTACTCTGTGCTGGGGCGGGGGGGGGGGGGACCTATGTTATTATCTCCATTTCACAAGTGAAATAGCAGTTAATGAAAGATTGAATCAGTTGTTCAAGGCCACATGGGTACCAAAGCCATGAGTACTACCCAGATTCCCTAGCTTATAGCCTTTGCTGATTGACCTAAATCACATAGCAAGATGTAGGATGCTATGAGGTCTCATTCTCATCTAAAATTAACCTTGACTATTGTTCCTCTTCAACCTACAAAAGAGAAATTCCAGAATATTTGGAATTTTATGTATTTAATGCTATCTTTTCACTGGATCCATGATATAATTAGAGTTGTATAGGGGAAAAAAATCACAATTAAGAATTCCATGTGCAGGAGGAATATGAAGGAAAAAAAATACCAGTAATTCATAGGAAGGATTAGTGATTTTTCTGAGAGAAATGAGGAGATATATAGCCAAAAAAAACCAAGAACAAGCTAATGTTATCAGGCTGACACTCAAAAATAATTAAAATTTAACAAATGATGAAGAAAAGGGAAGAGTTTAGAAGAAAACAATATTTTCCTATCTCCCCAGTTATTTTCTAAAGCATGATGCCTATACTACAATCATCCTGCTCTCACATTTCCCACTAGAAGGGGATGGATACTTCTATTACATTTGGTCAGCGGAATTCTGGGTTTTAATAAGTTTTACCTAATTTTCTCCAAAACCAGGTCTCCCCATCACTTACTGAATATTTCCATATCACCACATGGCTACAAGTGTAATCTTCTTCCTAGGCCCCCATTATGTTTCCTTCACTCATTAATATATAAGCTTCTTGAGGGCAGAAGCTCTCTTGCTTTTGTCTTCTTATTCCAAGTGCCTGGTAATAATAATTCTTAATAATAATAATATAATATTTGTATGGTACTCTAAGATTTGTAAAAAACATTTTAAGTATTATCTCATTGAATTCTCATAACATCCCTGGGAGGTAAGTGCTATTAGTATTGTCCTTTTTCTCAGATGAGGAAAATGAGGCAGGCAGAGATGCAGTGATTTGTCCAGGGTCACAAAGCTAGTTCTGAAGTCAGATCTGACTGCATGTCTTCCTGCCTCCAGTTCTCACACTCTAGTCACTGTAACACCCACATTCCTCTAGGTATATAGTAGGTGCTTAGGAAAATGCTTGTTTATCAATGGATTCCTTCCTCCTGATAGTCCACTGAATTGTAGCTTCTAAAATATTTATTATTACCTAGAACATCAATTTCAAAGGTCTATAGGGTTTAGAATTGCAAGAGATATTAAAAATTCTGTAGTTCAACTCCCCTCATTTAACAGAAGAGGAAACTGAAGCCAGTGAATTTATATGACTTGACAAGTCTGATGGGTAGCAAGTGTCAGGGCCAGGATTTAGAGCCAATTCTCTTCAATCTAATCTAGAGTACTTCCCTTTATACCATACTTCCAGTATCCTTAGAGAAAAGAAAAAATGAAATTTCAATATTTATTCAAAAGCAATCTTTGGGTAATTTATATCAATAAATTGAACAATGTAAATTGAATTCCTAATATGTATGTTGTTGTTCAGTCATATCTGACTATGACTGTTTTGGAGTTTTCTTGGCAAAGATGTTGGTGTGTCTTGCCACTTCTTTCATCCTCTCATTTTACAGATGAAGAAACTGAGGTAAACAGAGTTAAATGACTTGCTTAGTGTCACATAGCTATAAGTTTCTCATATCAGATTTGAACTCATGAAGATGAGTGTCCTTGACTCTAGGCTCAGCACTCTATCCACGGGCCAACTAGTTGTCCTCCTAACATATAAATATATATATATATATATATATATATGTATATATATATATATATATATATATATATATATATATACACACACACACATATATATATACATATATATATATACACATATATATATACATGTATATATATAAAGTATTAATATTTAGACATTAAAAAAGGCTTAGAATATATTCACAAGTTGAGATTTAGAAATGGAAGTGATCTTAAATACCATCTAATTCCTCCTCTTCAGCTAAAAAAAAGAAGCTGAGTTGTGAGGACTTAAAATCAGTGAGTGACTCAAGGTGCAGCATGTGCTAAAGTGGCAGAGCAGAGATTTGAAATTTGGTTCTTTGAGGTCAAAACCTACATACTTTTCATTGAAGCATGCTTCCTCATGCTCGTCTTCAATGAACCTAGATCTAGTTGAAGAGACAATGCACATGAATAAAAGAGCCTTTTTAAAATGTAGAACTTTACGTAATACAAATTGTTTCCCTCACAAAAATGTGTGAACGGATATGGAAAGACTCAAATCCTACAATATTTCAGTGACTACATTTGCTTCAGAAGGCCAAAATATTATTTATTATTCAATCAGTAAACATTTATTTCCAAGTTCCAAGCATAGAAACATGCTTTAACAATACAAGTGCCAAATGAGAGGAACAATAAAGCAGGAGTTTAAAGCAACAATTCTTTAACAATCTCAGCCTCAATGGGTTATAGAGAGCTGCAGAGGTTTCTCTTTTTACAAAGAGAAAGGAAAAGTCAATAGCCTATGCAATTTTAAAGTAAAATTCCCATGACATGATGCATATGGCTCTAGCCCAATGCAAAAATAAATGAGAAAAAATTTTAAAAAAGCATTATACTCCTATTTTGTAACAGAATAAAAGAAAAACAATTATGTTTGAAAATACATTGACACTTTTTGCCGTCTGTACAGGCCTATAAGCTCTCCTGGTATGGGATGCAGTAGGGGCATGGCAGCCTGGTGGCAAGTATCACACGGAACCCCATGAAAGGGAGGGTGCCAGTGGCAGAGCCCAGCTTGCCTGATCCTCAGCAGCTCTTCCATCACACCAGCTCAGTCCATGGGCCTGGGAGCTATCTGGTCCACTGGACCCCTGGGCTATGCTTCACTCTCACAGCTAGCCTTCTTCACTGACCCTGTGTCTAGTAGGGCAGTAGCCTATGGGAGCAGCCTGACTGTCCATGGCAAGGAGCTGGTCACCAAGCTTAAATATCACTTTGCTATGGACACTGTGTATGCCAAGAAGAAACTGAGCGATCTCATTTTATAGATCTTCATGAATGAATAAGGGAATCCATCTATTACTAAGACTGTGAAGGAAGAACAAGGAAGCCCTTTCTAGGAAAACAAAGTTAAAAACTGGTCAGGACATGAGTGAGTGCCAAACTCCCTGCCTTAGGAAAGAGCCTGTCACTTCCCCCCATCTGTTCTTCCTCCTCCCTCCAATCCCCATCCTCTAAGGTGCTTAGGGATCTCTAATTGCACAGCATGCCCCAAGCTGGGGTTGCCACCCATGTGTATCTGTTATGAGGAGAAATAAAATCCCAGTGGTGGAGGGGCTGCAAAATATATTGGCAATAATCACTCTGTGACAGTATCAGGAATGACTGAATCTGAAAGGTGGAACTTCTCCAAGTATGACCAAAATGAAGAAGGACTGCAATGTCATCCACTGGAGGGGACTTAGTGAGTCCTGACTGTAACATTCACTCTGTGATTTTCTGTAAGTGACTCAGCCTCTCTGAATGTTGTCCTTTTCTATAAAATGGAGAAAGGAGTTTTTTTTCTTTCTTTTGTTGTGTCTAAAAGTTAAAAAAATGAAGTATGAACTGCTACTAGAAGGAATACACTCAATGAACTCCAGCTATTATAGCCTATTTTTTTTTTTATTTTTCTTGCTTTTTTGGGATAAAATGGAAGAAAAAAAAGAAAGAAAAAAAGTCCAGACTCTTAGTGTTTAAAAAATCGATATCTGAATTCTAGTTGTTTTAACAATATGTTTGATCTTGTATGAGTCATGTAATCAATCTTAACTGCTTTTTTTTTCACCTACAAAAAGTCATCTTGAATAATCCCGAAAACTCCAATATAACTATACTATTATATGATTTAAAATTTTTTCTTTACAGAAGAAATGTAAGTTGTCCCCCTCTGGATTCCATGCAGAAACTTGAGCTGCTCTATTTAATGACACCACTAAAAGAGAAATGTTGGGTCTTGGGTTTGTCTTTTGGGAAAGAGAGAATGTTAATAATGATTTCCTTTACCTTACAGGCAGTGTTAAGATATAGTGGAACCTTGGTTGTCAAAGATCTTTTAGTGTGATTAGGTTAAACATAATGGTGATTTTTGTGTTGGAAACAGACATGTTTTAAAGACAGTTCCCTTAGTTCTTTTGTACTTTTGAAATCCTAATACTGGAGAAAATATAAAGAAAAAAGCATAGATAACATTTCCAAGTCTAATACTTTAGGGGATAGCTGTTTCAGTGTTTCTTGTTTTTGTTTTGTTTTTGGTGGTTTTAGGAGAGAAAAAAGTCACACTGCTTCACATAAAACATTCTATTATCCTTCAAAGCCCTTTTCTAGCTTCAAAAAATGTGCTCCACACCCCTAGAACTCCCTGAAAAGAAAGAAAAATCAGTTGCTTTCTTTATAGAAAGAATATTAACTAATAATACCAAAAAAGTCCCCAAATAGAAGATACCCAAATTAAATATCAGTTGGACAACCTCACCTGGTCATAGATAGAATCAGAGAGATTTATATTCTCACTTCACATATATGTTAAATGAAATTGGAAAGATACTATGGGTTCATGCGTTCATAGATATCCACATGTTTTTCATGTCCTGACCAGTTTCTAACTTTGTTTTCCCAGAAAGGGCTCCCTTGTTCTTCTTTCATGGTCTTAGTAATGGATGGATTGCCTTATTCATTCAGATTGATCTATAATATGAGATCACAGATACACTAAATACAAGTGCTGATGATCTCAGTTACCAGGTTTATTACCATCTTTAAAAAAACACTTAAATTAAACTATTTTGCTGAATTTTAGACTTCTGAATGGCTCTTCATAATTCTGTGGATTCTATTGAATGGTCCATCTATTTTATCTCATCTTCTCTACATATTTTTATGCAACAAACTGTCTTTTGTATATTTTTAAGCTTTCTTGTTCTTGTAATCACGGAGGAATATTCTGTACATCATTTGATTTTTTAAAAGTTTCTTGCTATGTGATTAAAACACATTTCAAAATGTTTTCCCAAGTCTATGCTGACATAGTTTAATGCTTTTCATAAAGACAGAGACAGACAAACAATAGAGATACAGAAAGACAGAGAGGCATTTCAGATTTATATAGATGGAGTGTCATATTCTTTGAAATAGAAACCTCCTGAAATAACTCAGTGATGATAAAAACATGACAACCAAATTTAATGGCTTTCATTCAACTAAAAACAATATCTTCTGAATATATTGAAAGACAATTACACAGGCCTTAAAGAAGAGCTAAAGGCATCTTACTAAGGTCCTTGTTTTAAGGAAATAAGCTGCAGAGAAATAAATTAACACATTATGATTCTGGGGGTATAGGGGAAACTATGATCAAAATAATATGATTGGTTGGCTAATTATTGCATTCTTTGATGCCGATGGTGAAAAAATGAGACAGAACACAAACAGCAGTGTCTTTATTGCTCATTGAATGACTCTGAAATCATACACACCATACACTCTGAGAGAATGAAGGGAAGTCTCCAAAGAGAGCTTAGTCATCTGGGGTTGAATATCATCACACATTAAGATGAAAACTTCATTCAGTGAGTCACTTTTCTTAACCCTCTACTGATGACCACTTGAAACATAACAGCAGATCATTGACAAGGAGATCAAATATGTACCAATTTCTATCGTTTCAAGTGATTTCATTACATATTGATTTGAACATTTTTTTTTTCTCCTTGGCCTGTCATTTTTATGTATTATTCTTTATTTAGGGGCATATAGGTGGCACAATAGATAGAGCACTGTACTTGAAATCAGGAAGACTCATTTTCCTGAGGTCAAATCTGGCCTCAGACACTTACTAGCTTTGTGACCCTGGGCAAGTCTCTTAATGCTGTTTGCCACAGTTCCTTATCTATAAAATAAGCTAAAGAAGGAAATGTCAAACTACTCCAGTGTCTTTGCTAAGGAAGCCCCAAATGGGGTCATAAAGAATTGGACACAAATGAAATGACTGAAAAACAAAAAAAAGTACTTATTATTTTACCTCATCCACTAGACCATAGGTCCAAGAAGGTCAGGGATTATACCTTAAAACCCTTCACGTCCTTAGAATTTAACATGGTGGTCCTCACATTATAGTAAGCCCTCCAAAAATCAGCATCCTTATCTATAAAATAAGAAGTTTAGACTAGATGTTCTCTTAGGTTCCTTTCATCTCTGACTTCCTATGATTTGCAATTTTATAAAACATTAAATTGAGCACTTAATGTAATATATTTATTGAGGAATACTATATATGATACTGGATAGAATAAGAAGCATACCTTAATCTCTAGAAGAAAACAGCTTTCTCAAGGAGATAAGATAGAAAGAAATTAAAAGTTGTATGACAAGGATACCAAGGATCTGTGCTTTCATCATCGTGAGCTCTTCCTCCATTCATTTTTTTTCACTCAACTGGCATTTGTATTATATCTAGTGTGGGTAAGGTATTATGTCATGCACTAGGGATTTCAAGATGAAAAAGAAGCAGTCACAGCCTTAGAAAACCTCCCATTCTACTGGAGGAAAAATCATGTAAATAGATGTCATTGGAAAATGTATATACAGAAAGCACAAATGTATGGAATAAGGGTAGGAACCATAGAGGTCTTGTGAAGGGAGTAGCATTGGAGCTCAGCATTAAGGGAAGCTTGCAATTCCCTTAATTCCCTCAGAAGCAAGTGTTGAGAGAATGAAAACAAGTAAGAAGAGACATCTTGTGTAAAGGGACAGAGACAAGAGATGGAATACTGTTTGCATGAACAGCAGAAGGTCGGTTTATCTGGATCAAACTGTGAGAAGGTGAACGATATACTTTGATCTTAGAAGACAGGTTTTGCCAGGCTCTGAGCAGCTCTAAACAGCATTTTTCTTTGAGGCAATAGGGAGCCATTAAAGTTTTTTGAGCAGGAGAAAGATGTAGTCAAATGTATGCTTTAGGAATATTTGATAGTTCTATGAAGAACAGAGAAGAAAGAAACTGAATGTAGGAAGAGCAGTTATGAAGCTAATATAATAAATAAAGAAAGTGATAGTGAAAGCTTTATGTAAAGTAGTGGTTATATGAAAAGAGAGAAGAGAGGTATGAGGGATATTGATGAAGAGGTTATCCATCTCCTTGACACAACCAGCTTCTCTATATGCATCCTTCATCATACTTTGAAGAGAGTAGTTTCAATGGAAAGATGAGGTTGGAAGTCAGACTGCAGGGAATTAAGAGAATGGGAAGAGAGCCAGTAGAAGTTCCTACTGCAGATGACCTTGTCAAGGAGTTTAGTTACAAAAGCAGAGAAAGGCATGGAATGATTGCTAATGATTAGCAAGGATAAACAGATTAAATCAGGGATTTTTAAATTTGAGCATTGGGGAGACAATGGTTATGTTTCTAGGCAGCTTTGGAAGCAGGTGGTAGAAAAGGATTAAATATGTTAAAGGATGGGGATTATAAAGGAGGAAATTTGCTTATGAAGAAATGATGGAATGGTGTTATTTGGGGAAGTAGGAAGGTTTGTCTTAGGAAGTTGAAGGTTTACCTCTCTGTGTTAGTCAGGGATGATGGAGCAGATGGCTACAGAAGTTATATTAGTGATAGGAGATGAAGAGAAGGGGAAAAGTTGCAATGATCCAAAAGGATCTCTTAATTGCCAAACTGAATGTCTTTTTCTTAATCTGTATTCTTCTTGATGTCTCTGAAGCTTTTGACACCATCAATCACCCTCTTCTCCTTGATACTCTTTTCTCTCAATGTTTTTGTGATTCTTCTCAACCCTGTTTGATCCTCCTACCTATTTGATCACTCCTTCTTCATCTCCTTTACTGTATCTTCATGTGCATCTCCTTCCCTAATTTATTATAGAAAGTAGGACATGAACCATCGGCTTACACAGAACATATATATACATACATATATTCAGTTAGGTGGCACAATGGATAGGGTGCTAGGCCTGGAGTCAGGAGCATCTGAATTCAAATCTGGCTTCAGACACTAGCTATTGGGCAAATCACTTAACTCTACTTGTTTCAGCTTCCTCATTTATAAAATGAGAAGATGGAAGAAGTGGAAAAATCTCTTCACTGTCTTTGCCAAGAAAATCCTCAATGGGGTCATGAAGACTCAAATGTGACTGAACATAATTGAACACGTGTGTTTGTATGTGTATGTGTGTGTGTGTGTGTTTACAGAGAGAGACAGAGAGAGTTTATTTACTTTTATAGATAAGGTAAATCTTCTTTGAACTATAAAAACTCAAGGAGAACAGGGTACTTCCAGCGCTGACTCCCCTGATCCTCTGAGCCCCAAGGATAAGACAGTGCTAGCTTTCTGATTACTTTTCAGTTCTGTTCTTAGTTTGCAATATATTAGAATTGTAGCTAACAGGACTTTGTTAATCATTTGGGTAATCTGATTTATGGTTTGAAAGGATTAAAAAGAAAGGGGAGCAAACCACAGCTCTTCCCTAAATGAAAGCTGAGAGAAAAATGCTCTCTTGTTAACGTTCAAAAGGCAAACTGTGTCAGAAAATCAAAATCAAAATGTTGCCCTCTGTCCAGCTATAAATTCAAAAGTGTCTGTTGTACTTGTGTTGTTCTTTTTGCTTTTCACATTTTCAAAAAAACAAAAAAAAAGATTTCCTCTTCACCCTTGTGTTGCTAGTAATAATAGTAATTAGCATTTATATAGATCTTTAAGGTTTACAAAGAACTTTACATGTGTTATTTGACACAACAACCCTGTGAGATAGGACCTATTATTACCACCTTTTAGCAGATAAGGAAACTCAAGCTCAGAGAGATTAAGTGATTTTTCTAGGACAATACAGATAGTTTGTATCAGAGATAGGATTTAAACTTAGGTCTTCCTGACTGTAAGTCCTACAATCTACCCACAATGAATCCTAATGGGCATACCTAACGAATCTCATCTTTGCTGTCTTTAACGTAGTGTAATGTAATGTAAAGAATAGATTTGTGACCTTGGGCAAAATCAACTTCTTAGCTGAGCTACAAAATGGTGATCGTAATATCTTCTTGTACATGTCACAAGAACACTACAAAGTCAGCCATTTTTAAGTTGCTGGTAAGTATCAAACCTATAGAAATATGTAATAAATAGGCACCTTCTGTTATGACAGGTACCCAAGTATGTGTTCATGGATAATTAAATTAATGCTCAGATTAAAACTTCTATGTTTTTCTTACTAAATAAGCTTTTTTTATGATAAGTAGATATGAACCATTGTGTGTGTGTATATATATATATATATATATATATATATATATATATATATATATATATATAAAATAAAGAGACATTAATTATAAGATATAACACATTTGCATATGTGTGCATAAATATATAAACATGCACATATATACACAAATGAAATAGTGGGAAAAGTAAAATTTACTTATAATAGAAGAGGAAGATCAATAGGAAAATAATTACAATAAAAGGTAAGCATTCCTTTGAGCTCTGAAAACAACCATCTCCCAGGTTCCTAGACAGAAGGTGATGTGTCTGGATCCTGCCCTATCCTTAGTAACCCATCTTTGCATAACAGGATACGATAGATGGATGATTTGCCCCTTTGGATTACCATGAAAAATGTTGCATTCCTTTCTCTAGTTGTGGCACTGGATCTGAGTGACAGACCATGGGTTCAAGTATTAACTGACACTCTTTGTGGGACATTAACAAGGTCATTTAATTTTCGTGCTCCTCAGTTTCCCCATCTGTAAAATGAGTGAATTGGTTTGATGGACTCTGAAAGTCCCTTCCAATCATTTTATTGGTGATTGTATGATCACCATTTGTATGTATACAAAAATATTGACTTTTCAGCAATACACTAACATTACTTCTAGTATGGAAAGATATTATTTTCAAGGTCTAGTAAAGCAGGATAAAAATGCAAGCTTAACTCAAGTACAGAATTTCATTCAGCTATAACAGTGGTACTGCACAATACCCAGGTTTTAGTCTTGGCAGGAGGATGGCAAATACCTAGGCTTCTTGAAACTTTTCTGGGATGAAACAAATCATAAAGGAAATCAACAAGCTCAGCAAGCATTCCCCCCTCCTACTCCCTCCTTCTCCTCTCTCATTTCCCCAGAAATCCATTTAAAATATTCACTTCAAGAAAGCACTTCAAGTGTTTCTGGAAATATGACCACTCAAAAGGACAAGTTCTGGGTGTCCTTTAAATACAAGTCTTTTTATCTTTTTGAGACTCAATCTATTCACTTGTAAAAGGAAATGATACTTGTATTACATCCATTAAAACATTGGCAGAAGATTGAAATGAAATGATACATGTGTGTATGTATACATACAATGTGAATGTATATGTATGTTATATATATGTATGTGAGTATATTATATATTCACGTAGAAGAGAGAGAAAGGAGGAAGAAATGAGATAGAGACATAGAGATAGAAAGAGACAGAGAGTGATATCTGTGTCAACTTTATTATTATCCTCTGGCTAAGGTCCACAACCAGTGAACCTATGACTTTGATTTGATTGTAGTAGTGACAGCATGCTCCCATGCTGGAACCATAATCAAATTAACACTATCATTGCTATTAGAAAAGGTGTGTTAATCTGCTTTTTCAATCCATTCTACAATCCTGTGACTTCCCAAATTCAAATAGCTCTTCTGAAATTATTCATACATATATATGTATGTAGACACATATATAATGTATATATATACATAATGTACATACACATACATGTATATATAAACACATACATACACACATATATGTATCAGAATGCAAGCTCCATAAGGGCATGGAACATCTGCCATTTCTACTTTATCCTCATCCCTTAGCACATGGTTTTACACAGAATAAGCATTTAATTAATGTTTATTTATTACCTCAAAATGCATTCACCAGATGAATTCCTACTAATTCTTTAAAACACAACTGAAATGCCACCTCCTGGAAGAAATCTTTTCTGACATTTCCCTATCTCTTCCACCAGTAGAATCTTCTCGTTCTGTCTAGTTGGCTGATTCTCTGAAGCACATTCATATAATAATTATATGATTATTATATTCTATGTTAATATATTTTCTACTCCTGGAGCATAAGGTCCTTGGGGGTAAGGGAAATGTTTCATCTAAATCTTATAACTGTCCCAGAACCAAATGCAGCGCTCTGCACACTATAGTTGCTTAACAGATATTGTTTTAAGGTTTTATAAATTCTTTCTAAATGGTTTTTGAACTTAATGCAGTATTTACAAAACCTGTTTATTTTGTAGTTAACAAAAAAAAAGTTAAAGAAATCATTATTGTCATTATTGGTAGAACTAGTAATACTACTAATGGTCATGGTAGTGGTAGTGGTAGTAGTAGTAGTAGTAGTAGTAGTAGTAGTAGTAGTAGTAGTAGTAGTACTAATAGTAGTAATAGTGTCAGGTCAGTTCACAATCAGTGACTAAGAAATCATTAGCTAGTTTTCTTCAATGAGAAATACAGCAGAGTCTCTGAAACTTAGATGGTAAGAAGTCACGAACATTGACTGAAGACAACCACCAATATGACATAGTAAAAATAAATATAATGTCTCATCCTTCTCAGTCATTACTTGTCTTTGTTCAACTCTTTTTAACTTTTGTCTAGTCCAGATTCTTCATCTGTACCAGAGGTTCTTAATTTGAGATCTATGAATTTCAAACAAACATATATGCATATATGAGTGTGTATGTGTATATCTATTTAAACACACATACACATGTACATGAACACATACGTTCCTATAGATGAATAAACACATATGTGTGTATACACATTCATATATACAGAAACATCTACCACTATATTTCAATAATTGGTGTTCTTTGAAATCTTACATGTTTTCTTTATTGATGTTAAAAATAAAATTCTGAAAAGGAATCCATAGGTTTTACCAGACTACCAAAGGAGTCCATGACACACACACAATGAAGGGTTGCCTAGAATATCTTTTCTGGAGACTTCAAGAACCAAGGGAATAGATTTCCAATAGTGGAATTCAGGTAATATAAATAAGTGATGGTGAAAACATTTTATGACAAAAGTCCGTGTCATCTAACCCTCATATCATATCATGTAGGTATGTTACCTATTTTTCCTTCATTTTTTCTCATTATTTTAAAAAATTAATTTATGTTTAGTTTTCAACATTCACTTCCACAAGATTTTGAGTTCCAAAGTTTCTCCCTATATCTCCTCTACTCCTACTCCAAGATGACATACATTCTGATTGCCTTCTTTCCCCAAATTTTTTTCCCTTCTATTACCACCCTCTCCTTGTCTTAATCCATTATCTTCTATTTTCCTGTAGGGCGAGGTAATTTCCATACCCCAATTGTCTGTATAACTTATTTTCCAGTTCCATATAAAAACAAGTTTTATTTTTTTCTTTTTTAATTTTTTTTATTTATTTAACTTTTAACATTCATTTTCACAAAATTTTACGTTTCAGATTTTCTCCCCTTTTGTCTCCTCCCCCTACCCCAAAAAACCGAGCATTCTAATTGCCCCTATCACCAATCTGCTCTCTCTTCTATCATGCCTCTCTGCCCTTGTCTCCATCTTCTCTTTTGTCCTGTAGGGCCAAATAACTTTCTATACCCCTTTACCTGTATTTCTTATATCCTAGTGGCAAGAACAGTACTCGACAGTTGTTCCTAAAACTTTGAGTTCCAACTTCTCTTCATCCCTCACTCCCCACCCATTTCCTTTGGAAGGCAAGCAATTCAATATAGGCCAAATCTGTGTAGTTTTGCAAATGACTTCCATAATAGTTGTGTTGTATAATACTAACTATATTTCCCTCCATCCTATCCTGTCTCCCATTACTTCTATTCTCTCTTTTGATCCTGTCCCTCCCCATAAGTGTCGACCTCAAATTGCTCCCTCCTCCCCATGCCCTCCCTTCCATCATCCCCCCCCACCCTGCTTATCCCCTTATCCCCCACTTTCCTGTATTGTAAGATAGGTTTTCATGCCAAAATGCATGTGCATTTTATTCCTTCCTTTAGTGGAATGTGATGAGAGTAAACTTCACGTTTTTCTCTCATCTCCCCTCTTTTTCCCTCCACTAATAAGTCTTTTGCTTGCCTCTTTTATGAGAGATAATTTGCCCCATTACATTTCTTCCTTTCTCCTCCCAATATATTTCTCTCTTACTGCTTGATTTCACTTTTTTAAGATATGATCCCATCCTATTCCATTCACTCTGTGCACTCTGTCTTTATGTGTGTGTGCATGTGCGTGTGCATGTGTAATCCCACCCAGTACCCAGATACTGAAAAGTTTCAAGAGTTACAAATATTGTCTTTCCATGTAGGAATGTAAACAGTTCAACTTTAGTAAGTCCCTTATGACTTCTCTTTGCTGTTCATGTTTTCATGCTTCTCTTCATTCTTGTGTTGGAAAGGCAAATTTTCTTTTCAGGTCTGGTCTTTTCATCAAGAATGCTTGAAAGTCCTCTATTTCACTGAAAGACCAATTTTTCCCCTGAAGTATTATACTCAGTTTTGCTGGGTAGGTGATTCTTGGTTTTAGTCCTAGTTCCTTTGACTGCTGGAATATCCTATTCCATGCCCTTCGATCCCTTAATGTAGAGGCTGCTAGATCTTGTGTTATCCTGATTGTATTTCCACAATACTTGAATTGTTTCTTTCTAGCTGCTTGCAATATTTTCTCCTTGATCTGGGAACTCTGGAATTTGGCCACAATGTTCCTAGGAGTTTCTCTTTTTGGATCTCTTTGAGGTGGTGATCTGTGGATTCCTTGAATACATATTTTGCCCTGTGGTTCTAGAATATCAGGGCAGTTTTCCTTGATAATTTCAGGAAAGGTGATGTCTATTCTCTTTTTTTTGATCATGGCTTTCAGGCAGTCCCATAATTTTTAAATTGTCTCTCCTGGATCTATTTTCCAGGTCAGTTGTTTTTCCAATGAGATATTTCACATTATCTTCCATTTTTTCATTCTTTTGGTTTTGTTTTGTGATTTCTTGGTTTCTCATAAAGTCATTAGCCTCCACCTGTTCCATTCTATTTTTGAAAGAAATATTTTCTTCAGTGAACTTTTGAACCTCCTTTTCCATTTGGCTAATTCTGCTTTTGAAAGCATTCTTCTCCTCATTGGTTTTTTGAACCTCTTTTGCCAATTGAGTTAGCCTATTTTTCAAGGTGTTATTTTCTTCAGCATTTTTTTGGGTCTCCTTTAGCAGGGTGTTTACTTGTTTTTCTTGCTTTACTTGCATGTCTCTCATTTCTCTTCCCAGTTTTTCCTCCACCTCTCTAACTTGATTTTCAAAATCCTTTTTGAGTTCTTCCATGGCCTGAGCCTATTGAGTGGGCTGGGATACAGAAGCCTTGACTTCTGTGTCTTTCCCTGATGGTAAGCATTGTTCTTCCTCATCAGAAAGGAAGGGAGGAAATGCCTGTTCACCAAGAAAGTAACCTTCTATAGTCTTATTTTTTTTTTCCTTTTTCTGGGCATTTTCCCCAGCCAGTGACTTGCCTTCTGAATATTCTCTTCACACTCACTTTGCCTCCAGATCCACCCAGCCAGCACTTGGGGTCTGAGATTCAAATGCTGCTTCCCAGCCTCAGGGCTTTGGGTGGGGGTGGGGCTGCTATTCAGTGTGAGATTAAGTTTAGGTGCTCAGGTGGGGGCAGGGCCGCCACATGAGCTCAGTTCCCTCAGGGGGTTTATGCAGAGACCTTCAACAATGAATCAGGGCTCCTGCCTGCTTGGGGAGCCCCTGTCCGCTGCCACCCCGCTGCTGCCTCCCAAGGGGGCCTGAGTTATGGGGGCAACCCACTCTCCTCTCGGCAAGCTGAGAAGCCCTCTCACCAACCTTTGGGGCCTGTGGGTGGAGGGACCCGCACAACTGCTGGGCATTCTGTCTCTGAAGCCTGCTCGGATCTGTTCCTCTTGGTGCCACGCGGCCAAGGCAGGGCTGGGCTTGCCTCTGGGTCCTCAGCATGAAGGACCTTTTGCAAGACGTTTTCAGGGCTCTCTGAAACAGAAATCTTGTCCGCTCCATTGTTCTGTGACTTCTGCTGCTCCAAAATTTGTTGTGAGTTCTTTTTTACAGATATTTTATGGGCTGTGGGTTTGGAACTAGCGTATGTGTGTCTTTCTACTCCGCCATCTTGGCTCCGCCCCTAAAACCAATTTTTGACTTTCATTTTTAAAGCTCTGAGCTCCAAATTGTTTTTATTCCTTCTTCCTCACCCACCCTTATTGATAGGACAAGAAATTCAATATAGGTTATACATGTGTAGTCATGCAAAACACGTTCATAATAGTCATTTTGTGAAAGACCAACTATATTTCCCTCCATCCTATCCCACCACCTCTCATTTCTGTTCTCTCCTTTCACCCTGTCCCTGCTCAAAAGTGTTCAGTTCTGACTACCTCTTCCCTTAATATGCCCTCCCTTTTATCATTCCCCCTTTTATCCTTTTCCTTTCTACTTTCCTTTAGGGTAATTTAAATTTCCATACTCAATTGAATGTGTCATTCCCTCCTTAAGCCAAAACCTGAAGATGGAAAGGATTGTTCATTCCCTCTCACCTTACGCCATTTCCCTGCACTATAGGAGCTTTTTTGATTCCTCTTTTATGTGAGATAATTTCCCTCATTCTTTCTCTTTCTCTTTCTCCTGGTACATTCCTCTCTCATCTCTTAATTGTATTTTTCCATATCATTCCTTCATATTCAACTCACCCTGTGCCCTCTGCCTACACACACACACACACACACACACACACACACACACACACACACGTGTATACATATATACACACAAACACACACACACATATGTGTGTGTGTATTGTGTATATGAATGTATGTATGTATATATTCCCTCCAACTACTCTAATTCTGAGAAAGGTCTCATGAGTTAGAAATATTACCTCTCCATGTAGGAATGTAAACAGTTCAATTTTAATAAGTCTCTTATGATTTCTCTTTCCTATTTACCTTTTCATGCTTCTCTTGACTCATATTTGAAAATCAAATTTTCTATTCAGCTCTGGTATTTTCTTCAAGAATGTTTGAAATTCCTTTATTTCATTTAATATCTATTGTTTCCCCTGGAGGATTATACTCACTTTTTCTAGGTAAGTGATTCTTGGTTTTAATCCTTCTACTTTGACCTCTGGAACATCTTATTCCAAGTCCTTTGATCCCCTAGTTTAGAAGCTGCTAAATCCAGTTGTATACTGATTATATTTCCACAATATTTGAATTGTTCATTTCTGACTACTTGCAATATTTTCTCCTTGACCTGAGAACTCTTGAATTTGGGTATAATATTCCTAGGAGTTTACTTCAGGGATCTCTTTCAGGAGGAGATCAGTGAATCCTTTCAATTTCTGCTTTCCCCTCTGGTTCGAAAACATCAGAACAATTTTACTGGATCATTTCCTGAAAGATATTGTCTAGGCTCTTTTGTGATCATGGCTTTCAGGTAGTTCAACAATTTTTAAATAATCTCTCCTGGATCGATTTTCCAGGTTGGTTGTGTTTCCAATGAGATCTTTTACATTATCTGCTATTTTTTTTCCTTTTTTTGGTTTTGTTTTATAATTTCTTGATCTCTCATAGTCATTAGTTTCCATTTGCTCCATTCTAATTTTTAAGGAATTATTTTTTTCAGTGAGCTTTTGGATTTCCTTTTCCATTTGCGAAATTCTGCTTTTTAAGATATTCCTCTCCTTATTGGCTTTTTGGACCTCTTTTGATATTTGAATTATTTTATTTTTTTACAGAATCATTTTCTTCAGTATTTTTGGATGGCTTCTTTAGCAAGTTGTTGACTTGTTTTTCATGATTTTCTTGTATCTCTCTCATTGCTCTTCCCAATATTTCTCTACCTCTCTTACTTGATTCTCAACATCCTTTTTGAACTCTTCCATGGCCTGAGACCAATTCATATTTTTGGAGGTTTTGAATGTTAGCAGCTTTAATTTGGTTGTCTTCTTCTAGTTGTATATTTTGATACTCTATCTCAGCAAAGTAAGATTGTATATTCTTATTTTTCTGCTGTTTACTCATTTTTTCAGTCAATTGCATGACTTTTCAACTCTTTGTTAAGGTAGAACTCTGCTTCCATTGTGGATGATGTGCCATTCCAAGCTTCAGGGATTTTATGCAGTTGTTTTCAGAGATATTTCTAGGGACCTGTAAATTTTCAGCTCTTCCAAGTTGGTATGACCAAAACAAAGATATTTACCCCTCTCTTGGCCTGTTCTCTAGTCTGTGAGTAACCACAAGAACTCTTTTCTGCCTTGGAAGTGTGAGGAGGAATTCCCTCTCCATGGCCACCACAAGCTCTGCCATGCCAGTATTCTTCCTCAGCCCAGGACTGCTACCCCTGATTGTGACCCAGTTCCAAACACAGCAAAGCAAGAGAATCCTGATTCAGGGCCAGCAATGAGTTCTCTGAAATCCCCCACTGATGAGCTGATTGATCCCTCCACCCTCTGTGGGCCAAGAGTTCCAGAAGCAGCTGCTGGCATCACTGCTACTGCCACCCAGGGTCTAGCGCCAGACTGCTCTCATCTCTCACTCATGTCTGACAGACATTTTCTACCGACCTTCTAAGTTGTTTTTAGTGTTTGTGGGTTGATATGTTTGGAAACTGCCTCAGCTGCCAGTGTTTCAGTTCCCTGAGACCTACTCCAGATTTGCAAGGGCCCTGTCTGTGCTGACAAGTTTTGTGCTGGCTTGTGCTCCTCTCAAACTTCCAGGTTGTCTTGGGCTGGAAATTTGTCTCACTCTGTTATTTTCTGTATTCTGCTGCTCTAGAATTTGTTTATAGCAAGTTTTTACAGGTATCTGAAGGGTTTGGGGAAGAGTTCAAGCCAGTCCCTGCTTTACTCTGCCATCTTTGCTCCACCCCCCACTCCCAACCCCCTTCTACCTTCTCAAGAGAATAACACTAATCTGGAGTGATAGGAATAAAAAAAAAAAACCAAGCAAATGAAGTTCTATGAAATCCCTACCAAAAATAAATAACTATAGAGATGAATTAATGAATGAATAGATAGATGAATTGATGTATATATGCAACTTGAAAAAGAGATATAAGAGGATTTCAGAGATGTAGTTTGTATGATTAAAAGAGAAAGACTGCTACTCAATGATTAGGAGTGACTAGGAGTACCCATATTCAGAATGAGGGAAACAAATGAAAGGGAAATGAAGAAAACAAAATATAAAAAGACTGGAAAATGTTGAAAGGGATGGGAAGAGAAAAGAGAAAAATAAATAAAGATATGATAGAAGTTATAAGGATATATTGGAAAGGTAATTTCTTCTAACCAACCTTTTCATTTTACACTTGAGAACTGAGGTCCATGAAAGCTATATGTTTCACCTAAAATTATACAGGTAGTGAAAAAGTAGGGCTACAACTAGAATCTATGACCTCTTTTTCCTAGGCCGCTGCCCTTCTGTGATACCTTTCTTCCTTTTAACCATAGCTTTTGGGCCAAATAACAATAACAGCAGTACCAGCAGCAACAATAGACATTTGTTGTTTTGGTTTCTTAGCCTTCATTTTCAGAGGACCAATGGCATCATGGGGTTGATGACTTGATAGTGAATTGGACTTAAGTGAGGCAGAGTTGTACACAGTCATCAGTCTTTCTTTCTCTTCCAGAGTAATCACAGTCCAGCGTCAAGACCAAAGTCAGAGTGACCATCACTGCCTACAATGCAATGAATGACCTTGGTTTCTTCAATATCTGACAAAGCTGTAAGCATTCCATTGCATCTGCTTCTACCACCTTCATGAACATTGGAACAAATTATTCCCACCTGTCCATTCCATGGAAAAATCTTCATATGCTTAGAGAAGACGTCCCTGTAATTCACTGATAGTTTTGAGGTCTACTGGTTACCCTCAATCTGGTTTAACTCATTTTCCGAGAAGATTTTACCAGTCAGTGGCCACTGCACATATTACAGTTTCTGAGAGGCATAGTTGAGGTTTGAGTGACAGGTACACACCAAAGATGATTGAGAAGCCCTGAAAAGGGTTCTACAAGCCTTCATAGCAGATATTCTAGTCCTTCCTGAACATCCCATATGTCTCAATAGGCATTCATATGCTTTAAGGAAATAAGGCACTTAAATGAAGAAGCATTTTGGTATAGAGACCAGAGTCTGAACCTGGATTCAGAAATAATGAGTTCTAATACTTACAAACTGAATGATGGTAGGTAAGGAAGTCATTCATCTTTCAAATTTCTTTTTCTCTTTCTGTAAAATGGGGCTAAGAGAAGGACCTCCCTTACAGGGTAGATTTGATGATCAGCTAAGATGACAGAGGTAAGGAATTTTGCAAACCTTATAGTACTCAATGTTATTTATTATAATATTTATTATCTTATTTGATTTGTTCTTCACAATCACTCTATCAACTAAGTGCTATAGATATTATTTCCAATTCATAGATAAGGAAAATGAGACTCAGAGAAACTATTTCCCTTGTTCAGTATCATGTAACTTTTTTTCAAGATGGGAATTGAGCCAAAGACTTCACCATTCCAAGTCCAGAGCTTAGTATGGCATGCCTCCTTGACTCTGAATCAGTGATAGCCCATCCAAATATCATAGCACAAACAAATGATTATATTCCTGAATATCTTTCCACAATGAAAATGTGCTACCATTGATCATTTTGTTCAAAGACTTCACTGTAAACTATTTTGTTACTTTTCTGCTATGGGTTAGATGATCCTTCCTAAGGTTACAATGAGAAAAGAATGAATTATGTCCTTTAAAGTGGCCCAAATAGAGAAATGAAGATTTTTTTTCCCTGAAACTTGAAAGGAAAAGGCCTGTGACCATCTCAATCAGCTTCTCTCGAGGCCTCCATTTTTTCACTTCCTCATTGCTTCAAAGCAGTGTCTAAAGAGCCATCCCACTAAAAACACCATGTTTGCTTTGAATGAACTCAGTGCTATGGCTCTCCTAACAGAAATTCTATAATTCTGATATTTCTTTCTTGACTTTGCACACACACTAATCCAAAATTATCTCTGGAGCTTTCTGAAATTTGCTGATTGCTAATTGTCAATCAAGAGCTATTGGGGGAATATTTGATTCCAGTTATGCCCTACTAAACTTTCAGGAGAATTTTAGTAAAACTTAAAAATTCAAAAATTTCTCATTCCAGATATAAAAGCCAAATTTATATTCTGTTCTAGTTTGTATTTTTGGTTTTATCTCTCATTGAAATGAACTTAGATATAGGGGAAGGAAGCAGAGGCAAAAGATAGATATGGCCCTTCTCATTACACTAAATTCATCATAGATTCTATTTGAAAATATGAATCTGATGTTAAAAGTTACTACATAGAAGAATGTATTTAATGAGATAGAAGTTTCTAAAAATCACATTTTTAGGCCAAAATGATTTTAAAATATAAGCCCTTGTTTTCTGCTACCTTGATCAATCAGATATGATCTTCCCTAAAATGAACAGTGCATAAGCATGGATGGGTGAACTAGATCTTATTTAAGAATCAGGAAAGTTTTACCAGATCCTCTTGTCTCATTCAATTATCCCTTATTATACTTGATGGGCAGCTAGGTTGTACAGTGGATAGAGTACCAGTGCAGGATTGAGGAAGACCTGAGTTCATATCTCACCTCAAACACTTGACACTCACTAGCAATGTGACCTTGGGCAAGTCACTAAAGCCCAATTGCCTCATCCTGGATCATCTCCAGTCAACCTGATGAATATCTGGTCACTGGATTCAGATGGCTCTGGAGGAGAAGTGAGGCTGGTGACCTGCACAGCCCTCCCTCACTCAAAACAAAGTCAAGTGCAAGTCATGTCATTATTTCTCTGATGGCATGGTCTTCTTTGGCAACAAAGGACAAATGAACTTTATAAGTGATAAAAATAAAGTAAAGCACTCTGTTCTCATGGGTCAAAAGCTGCTTCTTATGTCTGTTCTTATTCCTGTCATCCTGTGGTCTACTAATTGTGAAATGTTCAAATAAGCATGTGCCTACTGAGAACACTGTGCTAGACACTTTGGACTGTAATAATAGAAGAGGAGATATATAATTTGAGATTATAATCTGCACTAGGAAATGGAGTCCTCAAAATTGAAATGTCTGTAGCTGATGTGGGAAACCCAAAAATAAAATTTCAAAACCTCACAAATAAAATGCATAAGAATACTAAAAAACATATATTGGCAGGTGGGGCTCCCAGTAAAGCTATCATAATTTCAAAGTATTCATTGTGTCCATGTCAGCTTGAAATTATAATGAATCATGATCAATATATATTCTTTTTATAGTCAGAAAAAGGGAACAATTTGCTCTTTAAAATGAAAGTCATATAATGGAATAGTATAGTAAGAAAAATCACAATAGTTGATTTCCTCCCACAGTTTTCCATTCTCTCCCATATATACACACATGATCAGTTGAGACAATAGATACAACCAGGGAATGTATATGGTTGGGCATACAGGTGAAGTACACACATATGTAACATATTTTTTCAGGGTGTATTTATAAAGGAACATGACTATAGTCAACATGTGAAGTCATGGTATACATATGGAGGTATGCCACATGCCTTTGATGTTTTAGAGCCACTAGTGTCTTTAAATGATATTACTAATTAGTCAATAGATAATTATAAGAGCTGATATTTATATATCTTTTCAAAGGTTTGTTTTATTTGACTTCACTTTCTCAGTATCTCATTTAGCCCTCAAAATGCTGAGAGGTAAGTGGCATTATAATCTCCATTTTATGGGTGAGGAAATTGAGGCAGACAGCAGTTTAAGTGACTTTCCCAGAGTTACACAGTAAGATTGAATCTAGGTCTTTCTGACTCGAGGCTTACTACTGTGACACAGCCTCCTCTAGAGTATAATCTATAATTTCTTTCTTAATTTGTAGAATAAAAGAAACAAGGTTTTTTGTTGTTTTTTTTTTTCCCTAAGGGATGTAGAGATCAACTAAGGAAAAATCCACAATTATTTTTCTCCCCATAAAAAAGAGGGGAAAAGGAGAGCTTTGGGTGGTTCTCTTTGTCTTTACAGGTGAAGAGCCGTCATTTCTATGGTCCAGATCTTTCAGAATTCAGAATAACTGACAGATAGCTAAATACTACCCATGAGTTTTTAATCTCTCTTTTGACACTTATTTTCTCCTTCTTGGAGGATCTACATCTTTGTTCTAATCCTCTGTCTCATTTAAAGTTATTTAGTCCTTGCAATTATTGAGTTTTGATATCAAGTTGCCAACCTGCATGTTTCAGAAAAATTCTAGGCTATGTACTTTCCAGGGTTTGGAGGGTCCAAGACCATCATCTTTCTTACCTTTTGTTTCCTTTGGTTGTGAACTTAAGTCAAAAGAAGAGAAAAGCCAAAGAACAAAATCTGCAGATGAATTAGATTAGAGGCATTTACCTCAGCCTCATTCCTTTGCTATAAATTCCTGCTTTTTATTTGTGGATAAGGAAAAATTTTTTTTCCAAATATTTTTAACTTATGGACACATGTTCAGTGGTATTAAGCAAGAAGTAACATTGTGTCTCCTTCCCAAGTCAGAAGGGTTCCACCAAAATATGTCAGTTGCACTGAACTTCATCCCAATTTCATCTTATAGAGAGCCCACTGCTACAGCAGGGTTTGAGGTAAGAGAGCATTTGGAGGGAGGAAAAGGTGATGGGAAGCTCACAGGAATAACAGGGATGATCTCAACAATTTTCCTGAGAAAGTGGGGCTAATTTTTCTGTGGTTTTCCACTCTCTCTATGGCTATATCCATGGTTACTTCCATAAAAAAAATGAATCCACTAGACAATAAAAGATCATTAGGGAAATTCACAAAATTATAGATTTAGAGTTGGAAATGGCCTTAATTGTCATATTATCATATAATTATTTTTAAGCTTTTGGAAAAGAAATGAGCTCACAAGGTAGAGGGGAAAAAAAAGCAACAGATGGCACGAAACATTTTGTCTAACCCAGAACATACTCTCCTTTTGCATAAACAGGTCCCTAGGTAGAGTAAACACTAACTTAATTCACAAATGTAGTAACACATGGCCTGTAAAGGACACATATAGCAAGGAGTACTTCATAACTCTCCTCTATCTCTCTTTACAGGGGTCCCTTTTCTTTCCTTGATGAAGTTCATGTGGGATTATAGCATCAGTGACAGAGTTCTGATATTCAACTAGGGTAATCTCCTTGTAGGATGTGAGAGAGAATCTTATTGGTGTATACAGCGACTTCCTCAGGATGGGTGGAGTTGTGCTGTAGGCAGTGATGGAAACACTGTTACATCTCTCCATACACCACTAGGAAGCACCCAGAAATGTGCTAGTCAATTTTTAAGAACTAGCTCTCCAAAAAGAATATACACAACTCACTTTTCAATTTAATAATGATAATTAAGATATTCTACATATATTTTTAAAGTCTAGACAATCAAGAAAAACATAAATTATATGCATGGAATAAACTCCCAACTCATTGCTAGAGAAAGTGGTGAAAAATATGTCTACTTCTCCTTCCCTAATGTATAGATGCCAGCCTCCCACACCCAGACTCATAAAATGACCAAAAACTGATTAATGGGTAGGAGGGGAAAAAACACCATTTTCTCTTTAAAAAATATATCCACTCTCAGGGGTGGAGGCAAAATGGCAGAGCAGAAGCAGGGGATTGCTAGAGCTCTCTCCACAAGCCTAGTCAAATACCTATAAAAAATGCCTCTAAACAAATTTTGGAGCTGAAGAACTCCCAGAATAATGGGAGTGAAGCAAAATCTCCAGCCTGAGACAGCCTAGAAGGTCAATGAGAACCATTTATTGGGCCATGCTAGGAGCACAGCACAGTCCAGTGTGAAACTGCACCTGCACAGATGGGAACAGAGCAGGCTTCAGAGGACTGAATGTCTGGCATCTGTGGCTGTTTCCAGACTTCACAACCCGAAAACACAGAGGACAAATTGGAAGGTCAGTGTCAAAAAACCTATGAGATCTGTGTGAGAGAGTAGAGTGGTCTGGCCCCAGGCACAGGGCAGCAGAGGGGGTGAAGGAGCCCAAGGCAGCAGCAGCAGCAGCAGCAATGGCAGAGGCAGCTGCTGTTTCTGGAGTTCTAGATCCACAAATTGTGGAGGGATTGAACAGCTGACAGTATGCCCACATCCCACTGGAAACAGAGAAATACCTAGACAAAAAAAAATCAAAACTTAATTGAATGCCTGGGGGAAATGAGCAAAAACTGGACAAAGAATTAGACTATCAGTCAATATACAAACAGAAGAAGAAAACAATGTCAAAACCCCTCCATCCCAAGCTTCCAAGAAAAATATGAATTCATTTCAGATCAAGGAAAGATACCCTGATATGTTAGAACCAGACAGTAAAATAGATGTTGAAAGAATTGACACATCACCTCCTGAAAGAGATCCCAAAAGGAAAACTCCTAGAAGTATTGTAGCCAAACTTCACAGCTCCTAGGTCAAGGAGAAAATATTACAAGTAGTGAGAAAGAAACAATTCAAGTATCGTGGAAACACAATCAGGATAATACAAGATTTAGCAGCTTGTACACTAAAGGATTAGAGGGCTTAGGATATGATATTCCAGAGGTCAAAGGACATAGGATTAAAACCAAAAATCATCTACCCAGCAAAACTGAGTATAATACTTCAGGGGAAAACTAGGCATTCAATGAAATAGAGGACTTTCAAGAATTCCTGAGGAAAAGACCAAAGCTCAATAGCAAATCTGACTTTCAAACAAAAGAATCAATAGCAACATGAAAACGTAAGTAGGAAAGAGAAATCATAAGGAGCTTACTAAAGTTGAACTGTTTACATTCCTATATGGATATATAATATTTGTAAATTTTGAGACTTTTCTCAGTATTAGGGTGGTCAGAGTGATTATATACAGATAGATAGGGCACAGGGTGAGTTGAATATGAAGGGGTGATGTCTAAAAAACTGAAATTATAGAGTGAGAGAGGAATATATTGGGAGAAGAGAAAGGGAGAAATAGAATGGCATAGATTATCTCTCACATAAAAGAGTCAAGAAAAAGCTTTTTCAAAGGAAGAGAAAAGGGAAGAGGTGAGAAGAAAAGAGTGAACCTTACTCTCATCAGATTTGATTTAAAGAAGGAATAACATGCACACTCAATTTGGTATGAAAATCTTTGTTACACTACAGAAAAGAAGGGGATTAGCAGGGGAGTGGGAGGGATGATAGAAGATAGGGCAAATGAGAGGAGGGGTTAATTAGAAGTAAATACTTTTGAGCAAAGACAAAGTCAGAAGAGAGAATAGAATAAATGGGGGGGGCAGGGTAGGATGGAGGGAAATACAGTTAGTCTTTCACATCATGACTGTTATGGAAGTGTTTTTCATGACTACATATTTATAATCTGTATCTAATTGTGTGCCTTCTCAGGGTGGATGGGTGGGGAGGGAAGATGGGAGAGAAGTTGGAACTCTAAGTTTTAAAAATGAATGTTAAAAAGTGTTTTTACATGTAACTGGGAAATAAGATATACAGGCAATGGGGCATAGAAATCCATCTTGCCCTAGAAGAAAATACAGAGGAAGAGGATGAGAGAAGGGAAAGGTGTGATAGAAGAGAGGTCTGATTGGTGGAAGGGATAGCAGGAATGTACGATGTCTTGGGATGGGCAGAGGGGAGAGATGGGGAGAAAATTTGGAACTCAGAATCTTGTGGAAGAAAATGTTGAAAACTAAAAACAAATTACACACACACACACACACACACACACACACACACACACACTCCCAGAGCTTTCTCTGTTTATTTTGTGTTGACCTTTGAATTCACTATTATTGTTAATATTGTTATTGTTATTAAACTTGTATAGACAAGATCACTTTATCTGGCATGAAGATGGAGGTAGAGGTTCAGAGAAGATGCATGCTTGAACTTTGTCTTCTTAGTTCCTAAAATGAATGGTTTCAAGTTGTCACCATTAGCCTCCTTTTGGAAACAAACAAACCAAAAAACAAGAAGCAAACAAAAAACTGACACCCAGTTCAGGAAAGCTAAGTGATTAACTGTTGCACTTATATTGTTTACAATGTTGAGTCATATATACCTAGAGATGAAAAAGACATTTTTTTCCTCTTTTTTTACAGAGGCAATATGGGTTAAGTGACTTGCCCAGGGTCACACAGGTAGTAAGTGTCTGAGACTGGATTTGAACTCAGGTTCTCTTGACTCCAGGGTCAGTACTCCATCCATTGTGCCACCTACCTGCCGTTCCTTTTAAAACAAGTACTCTTTTAATTTTTTTTACTTATTCAACTTTTCTTTTTGCTCCCTCTCATTTTTCTCCTCCCATCAGAGGAAAAAAAGATAAACAAAGCTCTCATTCCAAATATGTAGTGAAGCAAAACAAACTCTCATATTGATCATGTTCACAACTGTCTCATGTAATACATTTAGTCAATTACTTCTCTGCGACAAGGTAAAAGTTTTCCGCACAACTTCATCTTTTAGAATCATGGTTCATCATTGCATTGATCATTGTTCTTCAGTTTTCTGAATTCACTCCCTTTTACATATATTGTTTCTTTAGTCTAATGCAAAGAATTTTGCATAAAATATATCATATAATCTTCACAAGTACTCTGTGAGGTCATAGGATCGTTGCATTTTTTTAAACTTTTAGAAAAGAGACTGAAAAGGTAGGGGGGAAAACAGATGGCACAAATGAGAAAATTGAAACTGAGTATACATAAATGACTTGCTCAGGGTCACATAGCTAGTAAAGATTTGAGTGAGATTTTCCTGATTTCAAGTACAGTATTATCTTCTCTATACCAAGGAGTCTCTTCTATCTCTATTTTTGTAGCATAGATTTTAATTGTTTTTTAAATATTTGATAGAATTCAATTACAAATCCATCTAGATCAGATTAATCATAAATTTCTAGTTTTGAATTAAGCTTATTTGATTTTCTTCAGTTTCTTTTAAATTTTTATTCCATATATATATATATATATATATATATATATATATATATATATATATATATATATATATTATGTTTTTTGTTTTGTTTCTGAACCTGGTATGTGATTTCATAGTACTCATATTTATCATTTAGAGAATTCCCTCAACCAAAGCAGATAGCATCAATTTGCTATTTACCATATAGTCTGAGAAAATTTTCTGTGGGAATTGAGAAATTGAGCATGGGGAACTGGGTTTCATCCCATGAACTAAAATACAGATACACCAAGCAGAAGGCTTGAAGAAAGAAAATATGTATTTGAAATGCTGGCCTAAATCAGAGAAAGAAAAAGGGAATGAAGTCAAATATCATGCTAATTTTAAAAAATGTTGGAAACAGAAGGATAGTCAAATACTAGGAAAATCACTAGTATAATTAATTATATTTATAATTACATTGTGTGATTATATCAATAAGTTGTAACATAGCCAATGGAAAATACAATATTTGTTTATGCTAAGACAATAAAAAATATAAGCTGAAAGATTTTTACTTAAAACAATCAATATCATTTATCTGAATCCAAGGACCAGAATTATATGTAATCAATGCACTTTAAAATATCTCCCATGTGAATAGGGGAAAGTAAGGCTGACTACTGTTAATGTTATTATTTTATGTAGTTTTAGACATTTTGACTCAAGAAAAATAAAAAAATAAATTTAGGAATAAAATTCAGAAAGGGATAGGTGAAAATATGCCTGTATATGAACATATATATGATATATATTATATATCATATATATAAACATATGTATGCATATATACATATGCATACATATAAACACATACATATGCATATATATGCATACAAATACATGATACTATATCAATATAAAATACTCAAAGCATGTGTCATAGAATTTGATATTATAGAACTCACAGGAGAGAACAAAAGTTCAAAATATTCAAGGAGATTGTAAAAAATAAAATAAAACAGATACTATGAGACCTCCTTTTGGAGAAAAATGATGATTCTATGGAGAATATAAAGGATTTAGAGCCAGAGGATCTAGGATCAAATAATGATGACTTTAGACAAGTCACCAAATCCCATTGATTCTCACGTTTGACGTATATAAAACAAAGTGTTGGGCTATGGTATTTTCCAGCCCTAAGTATATAATTCTATATCTCAAATATACTATAAAATAGAAATTATCAAAACTGTCTGGCACTGGACAAGACCACAATGAGACAGTAGTTTAGACATTAATTATATAGAAGAAGTATAAAATATTTTCATAAATTAAACCCCTGATAAAATTATAGTTTGATTAAAATTGAAATCATATCAGCATCTTTGACCAATTGTTACAACATGTTTCAAATGCATCAAATGAACTAAATATTGGAATATTCTTTGGTGATTTACATAGAATATTATTTTCACTACTTTGGAAAGGAGATAATTTCTTAACTAGTCATAACTTAAAAAAAAGTATTAGAGAAAATGGAAACATCTGATTATTCAAAAATGTTTTAAAAGGGCAAGGAAATATAACTAAAACAAGAATGAAACAAATATCTTAATTATTTTTATTAAAATGTCAATATCTAAAATGTATAAGAAACTAATATATATGCGCACACACACACACACACACACATATATATACATATATATACACATGTATGTTTACAGGTGTGTAAGAGTAATCCTTCAATAGATTATTTAAAAAAGGGAAAAACTAATAGGGAACAAAAATTGTCAATATTGCATGAAAATACTTAAAACCTCCAATAATCAGTGAAATAAAATTCAAACAATTACTAAGTTTCATTTTATACCAATCAAATTGGCAAAGCTAATGGATGATAATATGGTTCAATTCTGGTGTAGGTATGGTGAAAACAGTGTTGAAACAGAATAAATATATACTTTTCATGTGGTGCTGAGAATTGGCTCACCTTTCTGTAAAGTGATAGCAAATGATCTTCAAGAAGGAAGAACAACAATCAAACTGTACAGTGAAAATTACCAAAAGATTCATATTTTGTTTTATCTTTATACAAAAATATTTCTAACATCATTATTTGTCATAGCAAAAGTCTAGAAACAAAACAGGTATTCATGACTTCAGAATAGGTAAATAAATTGTGTTATATGAATAAAACGTATTATTACTTCAATGATTATAAATGACAAAAGTAAAGATTCAGATTTGTGGGAAGAAAAAAGTGAGATAGTTATGAACATGGAACTAGACCTACAATATATGCATTGACAACAACTATGCAGTGAAAGACAGAAGCAATAACAATATATCTTATAAAATATGGATTCTAAGAAGTTCAAAATAGGTCATAAACAAAAACTAAATTATTTTGCTTCATCATTAAGTTCTGCATGAATATTTTTTACTTCTGTTTAGCAACTAGTAAGTTTACAGAAATTAAATTTTATTTTCTAATTTATTTTCTACTTGTGTGTTCACTTGTTTTTCTTTTCTTTGTATCTATTTTAATATTTGTACTTATCACTAGGAGTTAATACAAAATTTGTAATAAAAAAAGACAATTCCTAATCTGTTTGAGACAAAAGTATTGGCTTAGAAACCAATGTATGTTGACAGTTCTATCCATATAGATTTTTTTAAAAGGTTGTCACAAAGAGAGATAAAAGGAATGTATTGAAAGAAAGTGAAAGATTCCTTCTAATTTATGGTAGAAATATTCCAATTAATCAGCAAAGTCTTAATGTACTTCACAATTGGTTTTCCTAAATAAGACTTTACCAACTTATCTGTAAAAGACTTAGACTCTGACTAACCTTTGATTTTCAAGAGGGCTATGACATAGAGAAAAAGTTAACCTAAATTTTCCTCTACTCACTCTAAAACAGGTAATTAAATTACTATTAAAAGTAATTTTAAAAAAAATTTTGTTGTTTCACTTTCATACATCTGCATTCTTGAAGGTTAAAAAAACAAACTGTAAATGAATTGGTTTATAAATGTTATTATCTATTATTTCTACTCTAAAGAAAATGAAGATAATTGAATTATGGGGTTTTTTTATCACCACTGTTTAATTTTATTTTATTAGATTTGTATCTTAACATTTACTGTATTAATTTGTGTTTCTGAAAGATCTGCTTCCTCTCTTAAAAGAATATTTTGAAATCACACACAGGAAACATTTGAATACCTACTAAACATCTGGCCAAGTGTTTGAAACTCAAGGGGCTACAGAAAGTAAAACTCAGACACAGTTAGTCCCTGTCCCTAAGGAATAGATAATAGAAGAGAACTCATACAGAAATGCAAAAAGTGTATAAATACACAAACTGTGCTTTAGGACTTAAGAATAAGGAAAAGTCATGATCCAGCTTATAGCATCAGAGACTGTTTAATTGAAATTAAATCTGAGCTGAGTTTTGGATGTTTGGATATTTCCATGAAGAGAGGGATATAATCATTCAGTCAATAGGCATTAATTAAAAGCTTACTATTGTGCCAAGTGTAAGCTAAACTCTGAGGATACAAAGAAAGTCAAAAGGCAGTGAATGCTTTGAAGGAGTTCACAGTCAAATGTGTGTTGCAACATGCAAACAACTATGTACAAACAAGATATACACACTCAGATTAGGCATAATCAATAGAGGGGTGCACTAGCATTAAGGAAGATCAGAAAAAGCTTTCTGTAAAAACAGGGTATTTCAGCTGGGATTTGAAGGAAGTCAGGGAAACTGGGAGAACAAGACAAGGAGGAAACAAATTCCTGGAGGGAGGAAGAGCCTGTGAAAATACATGGAGCTGGGAGAGACTGTATTGTTCCAGGAATGAAGGGGCTGGTGTTATTGGATAGCAGAGCACATGAGATGACTCAGATAAAAAGAGATACTTGTGGAGGTTTCCAAACTTATTTGACCTATTGTCACCCTTTTAAAAAACTACTCAAGGCCATCCCTGGCATTAGGTTAAGTTAACCTTCATTTTTATTCAATACCACCCAATTGCATCAGAAGATATTACTCCTCCATTTTTCTACAAACTCCCAGGGAATGATATTGCCCACTTTTTTTTTTCTTCTTTTTTTTTTTTATTAATTATTTTTTAATGTTTAAAAATCACTGCCATACAATTGAGATTTTATCCCCCTCCCACACCTACCCCCCACTACCCCCCTCCCTCCCCACGACTGCATACAATTCGGTATAGTTTCTACATATACTTTCCTATTGAGTATATTTTCACTATACTCATGCTATGTAGTCAGACTAAAATAAATGAAAGAAATCATATAACAAATCAAAACATAATACACAAAAACATACACATACACAAACATGATCTGCTACATTTTGCGAATGACTTCCATATTTCTTTCTCTGAGTGTGGAAGGCATTTTGCCTTGAGAATCACCATTGGGATTTTTTTTTTAAAGAAGTTCTTGCGTTATGACGAAATTCCAAGTCTACCAGAAAAAACTCTCGCACACTGTGGTCGTTGTTGTGCACAAAGTTGTCCTGGTTCTGCTCCTTTCACTCAGCATCAGGTCATATAAGTCCTTCCAGGACTCTCTGAAGTCTTCTTGTTCATCATTTCTTATGGCACAATAGTACTCCATTACATTCATATACCACAATTTATTCAGCCATTCCCCAATTGATGGACATCCCCTTGACTTCCAGTTTTTGGCAACTACATAGAGTGCTGCTATAAATATTTTTGTACATGTGGGACCCTTTCCCATTTTTATGATCTCTTGGGGATACAGTCCTAGCAGAGATATTGCTGGGTCAAAGGGTATGCACATTTTTGTAGCCCTTTGGGCATAGTTCCAAATTGCTCTCCAGAATGGTTGGATGCGCTCGCAGCTCCACCAACAATGAATTAGTGTTCCAACTCTCCAACATCCTCTCCAGCATTTATCATTTTCTTGTTCTGTCATGTTTGCCAGTCTTATAGGTGTGATGTGGTACCTCAGAGTTGTTTTGATTTACATCTCTCTAATCAATAGTGATTTAGAGCATTTTTTCATGATTATAAATATTTTTAATTTCTTCCTCTGAAAATTGCCTGTTCATATCCTTTGACCATTTATCAATTGGGGAATGACTTGTATGATTATACATTTGAGTCAGTTCTCTATATATTCTAGAAATGAGGCCTTTATCCCTGAGATTAGCTGTAAAAATTCTTTCCCAATTTACTCCATCCCTCCGAATTTTGGTTGCATTGGGTTTGGTTGTACAAAAACTTCTCAGTTTAATGTAATCAAAGTTATCCATTTTGCATTTCATAATGCTTTCTATCTCTCCTTTAGTAAAAAATTCTTCCCTTCTCCATAGATCTGATAAATACACTATTCCTTGCTTCTCCAGTTTATTCATGGTATCAATCTTTATACCTAAATCATGTACCCATTTGGACTTTTTTCTTGTGTATGGTGTCAGGTATGGGTCTATGCCTAATTTCTGCCACACTGTTATCAAGTTTTCCCAGCAATTTTTGTCAAACAGTGAGTTATTATCCCAGAAGCTGGGGTCCTTGGGTTTATCAAACAGAAGGTTGCTATATTCCTTGCCTACTGCGTCTTGAGTGCCAAATCTATTCCACTTGTCTAGCTCTCTGTTTCTTAGCCAATACCAAGTGGTTTTGATAACTGCTGCTTTATAGTACAGTAGGAGGTCTGGTAGCGCTAGGCCACCTTTCCAAGCATTTCTTTAAATCAGTCCCTTTGATATTCTGGACCTTTTGTTTTTCCAAATGAATTTTGATATTACTTTATCCAGCTCTAGAAAATAATTGTCTGATAGTTTAATTGGTATGGCACTAAATAAGTAAATTAATTTAGGTAGAATTGTCATTTTTATTATATTAGCACAGCCTACCCATGAGCAACTAATGTTTTTCCACTTACTTAAATCTGAGTTTATTTGTGCAAAAAGTGTCTTGTAATTGTGTTCATATAATCCCTGGGTTTGTTTTGGCAGGTAAACTCCTAAATATTTTATACTGTCTACCATAGCTTTAAATGGGATTTCTCTTTCTATCTCTTGCTGTTGGACTTTATTGCTTTGTTGCTAATATATAGGAATGCAGAAGATTTTTGTGGGTTTAATTTTTTTACTTGAATCTCTGGAATTCTCTAAGTAGATCGTCATATCATCTGCAAAGAGTGATAACTTCTTCTTTGGCTATTCTTATTCCTTGAATATCTTTATCTTGTCTAATTGCTACAGCTAACATTTCTAGTACCATATTGAATAATAGTGGTGATAATGGACATCCTTGTTTCACCCCTGATCTTATTGGGAATGCATCTAGCTTTTCCCCATTGCATATAATGCTTGCTGAAGGTTTTAGATAGATACTGCTTATTATTTTAAGGAAAGTCCCCTTTATTCCTCTGTTCTCCAGTGTTTTTAGTAGGAATGGGTGTTGTATTTTGTCAAAAGCTTTTTATGCATCTATTGAGATAATCATGTGGTTTTTGTTAGCTTTGTTGTTGATATAATCGATAATGCTAATAGTTTTCCTAATATTGAACCAGCCCTGTAATCCTGGTATGAATCCTACCTGATCATAATGTATTAATCTCATGATAAGATGCTGTATTCATTTTGCTAAAATCTTATTTAAAATTTTTGCATCTATATTCATTAGGGAAATTGGTCTATAATTTTCTTTCTCTGTTTTGTCTCTTCCTGGTTTGGGTATCAAAACCATATTTGTATCATAGAAAGAATTTTGGAGGACTCCTTCTTCCCCAATTTTCAAAAATAGTGTATGTAGTATTGGAATTAACTGTTCTTTAAATGTTTGATAGAATTCACTTGTGAATCCATCTGGCCCTGGAGATTTTTTCCTAGGGAGTTCATTGATGGCTTGTTCAATTTCTTTTTCTGGGATGGGGTTGTTTAAGTATTCAACTTCCTCTTCTGTTAATCTGGGCAATTTGTATTTTTTAAAATATTCATCCATCTCATTTAGATTATCGAATTTGTGGGCATAAAGTTGGGCCAAGTAGTTTCTAATTATTGTTTTAATTTCCTCCTCATTGGAGGTGAGTTCACCCCTTTCATTTTTAATATTAGTAATTTGATTTTCTTCTTTCTTTTTTTTAATCAGATTGACCAAAGGTTTATCAATTTTATTAGTTTTTTCATAAAACCAACTATTGGTTTTATTTATTAATTCAATAGTTTTCTTAATTTCAATTTTATTAATCTCTCCTTTGGTTTTCAGTAATCCTAATTTGGTATTTACTTGGGTATTTTCAATTTGTTCTTTTTCTAGCTTTTTCAACTGCAAGCCCAAGTCATTGATCTCCTCTTTCTCTATTTTATTTATGTAAGCATTCAAAGATATAAAACTTGCCCTAATAACTCCTTTTGCAGTATCCCATAAGATTTGGTATGTTGTCTCACTATTGTCATTCTCTTGAATGAAGTTGTTGATTCTTTCTATGATTTCTTCTTTAACCCAACCCTTCTTTAGAATTAGATTATTTAGCTTCCAATTGATTTTTGGTTTATCTTTCCATGGCTTGTTATTGCATGTAATTTTTAATGCATTATGATCTGAGAAGGATGTATTGATTATCTCTACCTTTCTGCACTGGATTGTGAGATTTTTATGTCCTAGTACATGGTCAATTTTTGTAAATGTTCCATGTACCACTGAGAAAAAGGTATATTCTTTTCTATTCCCATTCAATTTTCTCCAAAGATCTATCATATCTACCTTATCCAGACTTTTATTTACCTCCTTAACCTCTTTCTTTTTTATTTTGAGGTTAGATTTATCGAGTTCAGAGAGAGGAAGGTTGAGATCCCCCACTAGTATAGTTTTGCTGTCAATTTCTTCCTTCAACTCCCCAACCTCTCCCCTAAGAATCTGGATGCCATATCACTTGGAGCATACATGTTTAGTAATGATTTTGCTTCATTGTCTATGGTGCCTTTTAGCAGGATATAGTTTCCATCCCTATCCCTTTTGATTAGATCTATTTCTTGTTGGGATTGGAAGCTCAATTCCGTGTGGACGGTCTCGGGCGGGTAAAAGTGGGACTTCTAAATCTTAGAGTCTTACGAGGCCCTCCACGAACAGCGGGGGTTCGAGAAGGTCAGACTGAGCTAGCTCGGCTAGCTCGGGTATTTCCGCCTCTCCCCGGGAGATACGTGATGGGTGGAGTCTCCCTGCCCTCGAGATGGTCCCGGATTGGAGCACACCTAGTTACCTAACAGCACGGTATTGAGATGCAAACTGTGTGGCTGAAGGTTAAGTAGGATTGAGGAAGCGTGAAAGCTCTCTTAGCACGTGTGGAGCCAAAGAGGACAGTAGGCTCCACTTCTTTTCTTTCCTCTCTCCCCTCCCCCTCTCTCCCCGCTTGTACTTCTACTTCCAATCCCTTAAGCTTAGCCTCCTTAGGAAATCTCCCCCTCTTCCTCCTAAGGAAGACTTCTCCTGCACTTGTAACCTGGACCCTGAAATAAAGCTCAACCCTTGTTCGACTCTGGAACGTCCTTTCTCTCATACGTTTATCCGGTTTGGCCAACCGAAGACCTGGGACAGGTAAGAAAGACTCGGGTAGCCCAATACAGGCCTCTAGGTCTGGCAATTTCTGCTTTTGCTTTGTTTGAGATTAGGATTGCTACTCCTGCCTTTCTTACATCAGCTGAAGCACAATATATTCTCCTCCATCCTTTGACCTTTATCCTATGTGTATCCCCCCATTTCAAGTGTGTTTCTTGTAAGCATATTGTTGGATTATGGCTTTTAATCCATTCTGCTATCCATCTCCGTTTTATGGGAGAGTTCATTCCATTCACATTCACAGTGATGATTACAATCCGTGTATTTCCCTCCATCCTCTTTCCCACCATTTGTGCTTTTAGCTCTCCCATTTCCCTTCCCCTCCTCAATAGTATTCACTTTTCTCCCCCTCCTCCTGCAGCCTTCCCCTCCTTCTTTTAGGCCCCCCTCCCTTTTACTCCCCTTTACTCTTACTGCTTCTTCCCTCCCTTTTAGCCTCCCTCCCCTTTCTTCCCCCTTCCCCTTCTACTACCTTATAGAGCTAGTTAGGATTATCTACTTAAGATTATTGTTCCCTCCTTTAAACAAATCAGATGAGAGTACCTCTCAAACAATGCTCATCTCCCTCCCTTCCTTCCCTCTACTATAGTTTTGTACTTCTTCCTGTGAAATAATTTGCCATTTTCTGCTTCCTCCTTTTCACACCTCCTATTACAATCCCTTCTCATACTTAAATCATATTTTTGACATGACATCATTTACTTTATACCTGTTCCCTCTACGTATATCCCTTTTATCATAATAGCTGCACAGTTCTCAAGATTAA
The DNA here is from genome assembly GCF_028372415.1 of Notamacropus eugenii. Taxonomy (NCBI): domain Eukaryota; kingdom Metazoa; phylum Chordata; class Mammalia; order Diprotodontia; family Macropodidae; genus Notamacropus; species Notamacropus eugenii. The sequence goes on from NC_092876.1 coordinate 314,546,065, forward strand.
CAGGTATCATCTTCCCTTCTAGGGAGGTAAACAGTTTGCCCTAATTGAGTAGCAAGCTTTTGTTTTTGTTTTTCCCCCCTGTTTACCTTTTCATGATTCTCTTGAGACCTGCATTTGAAGATCAAATTGTCTATTGAGTTCTGGTGTTTTCGTCAGGAAGCTCTGGAAATCCCTTATTTCCTTGAATGACTTTCTCCTTGCCTGAAATGTTATGCTGAACTTTGCTGGGTAGTTGATCCTTGGTTGAAGTCCCAACTCCTTTGCCTTATGGAATATTGGGTTCCAATTCTTTCGATCTTTTAATGTAGAACCTTCAAGGTCCTGTGTGATCCTGACTGTATGTCCTTGATATTTGAATTGTTTCTTTCTGTCTTCCTGTAGTATTTTCTCCTTCACTTGATAGCTCTCTAATTTGGCAACAATATTTCTTGGGGTTTTGAGTTTGGGATCCCTTTCGGGAGGGGAACGGTGGATTCTTTCGATGACTATTTTGCCCTCTGGATCTAGTCCTTCTGGGCAGTTTTCCTTGATGATTTCCTGGAAGATATTGTCCAGACTCTTTTCTTCATCATGGGTTTCTGGCAGGCCAATAATTCTTAAATTTTCTCTCCTGGATCTGTTTTTCCAGGTCAGTTGTTTTTCCCATTAAATATTTTACATTTTCTTCTATCTTTTCATTCTTTAGATTTTGTTTGACTGATTCTTATTGCCTCATTGAGTCATTAGTTTCTACTTGCCCAATTCTAATCTTCATTGTATTGTTTTCTTCAGTTAACTTTTGCATCTCCTTTTCCATCTGACCAATTTTTCCCTTTAAGGAGCTATTTTCTCCATTTAATTTTTGTACTTCTTTTTCCATTCGACCAATTTTCCCAGTTAGGTTTTGTGTTTCCTTTTCCATTTGATCAATTTTCCCAATTGGGTTTTGGGTTTCCTTTTCCGTTTGATTAACTCTTCCTTTTAGGGAATTGTTTTCTCCAGTTAATTTTTGAACTTCCTTTTCCATTTGTTCAATTTTCCTTTTCAAAGTGATGTTCTCATCAGTGAATTCTTTTTTTATAATTTTAAAATCATTGGCCAGTTTTTCTTCTATTTCCTTCTTCAGCTGTTCCAGGTAAGCTAGTTGTGCTTGAGAGAAATTCATAGTCCCTTCTGAAGTTTCAGATGGAAGTACAGTCTCAGCTCTGACCTCTTTGGTGTTTGTGTTTTGGTCCTTATCCCCATAGAAAGATTCTATGATTTTTTCACTTTTCGTCTGCTTTTTCCGATTCATGATGTTGGCTGAATGTTGTAGCTTCTGGTTCTTTCAGTCAGAAGGTACAGAACTTGGTGTTGAGCTGATGTGTGAAGAAGCTAAAAGCAGGTTTTTGTTTTTTGTTTCCCAGATCAACCCTGGGGTTAGCTTGTTAGGTGTGTGGGAGAAGTGGTCTGGTCACAGGAGATCTCCTCAGGTGACCTGAGGCAAAGGCAAGGTCAGGGGATGGTGATCCCAGCTTCCCTATTGTCTTCCCTTTTCCCCTGGAGGGCTGAGGCATGCCTAGATGCTAATGAGTGTTCCCACCCCTCCTGGGGCTTGTCTCCTGGTGCTGAGGCTTGCCTGGGTCTCAGTGCGAATTTTCTCTGCCCTGGGTCCTCTGTCCTTCCAGATCGCCTCCGCCACAGTAGGAAGAATCCCCCTTTGCTATTTTCCTAGCCTCTGCTGTTATGAGACTATTTGCCCCCTTCTGCTGTTCCTGCTGATCCAGGATTTTTCTGAGGAAATATTTTATGGTTCTTTCATGGTCATCAGGGGGGAAGAGAGAGCATTTAGTGATCACTCCGCCATCCTGGCTCCTGGAAGTTCAAGTAGGTGACTTACCGAAGTTTAGTCTTCAGGCTGAAGGTTTCAAGGGCTGCTGCGCTGATGTCTGGCGCTCAGCGGCTCTCACCATCTCGGTTTGGCTTGTCTTCTGCTCCGCTGCTTTTGCCCGCCACTCTCGGGCTTCTCAGGTCCCTTCCGCCCTGCTGCACTGACCGCTCTTTGCTGTGTGCTGGGGACTCACCCCCGCGGAACAGATCCTTCCCGTGGACCTTCCAGTGTATCCTGGGCTCCGAATCCGTCAAAGTCTGTCACCCACTGGATTCCGCACCTCCAAAGTTTGGTTAGATTCTCCTTTCAGAGGTATCCAGAAGAATTTGTCCAGGAGCTTAGGTGAGTCGTTGCTTTCACTCCGCCATCTTCGATATTGCCCACTTTGGGAACCTATGCACCAGAGTTGAATGAAAAAGATGATGGAGTGAGATTGATGGACTTGTGATTTTACGAAGATCAGTTTGACAGCCAAGTGGAAGGTGGAGGAGAGTGATGAGAGACATGAGTTAGGGAAAACCATCAACAAACTGTTGCAATAGTGCAGATTTGAGGTGATAAGGGCATACAACAGGGTGGATGACAGTATCAGAGATACTAACAAATGTAAAGATAAAATTGGTAGGACTTGGTAACCATATTGGAGAGAGTAGGAGATCTAATAATATTTCAGGCATAGAAAAGAACGTGGAGGAGGTCATTTTTTAGGTAACACTAAGTTCTTTGGTTTGGCTAAAATGTGAGATATATAAAAATAAGTTTGATAATTTATGCTGAATCTAAATGATGAAGGATCATGATCATTAGGATAAATACTTTGAAATTTATTTGCCAGGTAATGGAGAGTCATTACACAGTTTTTAATAAAGATATAATATCATCAAGGCTATACATTAGGAAAATTAACCTTGCAGAAAAATGACTGCCCTTGTGGCTCAAGGAAGTAACCCAAAGGTAAAAATAAATTGAAATATAATTGCCCTGGAAGTTGGACAAAACAAAAAAGCAGAATATTAACTTGAATAATATTGTTAATCGATGAAAGCTAGGACCCAAAATTCACTAATATACTTAACAATGGGACACAATATTATTGAAAAGGAATTAAAACCTAATTCAATTTTTATATTCATATTAATATGGTAGGGTCAGAGTTTACTTGTACATCTCTTTTATAACATGATTCTGTGGTTTGAAAGAACATCAATATATGTTTAATTGAAGTAGCAATTTAATGAGTACTTTTGAAAATCTGTTTTTGTTCATATTTTCTTCAAGGATTGATAATGAAGCTCTGAATCATCAGTTGACCAGTTCTGAACTAAAAAAAACATGAAAATAGATTTTTAAATAATCACATCACAAATAACTCCCTAGAGTGGAAGTTCTTAGTCTTTGTGTGTTTGTGTGTGTGCGTGTGCGTGTGTGTGTGTGTGTGTGTCATGGATTATATTTAAATATATTTTGACATTAAAAACAAACCTGTCATATAGTAATATACTTCTTTTTTGATACACTCAATTATGATACATTTAAAATACAGTCAAGATGAAATTAATTTTTATTTAAAAAATAGCTCATAATGTGGAGACTGAGGTTGATTAGCTTAAAAAATAACATTAAAATGTGGGATGGTCTTTGACAAGACAGCCTACATGCAATTTTGGACAAGCAATTGCTTTCAATTTTTTATTTTGATTGCTCTAAGTGTCAAAGATCTTCATTCACAAAGTATCCCAAATCTTCATTCATTCATTAAATGTTGTTGCAAATGAAACAAATACTTCTATAACTTTCTTTATAAGGCAAGAATTGCTTTTTCACAGAAAACAGCAGAATTATCCAAGGTTTCCTGCAAGATATTCTAGTTGTAGTAAAATGTTTGTCCTGAGTTCAGTGAGTTCATTTTTTCATCAGAACAGCATCCTTTATGCAATTAATATTAAAAAGGAAAAACATTGTGAATCTCATGATTTTAATTTTCATGTCATCTCAATAAACACAAATTTTGAAAGAGTTTTGAAGAGTTTATAGGTGTTTACAGATTTCTCTTTCAAAGAATTTGGCAGAGCATTTTATTTCTTAACTCCATCTCTGTAAAGTACTTCTAATATTTGAAAATGTGTGAGGATGCTGACCTTTGCTCTTTCCTTCTATATTAAGCAGTCTAGCCAAGAATGCTTGTGATTTTTCAATTTTCTTCACAATGGTGATTTCAAGACTCTCAAATGAAATATTATAGCATTCATGTGATTAAAAAAATAAGTTTCCATGCAAGGCAATCAAAGAATAAAATCTTTTCTTCCAGTGTTCCAAGATTAGACTTTCTTGGTCTTTCAGGGAAAAAAATAAGGTTTTTTCCCTTAGTTCAAATAAGTAGTTTAAGACTTGTTCTCTTGAAGACCAGAATATTGTGAAGCACTGAATAATGTGGTCCCATTTATTGATAAAATATTTTTTTTTAAAAATATGATTTAGAAACCTGCTTCAGAAAAAGGTGATGACTTTTATTTTCAATAAATTTCTTTCAGAATTGTTAGAGGTATCTTCATGGCAAGTGTATGCCTGTTGTTTAAATAAGTAAATTCCCATCATGAGAGGAAGTTACTTTTCCACAAAAGTCTCAAAATCGGATCTATTGCCAAGCATAATAGGACCTCCATTGTTACAAAAAAATATGAAATTATTCTTCCCAGTCAAAGTTTTGTTTGGAGAAAAAAATAGAAATGTCAATGTGCTTTTTTAGTTTGCAAAAGGAAATCACAAAATAAGAGTTTTTCTTTTATGGTGTCAGCATGCACACAATAAATCAAAATAAAAGGAGGTGGCTACATTAAGATGCATCCAGTTTAATCTACTTACATACTGAAGGAGAATGGAGAGGCTGCAAATTTATTTTTCCCCCAAATTTATCAATGTATTTTTTTTCAGTTTTCAACATTCTCTTCCATAGGTTCCAAATTTTCTACTCTTCCCTCTCCTTTCCCTCCCCAAGATGGCATGCAATCTTATAAGGGTTCTACACATACATTCCTATTAAACACATTTTCATAATAGTCATGTTCCATAGAAGAATTAAAATTAATGGAAGAAAACCATGAGAAAATCAAAATAAAACAAAGGAGAAAATATTTGGCTTCATTCTGTGTTCTGGCTCCATAATACTTTCTCTGGAAGTAGATGGCATTTTGCTTCATGAATTCTTTGCAAATGTTTTAGGTCCTTGCATTACTGTTAAGGGCTAAGTCTGTCAAAAAACAGTCCTCACACACTGTGGCTGTTACTGTGTATAATGTTCTCCTGGCTCTGCTCACTTCACTCAGCATCAGTAACTATAAGTATTTCCAACTTTTTATGAAGTCAGCCAGTTTGTCATTTCTTATAGCACAATAGTATTCCATTACATTCATGTACCACAACTTGTTCAATCATTCCCCAGTTGATGGATACCCCCTTGATTTCCACTTCTTGGCCTCCACAAAAAGAACTGCTATAAATATTTTTGTACATGTCTTCTTCCGATTTTTATGATCTCTCTAAGGACACAGTCCTAGAAGGTATAATACTGGGTTAAAGGGTATGCACATTTTTATAGACCTTGGGATATAGTTTCAAATTCTTCTCTAGAATGGTTGGATCAGCTCACAGCTCCACCAACAATGAGTTAGTGTTCCAAATCTCCAACATCTTCTTCAACATTTATCATTTTCCTGATTTCTCATGTTAGCTGATGTGATAGATATGATGTGGTAACTCACTGTTGTTTTGATTTTTATCTCTGTAATCAATAGCAATTTAGAGCATTTTATATATGACTACAGATAACTTTAATTTCTTCCTCTGAAAACCACATCTCCATATGCTTTGACCATTTATGAATTAGGAATGAATTGTATTCTTGTAAATATGACTCAGTTCTGCATGTATTTTAGAAATGAGGTCTTCATCACAGATGAGTTGTGAAAATTTTTTCCCAGTTTTCTACTTCTTTCCTAATCTTGATTTCATTGGCTTTGTTTGTGCAAAACATTCTCAATTTAATATAAGCAAAATTATTCATTTTGTACTTCATAAAGATCTCTATCTCTTATTTGATTGTAAATTCCTCTATCCTCCATAAATGTCACAAATAAACTATTCCTTGCTTCCCTAGTTTGTTTATTGTATCAGACTTTATATCTAGATCATGTACCCATTTATACTTTGTTCTGGTATGCAATGTTAGGCATTGGTCTTTGCCCATTTTCTACCACATTGCTTTCCAGTTTTCTCAGCAGTTTTTGTCAAACAGTAAGTTCTTATCCCAGAAGCTGAGGTCCTTAAGTTTATCAAACAGTAGACTGCTATAGTCATTGACTAATGGGTCTTGAGTACCTAACTTATTCCACTGATCTACCCCTCTATTTCTTAGTAGGTACCAAGTGGTTTTGAGGATTGTTGCTTTATAATGCAATTTAAGATCTTGTATGGCTACATCACTTCTCTATTGTTTCTTTAAACTATTTCCCTTGATAGTCTGGATGTTTAGTTCTTCCATACTAATTTTAATATTATTTTTTTCTAGCTCTATAAAATATTTTTGGCAGTTTGATTGGTATGGCACTGAATAAGTAAATTAATTTAGATAGAACTGTCATTTTTATTATATTAGCTCAGGTTGCCCATGAGGAACAGATGTCTTTCCTATTAGTTAGGCCTAACTTAATTTGTGTGAAAAACATTTTGTGATTTGTTCATATGGTACCTAGATTGGTTTTGGTAGGTAGTCTCCCAAATATTTCATAATGTCTACAGTAAATTTAAATGAGATTTCTCTTTCTATCTCTTGCTGTTGGGCTTGTTAACAATATATAGAAATGTGAGTCTATTTTGTAACCTGCAACTTTGTTTATTATTTCAAGTAGTTTTTTACTTGAATCTCTGGGATTCTCTAAGTATATATCATATCATCTGCAAAGAGTGATAACTTAGTTTCTTCTTTGCCTATTCTTATTCCTTCAGTTTCTTTATCTTGTCTAATTGTTATAGCTAACATTTCTAGTACCATATTGAATAATAGTGGTGATAATGGACATCTTTGTTTCACCCCTGATCTTATTGGAAATGCATCTAGCTTATCCCCATTGCATATAATGCTTACTGAAGGTTTTAGGTAGATACTACTTACTGTTTTATGGAAAGGTCCCTTTATTCCTATGTTCTTCAGGGTTTTTAATAAGAATGGGTGCTGTATTTTGTCAAAAGCTTTTTCTGCATCTATTGAGATAATCATATGGTTTTTATTAGTTTTGTTGTCGATATGATCAATAATGCTAATAGTTTTCCTAATATTGAACCAGCCCTGCATTCCAGGTATGAATTCTACCGCATCATACCGTACTATTCTCATGATAACATGCTGTATTCGTTTTGCTAAAATCTTAATTAAAATTTTTGGATCTATATTCATTAGGGAAATTGGTCTATGATTTTCTTTCTGTTTTGTCTCTTCCTGATTTAGGTATCAAAGCTAAATTTGTATCATAGAAAGAATTTGGGAGGACTCCTTCTTCCCCAATTTTCAAAAATAGCTTATATAGTATTGGAATTAACTGTTCTTTAAATGTTTGATAGAATTCACTTGTAAATCCATCTGGCCCTGGAGATTTTTTCCTAGGGAGTTCATTGATGACTTGTTCAATTTCTTTTTCTGAGATGGGGTTGTTTAAGTATGCAACATCTTCTTCTGGACATTTTGTATTTTTTAAAATACTCATCCATCTCATTTAGATTATCGAATTTGTGGGCATAAAGTTGGGCAAAATAATTTGTAATTATTGTTTCAATTTCTTCCTCACTGGAGGTGAGTTCACCCCTTTCATTTTTTATATTAGTAATTTGATTTTATTCTTTCTTTTTTTTAATCAAATTGACCAAAGGTTTATCGATTTTATTAGTTTTTTCATAAAACCAACTATTGGTTTTACTTATTAATTCAATAGTTTTCTTAATTTCAATTTTATTAATCTCTCCTTTGGTTTTCAGTATTTCTAATTTGATATTTACTTGGAGATTTTCAATTTATTCTTATTCTAGCTTTTTCAGCTGCTTGCCCCAGTCATTGATCTCTTCTTTCTCTATTTTATTTATGTAGGCATTCAAAGATATAAAACTTCCCCCTAAGAACTGCTTTTGCAGTATCCCATAAAATTTGGTATGTTGTCTAATTATTGTCATTCTCTTGAATGAAGTTGTTGATTGTGTCTATGATTTCTTCTTTAACCTACTCCTTCTTTAGGATTAGATTATCTAGTTTCCAATTGATTTTTGGTTTATCTTTCCATGGCCTTTCATTATATATAACTTTTGTTGCATTATGATCTGAGAAGGATGCATTGATTATCTCTGCCTTTCTGCACTGGATTGTGAGGTTTATATGTCCTAGTATATTGTCATTTTTTGTAAATGTTCCACGTACCACTGAGAAAAAAGTATATTCCTTTCTATTCCCATTCAATTTTCTCCAAAAATCGATCATATCTACCTCATCCAGAGTTTTATTTACCTCCTTAACCTTTTCCTTATTTATTTTGAGGTCAGATTTATCAAGTTCAGAGAGGGGGAAGTTGACGTCTGCCACTAGTATAGTTTTGCTGTCAATTTCTTCCTTCAACTCCCCCAACCACTCCTCTAAGTATCTGGATGCTATACCACTTGGACCATAAATGTTTAGTAATGGTATTTCTTAATTGTCTATGGTGCCTTTTAGCAGGATATAATTTCCATCCTTATCTCTTTTGATTAGATCTATCTCTGCTTTTGCTTTGTCTGAGATTAGGATTGCTCTTCCTGCCTTTCTTACATCAACTGAAGCACATTATTCTGCTCCAACCTTTGACTGTTATCCTGTGTGTATCCCCCCATTTCAAATGTGTTTCTTGTAAACAACATATTGTTGGATTATGGCTTTTAATCCATTCTGCTATCCATCTCCATTTTATGAGAAAGTTCATTCCATTCACATTCACAGTTATGATTACAATCTGTGTATTTCCCTCCATCCTCTTTCCCACTATTTGTGCTTTTTGCTCTCCCATCTCCCTTCCCCTCCTCAATAGTTTTCTCTTTTCACCACCTCCTCCTGCAGCCTTCCCTTCCTTCTTTTAGCCCCTCCTTTTTACTCCCCTTTATCCTTACTGCTTCTTCCATCCCTTTTAGCTTCCCTCCCCTTTCTTCCCCCTTCCCCTCCTACTGCCTATAGAGCTAGTGAGGATTATCTACTTAAGTTTATTGCTCCCTCCTTGAAACAAACCAAATGACAGCACCTCTCAAAGAGCACCCTCCCCTCTTTCCCCCTACTATAATTTTGTACTTCGTCCTGTGATGTAATTTACCATTTTCTGCTTCCTCCTTTTCACACCTCCTATAACAATCCCTTTGGCATACTTAAATCATATTTTTAACATGACTTCATTTACTTTATACCTGTTCCCTCTCTCTCTCTCTCTCTTTCTCTCTCTCTCTCTCTCTCTCTCTCTCTCTCTATATATATATATATATATATATATATATATCCCTTTTATATTTCATAATAGCTGCACAGTTCTCAAGATTAACAGGTATCATCTTCCCTTATAGGGAGGTAAACAGTTTGCCCAAATTGAGTAACAAGTTGCTTTTTTTGCCCCTGTTTACCTTTTTATGCCTCTCTTGAGATCTGCATTTGAAGATCGAATTATCTATTACGTTCTGATGTTTTTGTCAGGAAGGTCTGGAAATCCTTTACTTCATTGAATGACCATCTCCTTGCCTGGAATGTTATGCTGAACTTTGCTGGGTTGTTGATCCTTGGTTGAAGTATCAGCTCCTTTGCCTTATGGAATATTGGGTTCCAATTCTTTCAGTCTTTTAATGTAGAAACTGCAAGGTCCTGTGTGATCCTGACTGTAGCTCCTCGGTATTTGAATTGTTTCTTTCTGGCTACCTGTTGTATTTTCTCCTTCACTTGATAATTCTGCGATTTGGCAATGATATTTTGGGGGTTTTGAGTTTGGGATCCCTTTCGGGTGGTGAACAGTGGATTCTTTCGATGACTATTTTGCCCTCTGGATCTAGCACTTCTGGGCAGTTTTCATTGATCCAGGAGAGAAAATTTAAGAATTATTGGCCTGCCAGGCCCTTTTTTTCATCATGGCTTTCTGGCAGGCCAATAATTCTTAAATTTTCTCTCCTGGATCTATTTTCCAGGTCAGTTGTTTTTCCAATTAGATATTCTACATTTTCTTCTATCTTTTCATTCTTTAGATTTTGTTTGACTGATTCTTGCTGTCTCATTGAGTCATTAGTTTTTACTTGCCCAATTCTAATCTTTATCAAATTGTTTTCTTCAGTTAACTTTTGCATTTCCTTTTCCATCTGTCTAATTTTTTCTTTTAAGGAGTTATTTTCTTCAGTTAATTTTTGTACTTCCTTTTCCATTTGTTCAGTTTTCCTTTTCAGAGAGATGTTCTCATCAGTGAATTCTTTTTTTATAATTTTAAAATCATTGTTCAGTTTTTCTTCTATTTCCTTCTTCAGCTGTTCCAGGAGATCTGTTTGTGCATGTGAGCAATTCATAGTCCCTTCTGAAGTTTCAGATGAAAGTACTGTCTCAGTACTGACCTCTTTGGTATTTGTGTTTTGGTCCTTATCCCCATAGAAAAATTCTATGTTTTTTTTCGCCCCTCTTTTTCTTTTTCTTGTTCATGATGTTGATTGTGAGTTGTGGTTTCTAGTTCTTTCAGTTAGAAGGTGCAGAACTTGGTGTTGAGCTGACTTGAGTGAAAAAGCTAAGAGCAGGTTTTTGTTTTGTGTTTCCCTGACCAGCCCTGGTGTTAGCATATTAAGTGTGGGGGAGGGGTGGTCTGGTCATGGGAGATCTCCTCAGCTGAGGCAAAGGCAAGCTCAGGGGATGGTGATCTCAGCTGCTGTATTGTCTTCCCATTTCTCCTGGAGTGCTGAGGCATGCCAAATGTTAGTCTGAGTTCCCATCCCTCCTGGGGCTCCTCTCCTGGTGCTGAGGCTTCCCTGGGTCCTAGCGCAAGTTTTCTCTGCCCTGGGTGCTCTGTCCTTCCCATTTGCCTCTGCCACAGTAGGAGGAATCCCCCTTAGTTATTTTCCTAGCCTCAGGTGTTATGAGACTATTTGCCCCCTCTGCTGTTCCCACTGATCCTGGATTCTTCTGGGGAAATATTTTATGGTTCTTTCAAGGGGGGAGGAGAGAGCATTTACTGGTCACTTGGCCATCCTGGCTCCCGGAAGTTCAAGTAGGTGACTTACCAATGTTAAATCTGCTGGCTGAAAGTCTCAGGAGCTGCTGTGCTGATATCTGGCCATCAGTGGCTGTCACTGACTCAACTCTGCTGCTCTCCCACCTTCAGCTGCAGCTCTACCAGTTTTTCCTGCTGCTCTCAGGTTTCCCATGTCCCTTATGCCCCACTGCACTGGCAACACTGCACTATGCACTGTGGACTCACCCTTGTGAAACAGATCCTTCCCATGGACCTTCCAGTTTATCCTGGGCTCTGAATCTGCCACAGTCTGTCTCCCACTGGATTCTGCACTTCCAAAATTTGGTCAGATTCTCCTTTCAGAGGTATCCAAAGGAGTTTGTACAAGAGCTTATGTGAGGCATTGCTCTCACTCTGCCATCTTGGCTCTGGCCCTGTTTGATTGATTCTTGATGTCTCATAGAGTCATCAGCTTCTACTTTCTCAATTCTAATTTTTAATAGACTGTGTTCTTCAGTTAACTTTTGAATCTCCTTTTCCATTTGCCCAATTTTTCCTTTTAAGGAGTCATTTTCTCCAGTTAAATTTTGTACTTCCTTTTGCATTAGTCCAATTTTCTTTTTAAATTCTTCCCTGATTTCTTTTTCTTTTTTTTTTTTTTTTTAATCACTGGCCAGTTTTTTTTCTACTTCTCTAATCTGGCTTTTTAAATCCTTCTTGTGTGGAGTGGAAGGGACCTGAGGAACCTGAGAGCTGCAGGCAGAACTGGCAGAGCAGGAGACAAGCCGAAACAAGCTGGTGAGAGTTTCTGAGTGCCAGATATCAGCGCGGCAGCTCCTCAGCCCTTCAGCATGAAGATTAAACTTCAGTAAGTGACCTACTTGAACTTCCGGGAGCCAGGGTAGCAGAGTGATCAGTAAATGCTCTCTCCTTCCCCCTTGATGACCATGAAATAACCACAAAATATTTCCCCAGAAAAATCCTGGATCAGCGGGAACAGCAGAAGGGGCCAATAGTCTCATAACACCTGAGGCTAGGAAAATAGCTAAGGGGGATTCCTCCTACTGTGGCAGAGGCAAATGGGAAGGACAGAGCACCCAGGGCAGAGAAAACTTTCACTAGGACCCAGGGAAGCCTCAGAGCCAGGAGAGGAGCCAGAAGGGGTGGGAACATGCATTAGCATCTAGGCGTGCCTCAGCACTCCAGGGGAAACAGGAAGACAATAGGGAAGCTGGGATCACCATCCCCTGAGCTTGACTTTGCCTCAGTTCAGCTGAGGAGATCTCCTGTGACCAGACCACTCCTCCCACACACTTAACAAACTAACCCCAGGATTGATCTGGGAAACAAAAAACAAAAACCTGCTTTTAGCTTTTTCACACATCAGCTCAACACAAAGTTCTATAGCTTCTGACTGAAAGAACCAGAAGCTACAACACTCAGTCAACATCATGAACAGAAAAAGGCAGATGAAGGGTGAAAAAAATCATAGAATCTTTCTATGGGGATAAGGACCAAAAAACAAACACCAAAGAGGTCAGAGCTGAAGCTGCACTTCCATCTGAAACTTCAGAAGGGAGTATGAACGTCTCACAAGCACAAGCAGCTTTCCTGGAGCAGTCGAAGAAGGAAATAGAAGAAAAACTGGCCAATGATTTAAAAATTATAAAAAAAAAGAATTCGCTGATGAGAACATCACTTTGAAAAGGAAAATTGAACAAATGGAAAAGGAAGTTCAAAAATTAACTGGAGAAAATAATTCCCTAAAAGGAAGAGTAGATCAAATGGAAAAGGAAACACAAATCCGAACTGTGAAAATTGGTCAAATGGAAAAGGAAGTACAAAAATTAACTGGAGAAAATAGCTCCTTAAAGGGAAAAATTGGTCAGATGGAAAAGGAGATGCAAAAGCTAAATGAAGAAAACAATACGATGAAGATTAGAATTGGGCAAGTAGAAACTAATGACTCAATGAGGCAACAAGAATCAGTCAAACAAAATCTAAAGAATGAAAAGATAGAAGAAAATGTAAAATATTTAATTGGAAAAACAACTGACCTGGAAAATAGATCCAGGAGAGAAAATTTAAGAATTATTGGCCTGCCAGAAACCCACGATGAAGAAAAGAGTCTGGACAATATCTTCCAGGAAATCATCAAGGAAAACTGCCCAGAAGGACTAGATCCAGAGGGCAAAATAGTCATCGAAAGAATCCACCGTTCCCCTCCCGAAAGGGATCCCAAACTCAAAACCCCAAGAAATATTGTTACCAAGTTAGAGAGCTATCAAGTGAAGGAGAAAATACTACAGGAAGACAGAAAGAAACAATTCAAATATCAAGGACATACAGTCAGGATCACACAGGACCTTGAAGGTTCTACATTAAAAGATCAAAAGAACTGGAACCCAATATTCCATAAGGCAAAGGAGTTGGGACTTCAACCAAGGATCAACAACCCAGCAAAGTTCAGCATAACATTTCAGGCAAGGAGAAAGTCATTCAAGGAAATAAGGGATTTCCAGAGCTTCCTGACCAAAAAGCCACAACTCAATAGACAATTTGATCTTCAAATGCAGGTCTCAAGAGAATCACAAAAAGGTAAACGGGGGGGAAAAACAAAAACAAAAACTTATTACTCAATTAGCGTAAACAGTTTATCTCCCTATAAGGGAAGATGATACCTGTTAATCTTGAGAATTGGGCAGCTATTATGATAAAAGGGATATACATAGAGGGAATGGGTATAAAGTAAATGATATCGTGTCAAAAATATGATTTAAATATGAGAAGGGATTGTAATAGGAGGTGTGAAAAGCAGGAAACAGGAAATGGCAAATTACATCACAGGAAGAAGTACAAAATTATAGTAGAGGGAAGGAGGGGAGGGAGATGAGCATTGTTTGAGAGGTATTCTCATCTGATTTGTTTAAAGGAGGGAACAATAAACTTAAGTAGATAATCCTAACTAGCTCTATAGGCAGTAGGAGGGGAAGGGGGAAGAAAGGGGAGGGAGGCTAAAAGGGAGGGAAGAAACAATAAGAGTAAAGGGGAGTAAAAGGGAGGGGGGCTAAAAGAAGGAAGGGAGGGCTGCAGGAGGAGGTTGTGAAAAGGGAATACTATTGAGGAGGGGAAGGGAGATGGGAGAGCTAAAAGAACAAATGGTGGGAAAGAGGATGGAGGGAAATACACAGATTGTAATCATCACTGTGAATGTGAATGGAATGAACTCTCCCATAAAACGGAGATGGATAGCAGAATGGATTAAAAGCCATAATCCAACAATATGCTGCTTACAAGAAAAACACTTGAAATGGGGGGATAAACATAGGATAAAGGTCAAATGATGGAGCAGAACATATTGTGCTTCAGCTGATGTAAGAAAGGCAGGAGTAGCAATCCTAATCTCAGACAAAGCAACAGCAGAAATAGATCTAATCAAAAGGGATAAGGATGGAAATTACATCCTTCTAAAAGTCACCATAGACAATGAAGCAATATCATTACTAAACATGTATGCTCCAAGTGGTATAGCATCCAGATTCTTAGGGGAGAGGTTGGGGAGTTGAAGGAAGAAATTGACAGCAAAACTATACTAGTGGGGGACCTCAACCTCCCCCTCTCTGAACTCGATATATCCTACCTCAAAATAAATAAGAAAGAGGTTAAGAAGGTAAATAAAACACTGGATAAGGTAGATATGATAGATCTTTGGAGAAAATTGAATGGGAATAGAAAGGATTATACCTTTTTCTCAGCGGTACATGGAACATTTACACAAATTGACCATGTACTAGGACATAAAAATCTCACAATCCAGTGCAGAAAGGTAGAGATAATCAATGCATCCTTCTCAGATCATAATGCAATAAAAATTACATGTAATAAAAGGCCATGGAAAGATAAACCAAAAATCAATTGGAAACTAAATAATCTAATCCTAAAGAAGGAATGGGTTAAAGAAGAAATCATAGAAAAAATAAACAATTTAATTCAAGAGATTGACAATAATGAGACAACATACCAAATCTTATGGGATGCTGGAAAAGCAGTTCTTAGGGGAAGTTTTATATCTTTGAATGCCTACATAAATAAAATAGAGAAAGAGGAGATCAATGACTTGGGCATGCAGTTGAAAAAGCTAGAAAAATAATAAATTGAAAATTCCCAAGTAAATACCAAATTAGAAATACTGAAAACCAAAGGAAAGATTAATAAAATTGAAATTAAGATAACTATTGAATTAATAAGTAAAATCAATAGTTGGTTTTATAAAAAAAACTAATAAAATTGATAAATTTTTGGCCAATTTGATTTAAAAAAAGAAAGAATAAAATCAAATTACTAATATAAAAAATGAAAGGGGTGAACTCACCTCCAATGAGGAAGAAATTAAAACAGTAATTAGAAACTACTTTGCCCAACGCTATGCCCACAAATTTGATAATCTAAATGAGATGGATGAATATTTTAAAAAATACAAATTGTCCATATTAACAGAAGAGGAAGTTGAATACTTAAAAAACCCCATCTCAGAAAAAGAAATTAAACAAGTCATCAATGAACTCCCTAGGAAAAAATCTCCAGGGCCAGATGGATTCACAAGTGAATTCTATCAAACATTTAAACAACAGTTAATTCCAACACTGTATAGATTATTTTTGAAAATTGGGGAAGAAGGAGTCCTCCCAAATTCTTTCTATGATGCAAATATGGTTTTGATACCCAAACCAGGAAGAGACAAACCAGAGAAAGAAAATTATAGACCAATTTCCCTAATGAATACAGATCCAAAAATTTTAAATAATATTTTAACAAAACGAATACAGCATCTTATCACGAGATTAATACATTATGATCAGGTAGGATTCATACCAGGAATGCAGGGCTGGTTCAATATTTGGAAAACTGTTAGCATTATTGATCACATCAACAACAAAGCCAAGAAAACCCACAAGATTATCTCAATAGATGCAGAAAAAGCTTTTGACAAAATAGAACACTCATTCCTATTAAAAACACTGGAGAACATAGGAATAAATGGAACTTTCCATAAAATAATAAGCAGTATCTCTCTAAAACTTTCAGCAAACATTATATGCAATGGGGATAAGCTAGATGCATTCCCAATAAGATCAGGGGTGAAGCAAGGATGTCCATTATCACCACTATCATTCAATATGGTATTAGAAATATTAGCAGTAGCAATTAGACAAGATAAAGAAACTGATGGAATAAGAATAGGCAAAGAAGAAATTAAGTTATCACTCCTTGCAGATGATATGATGATATACTTAGAGAAGCCCAAAGATTCAAGTAAAAAACTACTTCAAGTAATAAACAACTTTGGCAAAGTTGCAGGTTACAAAATAAACGCACACAAATCTTCTGCATTCCTATATATTAGCAACAAAGTCCAACGGCAAGAGATAGAAAGAGAAATCCCATTTAAAGCTAGGGTAGACACTATAAAATACTTAGGAGTTTACCTTCCAAAACACACCCAGGGATTATATGAACACAATTACAAGACACTTTTTACACAAATAAAGTCAGATTTAAGTAAGTGGAAAAACATCAGTTGCTCATGCACAGGCCGTGCTAATGTAATAAAAATGACAATTCTACCTAAATTAATTTACTTATTTAGTGCCATACCAATTAAACTATCAGATAATTATTTTGTACAGCTGGATACAATAATATCAAAATTCATTTGGAAGAACAAAAGGTCCAGAATATCAAAGGGATTAATGAAAAGAAATGATTGGAAAGGTGGCCTAGCACTACCAGATCTCAAATTGTACTGTAAAGCAGCAATTACCAAAGCCTCTTGGTATTGGCTAAGAAACAGAGAGGTAGACAAGTGGAATACACTTGGCACTCAAGACACAGTAGGCAAGGAACATAGCAAACTCCTGTTTGATAAACCCAAATAATCCAGCTTCTGGGATAAGAACTCACTGTTTGACAAAAATTACTGGGAAAACTGGAAAACAGTGTGGTGGAAATTAGGCATAGACCCATGCCTGACACCGTACACAAGAATAAAGTCCAAATGGGTACTTGATTTAGGTATAAAGATTGATACCATGAATAAATTGGAGAAGCAAGGAAAAGTGTATTTATCAGATTCATGGATAAGGGAAGAATTTTTTTACTAAAGAAGAGATAGAAAGCATTATGAAATGCAAGATTGATAATTTTGATTACATTAAACTGAGAAATGTTTGCACAACCAAACCCAATGCAACCAAAATTCGGAGGGATGTAATAAATTGGGAAAGAATTTTTATGGCTAAGTTCAAGGATAAAGGCCTCATTTCTAGACTGTATAGAGAACTGACTCAAATGTATAATCATACAAGTCATTCCCCAATTGATAAATGGTCAAAGGATATGAACAGGCAATTTTCAGAGGAAGAAATTAGAGATATCTATAATCATGAAAAAATGCTCTAAATCACTATTGATTAGAGAGATGCAAATCAAAACAACTCTGAGGTACCACATCACACCTATAAGATTGGCAAACGTGACAGAACAAGAAAATGATAAATGCTGGAGAGGATGTGGGAGAGTTGGAACACTAATTCATTGTTGGTGGAGCTGCGAGCGCATCCAACCATTCTGGAGAGCAATTTGGAACTGTGCCCAAAGGGCTACAAAAATGTGCATACCCTTTGACCCAGCAATATCTCTGCTAGGACTGTATCCCCAAGAGATCATAAAAATGGGAAAGGGTCCCACATGTACAAAAATATTTATAGCAGCACTCTTTGTAGTTGCCCAAAACTGGAAGTCAAGGGGATGCCCATCAATTGGGGAATGGCTGAATAAATTGTGGTATATGAATGTAATGGAGTACTATTGTGCCACAGGAAATGATGAACAAGAAGAGTTCAGAGAGGCCTGAAAGGACTTATATGATCTGATGCTGAGTGAAAGGAGTAGAACCAGGAGAAGTTTGTGCACAGCAACGACCACAGTGTGTGCGAGTTTTTTTCTGGTAGACTTGGTATTTTGTAATAATGCAAGTACTTATCAAAAAAAAAAAAAAATCCCAATGGTGGCTTTCTAAGGCAAAATGCCTTCCACACTCAGAGAAAGAAATATGGAAGTCATTTGCAAAATGTAGCAGATCATGTTTGTGAGTGTGTTTTTGTGTATCGTGTTTTGATTTGTTATATGATTTCTTCCATTTATTTTAGTTTAACTACATAGCATGACTATAGTGAAAATGTACTCAATGGGAAAGTATATGTAGAAACTATACAGAATTTTATGCTGTCATGGGGAGGGAGGGGGGTAGGTGTGGGGGGGATAAAATCTTAATTTTATGGCAGTGATTGTAAAACATTAAAAAATAATAATAAAATTAAATTACAAAAAAATCCTTCTTGAGTTCTTCTAAGAATGTTCTATGTGATTGAGTCTAGCTCATATTCCTCTCTGAAGTTTCAGATGGGGGTAGTCTCAATATTGACCTCTTCAGGATTCGTGTTTTGTCATTGTCTCCATAGTAAGATTCTACCGTCTTTCTGTTCTACTTTGTTTTCTTCTCATGATGATTGACTTTTTCCTGGCTTTTAAATTGCATCTTTGCTTCTAGGGAACAAGGGTCTCTGTTCCACAGTTCTTGTGCTTGGAACTTAAGGCTTTGTGTATTGTGGCTTCTAGAGTGCCAAAGCAGACTCCAGGTGAAGTCTTTTTGAGTTTCTCCAGAATTTCCCTGGAGCTAACTGACTGCCCTGAGTGAGCTGTGGGAGAGGGGTTATCTTCTGCAAGTGGTTCTCCTCTCCTGAGATAAATTATAGGCAGGCTCAGCAGTTGGTGAACCCCGTCTGCCAGAGTGTCTTCCTAATTCCTCTTGCTGTGTTGAGGCACTCCTGGGGTCCTGGTGCTGGCAATTTTGGGGTCCAAACCCTGGGGCTCAGGATCTCCTCCCAGTTCACTGAGGTGGGGCTGTCTGAGACAGCTCTGGTCCTTCACTGATCCCCTTCAGCCATAGCCAGATGGACCCTATTTTGTGATTTTTCTAGCCTCATGGGCTAAGAGACTGTTTACCCCTTCAACTGATCCCACTGTTCCAGGAGTTTTACTAGGGAAATATTTGTTGGGTTTTTCAAGGTCAACAAGGGACTGTGAGAACACTTACAGTTTACTCTGTCAGCTTGGCTCTCAGAATTTCAAGTAGGTGACTTTCAAACATTCAGTCTGTGGGCTGATAGCCCCAGAAGCAGCTGCTGTTACTTCCATGGCTCTGCACTTCTCTCTCCCCCAGGTCTTCCTGACTCCCATAAAGTGCCAAGAGGTTTGGGAATGGAAACTGCCACTGGTGATTCAGACCACCTGGGGATGTTCTTTTCTGCTATGGCCAAGTATGCACTGGTATAGTCCATATTATCTGGCACTATCCCAGTCCACTGTAACAGATCCTTCCCATTAACCTTTCTGGCTGACCTGGGCTGGAAATCTGCCATACTCTATCTGCTAGTGGAGTCTGCCGTTCTGAAATATGTTCTGATTCACTTTTTAGACATATCTAAAGGAAATTTTGGAAGAGCTCAGGTGAGGCCCTGATTTTAATCTTGCATCTTGTCTCTGCCTCCCTGCCAATTTCTTGACAAGTTTCAAGCTGTTTGGAGACCTACCAACTATTTGAGAAAAAATCAAATCTTTTGGCAAAAAAATCACTTATGGTGTTTTACTGTCCACAAACCAGCTTGACCACTCCCAGGACATACAGGGATTTAATAAAATATCTCCAATAATTTGAGGCATCTTTTATTTGGCAACCCAGTGAACAACCCTATAGGATGTTTTAAGAAAATACACACATACACATATTGGAAAAATAATAAATCCAAGTTTTGAAATGCTCCAGTTTTTTTCAAAGTGAGGCTTTTTATGTGAAAATAATTTAATTTTTAGATTTATTATCAGGATGGACAGATGAAAGGTACTTTTTCAGTTTTGTTGGCTTATTACAGCTGATCACAATCTTTTTTTTTCTTCTTTATAGAAAACACTAACTTTTGTGCTCCATTACATTAATTAATGTAAATGAAACTATCTATCTTTAATGTCAACTTCATCTTTCTTGAAGAATTCAATAGAAATTATGTCTGTTAAATATAAAATATGTTCAAAATATATTAATCAGCTGATATTTTTTGCCATTCAAGAGCACCGGCCAAGAGGTAGACTAGGAGGAAGAAATGGAATCTATTTCCCTTCATAATTGCTTTAATAATGGTCTAAAACAATCAGATTAAGGAGTGAACTAAAAATCTAAGGAGAAAACTATATTTTGGACATCATTCCACCACAAGACCACCTATCTGACCTACATGAAAGGACCAGGGCCAGAAGTCTGGAACATGGGTGAAAACAAAGTACAAGAGCTCCAAGGTAGGTGAGAATTGAGAGGCCTAGACCTGATCACTGAGCCCCAAGCCCAACAAAACAATGTTGAGTTTCCTAAAGGTGCAAAGATCTCATTCTCCACATTAAAAGCTCTGAAATAGTCTGAAGTCTAAAGCTAAAGCACTCTACACTGTTTGTCTTGTATTCAACTTCATGCCAAGAGAACAGTTCAGGATCAAAAGTATGGACTCAATTCTGACTCAGATCATAGAGCTTCTGGCTATGTTCAGGGTCATTCTGAAAAGATTGTGGACACAGGCTGCTATCCAAGATTGCAGTAAGAGATGAGGCATATGTCACAGAGGGACAGGGAACACAGACTTAGCATCCAGAACTCTCAACAATCCCAAACCATATGGATGGCATAGAGCACATTGCTGGAAGAATAATTAAATAAAAAATAGAAGAATAGGTAGATAGATACAGATGAATGAACGAAGAAATTTAAAAAAAGAAGAAAGTCAGAAGTTAAGAAAGAATAAACAAACAAATGAATTAATAAATAATGAAAGAATGGGAAAGGAAATTATAGAAAAAAAGAAAGAAATTAAAGAGGAAGGAAACAAGGAAGGAAGGAAAGAAGAGAAAGAAAGAAAATATTATGAATCCAAGATGGAAAGCCCCCAAGGTAGAAAACCAGAAGAAGAAAATAATTCCACAACACCTACCTGAAAATCTTTAAGAATAACACAACTTATCTAAAAGATCAATTAATAGTCCTACAAGAAATATTTTAAATGGCATAATAAATGAAATTAGAGTGATAGAGGAAATAATTGGAAAAATAAACAAAAGCCATGGAAGAAAGAATTGAACAGAGGACCAAGAGTTTGTCAAAAGAAACTAAAACGACTACTCAACTACTCAAGTAACAGAATCCTCCAAAGCAAGTGTAATGGAAGCTCTCTAGTACATGTCCAGACTTTCTAAAATAGAGGAATTCTGTTTATAGGAGAATACAAAGCATTTTTCCCTAACATAGGGGTGGAAATATGATTTTTTAATGGACTCCATAGTTGATGTAGATTGAGTATTTAAACCACTGACAGATTAGGACATGCTCTCTTTCCTGTGGTATCTAGACAGAGTGAAGATCCAAGTTCACCCACAATATTAGTGCCACCATATCACCTTGGATTGATGGGAAGACAACCTTCTTCTGTTCTCCTCTTGTACTCTATGACTTTAAGAAATGTTCTTTGGGTTTTATTTTGAACTATTTCTTTTGTCCTTTTCGTTTCTAAGCACAAATGATAGAATCCCCATTTTAGCTGTGTTTGATCCATGGTGACCTTGGAACCAGGAATCCAGAGTGGTTGTGCAGTCAGCTAACCCATTAGTGAAGCCCTGAAAAGGAAGAATGCCTGGAACTTGAACTCTAGGGGATTTCTGATTTGTTCTATGGTATGACTATGCTATAAAGAAACTCAGATAAACTATGAAATTAATCTCCTTCCCCTCCTCAAAGTATGAAGTGGGGTGGAGAGTTTTCAAGATATTCCCCCAGGTATGGAGAATGTTTGCATATTTATTCTTGTTCTATGTTTGAAGTAAATATTTCTTTGTAAAGCCAATCAAACTGTTAAATGCTTAAACGGAAATGGAGTGAAGGGGACCCTCTACAACTAAAGAAACACTATAAATAAAATTTGAGTCAATGCTGGAGGTCCCAAACCCTATAATGGTACTGGAGAACTTTGGAGGAAGGAAGAAATTTAATTTATCTACCTTTCAGGCAGTGGGAACCAAGGTAGTAGCTGTTATATTAGAATGAACCAAACAAGAATTAATGATCCCATGAGATACCAATAAATATTAAAATAAAAAGACTGAAAAAATATAGAAAAAAATTTAAGCTGCCTCATATTAAAAAAAAAACCAAAAAACAACTAACTAACCAGGAAAATAGATTAGGGAAAGATAATTCAGGAACCTTTCTACTATCTCTAATAAAATCTTTATATTTTCACTTGATTAGCCTTCTTAAATTTCCACTCTGATATTTACACTCCCCAGGTCTAAAATCTACAAGATGGCTTACTTCTGCTTGTAGAACACAGTCAAACTTAGCCATCTATTTAATTAGCATTTTAGAATCTGGTTCCAAAAGACTGTAATGGTGAAGGGAAGGGAGTCTTAATTTTGGAGTTACTAATCTTATAAGTCACGAATCTGTTAATAAATATTCTGTGTTAAATTGAACCAGCTACTTCATCTATATGGACCGTAATTTCTTCAACACTAAAATAATAAACATAGATGATTTCTAAGTTTCCTCCCAAATATAAATAGTAATACTATGACCTGTGTTATCTTTATCTCCTATCATATACCCATTCTTTTAAAAATTACTATGTATTGCTTACTCCTTGAATTTTCTAAGATTTGTATTTTTACTTATTTTATCCTAATCCTATTCAACGTTGCCCTATCTCTTGTTTTACTGTCCAAATCCTTTGAGTCAGATCAGATTCCCACTTCCTAAACACAATTATGTAATTCTCTCTCTGTCTATCTCTTTAACACATACACAAGGATTCTTTTATCTTTTTCATGAAACCATGATGCATTTCTTCTTGGTCTTCTATCTTTTTTTATGAAACTACACTGCATTTCTCCTTGGCCTTATTAAGTTAATGTTTTTATCAACTTTACTGGTTTTCTACTTGTACAAAATAATTTTAATTATTCTTCCTTTGTATTTTGAGTTATAGTGCTGTTAATCTTCCTTCCTTTCCAGTTTTTTGAAATTTTTATTTTTTCATTATTTCCTTTCATGTTCCTAACTTTTTGTTCCTACGGAACGAATTTCATTATTACTTTGTTAGGTTATATAAAGAAAGCTAGCAGTTTGATTAGTACAGATCTGAATCCATAAATTAGTGTGGGTAGTATAGATATTTATCACAACAGTATGACTCATCACAAGCAATATATTAATAAAACAAATATTTATTTTTCTTAATTTTGATGAAAAGTATTTTATACCTGGTTCATATTATTTTGGATATTTCTTGGTTAGTGGTTTCTAACATATTCTGTAGCTATATTGAATAGGATTTCTTTTTCATTTTTTTTACTAGTTCATTTTATTGGTAAAGTATAGAAAGGCATATTTATTTTTGTAAGCTTTCTATTCTATTTTACTGATATTATTTATTAATTCAGAAAAAAAATTTTATTGAATCCCTGAGTTCTCTCAGATCATTTGAATCTATACTACATTTCTGATATAAAACAAACGTGTTCATCATGTGTAATATTTTAATACATTACTATAGACTTTTTGCAAATGTTTTATTCAATGTTTTATGTTACTGATATTGTCCTCTAGTTTCCTTCCTTTTGATTTCGGTGTCAGAGTCACATATGTCCTTTCGGTTTCATTTTTTGTGCTTCTCTTCTTTCAGATTTTCTTAAATTTATATATTTGTATTTGTTTCCTAAACAGTTCTTTTTATTGTTTTTTTGTTTTTTGAAGAGACATGCCACTGTGTTTTCAGTTATTTCTGATGGGTAAGTCATACATTCTGCTTTTGCAGTTTTATTTCTCTTTTGAACCATTCAGGATCTTCCTGTTTTTGTTCCATGTTCTTTTGAGAATCAACAGGATTCCTTGCTTCGTCGTATGCTGATTCAGTTTTCATTTTCTCACAATATTGATTCAAAGATGTTTGGACTCATTTAGAAGTCCTAAAGAACATCTTCCCTTTTTTTTTATCAATATCTTCACTGTTGATTTGTTGGTTTTTGCTTAAGGTTTTTACTGAGTTTTCTCCCTCCTGAGATCATTGGGAATTCCTGTCATTGTTCCTGATATTCTCCTATTACTCATTTCAAGTCCTTCCTTCTCTTTTAAATGGTAGGGCCCTGAAGACTGAACCCCAAAGGTGGATCAACCTCCTCCTACACTAGAGAATTAACTTTGCAAAACCTTAGTTCCTACCTCAAATGATTGCTTATGGGAAATAAATACCCTAGGATGCTGGATAGGCCCTTTTGTTTCAGTTTATATTGTTTTCATTAGCAAGCAAGTTGGAGAGGCATATCATAAAGAAGCATGATCTCTCTTGAACTCTGGTACTCACACTTTAAAGATAGTCTTCTACTCTGGTTGTGCTTAAAGTCCTGGCCTTTTCACTGGCTGTCTCCCATGCCTAGGGACACTTTCCGTATCTCTACCTCCCAATTTTTCTGCCATCTTCCAAGTCTTAGATAAAATCCATATGTCTACAGGAAGCCTTTCCCAAACTCTTAATTATAGTGCCTTCCCTCTCTCTGTTATTTCCTATTTCTTCTGTATTTAGCTTTCTAGAACATAGTTCTTTGCATTAGATTAGATTGTTAGTTCCTCAAGAACAGTTCCTCTTCAGTCATTCTTTGTAGATCCAGTACACAAATGTTTGTTCTCTGACTGATCAAATAATGTAGAAACCTTTCCATCAAAAGTAAAAAACTATTGCCAGAGATGTCTCACAAATATTACACTTGACATACTGTTGTTTAGAAATATTTTTAAGAGTGATATGAGAATTTAAGGGATTGGAAACCTGAGAGGGAGAATTCATTCCATGCCCAGTGAGAGAGTTTATCTTACTGATAAGCAATCTTTTCAAATACAACCCACATATGTTAATCTATTTCTTCTCACAGTGTTCTCTGACTATTACTATCTGTTCATCCAAACTCCAATTTCAGTTATCTTCATTTTAATAGAGTGTAAAGATTATTTAAAAGGACGTTTTTCAGGAGATCTGAAAACATTGGCACCCATGACTCAAATGTGTCTTGCTTCCTGTCTCTTGACTGTTTTGTTTTTTTTTTTGATCCTTGTTGTTGTTGTCCATGCTATTGTTTGTTTCTTTAACTCAGATTGTCTTCCTAAAAATCTTATGATCTCTAGTGGACTCTTAGGTGTTCCTTAGAGTTGCTTCACTCTCCATACATGTGAAAACTTTTATCCTAGGGTCTGGGAATGAAATATCAAACAACTTCCAAGACTAAATCTAATTGTTTCTGTGTCAGAAGGTAACGTCACATAACTCAGACTGATATATTGTGTGTATTGCACTTTGAAAATGGATGTCCACATTCACACTGACTAGAAAATAAAAAGTCATTATTTCATTAATCTATGAGCTCTGGCCACTTTCTAACACAGTGATTTATAGCCTAGGTAACTTAGAACCCCCATGCACAGATTTCAGAGGATCCGTGAACTTTAATGGGAAAAATTACATCTTATTTTCATTATATTCTAATTGAAAATTAGCATTTAACTCATTTATGAATTTAGGCCATATACCACTGTAGTATGAGCAGCAATTGGTTCTTTGTCACCAATGGAAATCACAGACACTTATACATCTTATTGCTGTTGTTGAAAATTTCTCAAAATAATGTTTATGCTCCTCACTACTTCAAAACTATTGCTTCTAGGGATCCTAGATGAATTTGTGCCCAGTTTGCTTTCTTCTTTGTCACTTTGTTTGTAGCTATTTTTGAAAGTCACTGTGTTCTGAATTTGTGTCTTTGGGCAGCATTTCATCCACCACAACTCTTTATTTTGGAATTTCTTTTCTTGCTCATTTTTACAACCTTGTTTCTTGGCATTGAACTCTGCTTCTTTCTGTCAGGTTCTGTACCATGATTAGTCCTGTTCTTTTGTTTGGTGTTCATTTTTTTGTCCTCTTATTTCCCCAATTATACTTTCTCAGAATATTGAATAGTATGTGTGAGTGTGTGTGTGTGAGTGTGTGTATGTATGTGTATGTGTGTGTGTGTGTGTGTTTTAAGATAGAAGAGACAGTTTTATCTGGGCTTCTGAAAAGCTTTCACTGTGGCAAAAGAGCTTTAATCTAAAGTGAAGTGAGATCATTTCCCTTCTTCTCTAAGCTCTGCAGACTGTTGACCTTG
Source organism: Notamacropus eugenii (assembly GCF_028372415.1). Taxonomy (NCBI): domain Eukaryota; kingdom Metazoa; phylum Chordata; class Mammalia; order Diprotodontia; family Macropodidae; genus Notamacropus; species Notamacropus eugenii. Next base: position 314,572,504 of record NC_092876.1, read on the forward strand.
GTCTGGGTCTGAACAACACAGCTATGTGCTTACCCTTGAGATTCCAGTAGACTGCTGCTGGTCTTAACCACCATCAGCTAGCTGAAAGCTTTGCAGTTTCAGAGCAACAAAACTACAGGTTGTGCTTTGGTCTGAGCTCCCTGACCTCATTAATGTGATATAGCCTTGGGCCTGGGGTGGAAGTAGCATTTGAAACTGTGCTCCACTCAGGGATCAAAAGTGCAGAGCTTCTATATGCTTCTGATCATGTTCCTTGCTGAGTAAATAGCCTCGGGTCTAAGACGTCTCCTTCTCCTGGATCCTTATGTGCATGTCACTGCGGCAACTCCTATTCCATGTCATTCGACCTTACCTGCAGGCTCCGTCCTAAGTTCATAGTGAATCTTTAACCTAGTTTCAAGGAAATGAGTGACTTTTGGTCAGCACATATTACTCCTCACTGAATAGTGTCAGATCTTCCTTCTGGAAGCAACAACTCTTCTTGCCTAATTGCACTACTGCTAGGCTACATTCAATCTCAATGCTTATAACCACCCCTAACTAAACATAGTCCCGAATATCCAGAGGCTTGTCTATTCATCTCTAAACTGACTTGGGTGAGAAAAATGATTCCCTGATCAGGACTTGGTCTGGTCTGTTTTCTGGATGTTTATGGTGTAATTATAAAAAGGAACTGGACTATAAAGTTTATTCCTGCACGATTATCTTGACTATTCTTGGTCCTCTGTATTTTCAGATGTACTAAAAGTCATAGTGCTTTATTTAAATCTTTTTTAAGAGCCAATTTTGAAAAGGAAAGGGATCCATATGCAAAAAAAAGTAATGGGCATGGTGGGCAGCTAGGTGGTGCAGTGGATAGAGCACCAGTGCAGGAGTCAGGAGTACCTGAGTTCAAATTTCACCTCAGACATTTGACACTCACTAGCTGTGTGACCTTGGGCAAGTCCCTTAACCCCAATTGCCTCATCCTGGGTGATCTTCAGTCATCCTAATGAATATCTGGTCACTGGATTAAGATGGCTCTGGAGGAGAAGTGAGGCTGGTGACCTGCATAGCCTTCCCTCTCTCAAAACAAAGTCAAGTGCAAGTAACATCATTATTTCTTTGATGGCATGGTCTTCTTCAGCAAAAATGGATGAACACACACATGATGGGCAAGGTAGCTCTAAATGAAGAAAGAGAATAAAGGGCATGGAAACTTTACAATTTTGCACAGCGCTATCATCAGCAATAGCCATAAAGAAATGTATAGACTTTAATTAAAAATGAATAAAATAATTTTACTTATTTCATTAAATATTTCCCAAATACATGTAAAATAATTTAAAATTCATTTTTTTAAATTGTGAGTTCCAAATTCTCCCTCTCCTTTCAGCTCCTCCCCCAGTCATTGAAAAGGCAATCAATGTGATAAGAGTTATATATGTTAAATCATACAAAACATATTTTCATACCAGTCGTATTGCAAAAAGAAACGCACATACAGGTGCAAGAAATAAAAGGAAATTTTCTAAAAGTATACTTCAGTTGGTACTTAAAGTTCACCAGTTCTTTCTCTGCATGTGGATAGCAATTTTCATAATGCATCCATCGTAATTTTCTTGATCAGAGTAGCTATGTTCTTCACACTTAACAATATTTGCAATCTTTACAATATTGCTGTGAGTATGTATAATGTTCTCTGGTTCTGCTCACTTCATTTTACATCAGTTCCTAAAATTCTTCACAAAATTTTCTGAATCCATCCTGCTCATCATTTCTTATACATAGGAGTATTCTATCATAATCATATACCACAACTTCTTTGCATTTTCCAATTGATGGGCATTCCCTCAATTTCCAATTTTTTGCTACCACAAAAAGGAGCTGGAAAATGAGTAAACAATAGAAAAAAAAAACAAACCACAGACTATAGAATCTTATTTTAGTGACAAGGAAGATCAAAAGATACACTTAGAAGAAGACAACCAAGTTAAAGTTCCTAGGTCCAAAGCCTCCAAGAAAAATATGAGTTGTTCTCAGACCATGGAAGAGCACAAAAATGATTTTGAAAGTCAAGCAAGACAAGTAGAGGAAAAATTGGGAAAGAAAATGAGAATGATGGGAGAAAGTCATGAAAAACAAGTCACCAGCTTGGTAAAGAAGACCCAAAATATACTGAAGAAAATAACTCCTTATAAAATAGACTGAATCAAATAGTAAAATAGATCCAAAGTTTTCCTCTAATTAGAAGAAGAATGCCTTATAAAGCAGAATTGACCAAATGGAAAAGGAGGTCTAAAAGCTCACTGAAGAAAATAATTCCTTACAAATTAGAATTGAGCAAATGGAAGCTAGTGACTCCATGAGAAATCAAGGAATTATAAAACAAAATTTAAAAAAGTGAAGAAAAGAGAAGACAACATGAAATATTTTATTGGAAAAACCTGGAAAATAGAATGAGGAGAGATAATTTTAAAAATATTTGACTACCTGAAAACTATGATAAAAAATACTATGATAATATTTCAAGTCATCATCAAAGAAGACTGCCCTGATATTCTAGAACCAGAGGGGAAACTAGAAATTGAAAGAATCCACTGATCACTGCCTGAAAGAGATCCCAAAATAAAAATTCCCAGGAATATTAGAATCAAATTCCAGGGTTCCTGAGTCAGGGAGAAAATACTGCAAGCAGCCAGAAAAAAAACAATTCTATTATTGTGGAATCCCAATCAGGATAGCACAAGATTTAGGAGCTTCTATACTAAGGGATCAGGGGACTTTAAATTTGATATTACAGAGATCAAAGGAGCTAGGATTAAAACAAAGAATCAACTGCCAAACAAGACTGAGTGTGGTCCATGTGGGGAATAAATGATATTAAATGACATAGGGGAATTTAATGCATTCTTGAGAAAAAAAAATTGAGCTAAACAGAAATTTTAACTTTCAGATACAAGACTCAAGAGAACCATGAAAAGGTAAACAGAAAAGAGAAATCATAAGGGACTTATTAAAGTTGAACAATTTACATTCCTATATGGAAAGATGATATTTGCAACTCATAAGACCTTCCTCTTTGTTAGGGTAGTTGGAGGGCAGATAGATAGATAATAGGTAGATAGGTAGATAGATAGATAGATAGATAGATAGATAGATAGATAGATAGATAGATAGATAGATAGATAGATAGGTAGATGGTGGGCACAGGTTGAGTTGAATATGAAGGGATGATACCTTAGATAATAAAATTAAGGGGTGAGAAAGAAATGTACTAGGAGAAATAGAAAAGGATAAATTATTTCACATAAAAAAAGCAAGTAAAATCTTTTACAATGTAGGGGAAGGAATGGGAAGGTGAGAGTAAATTAATGAACCTTTCTCTCTTTGGAACTGGTTTCAGAAGGGAATAATATGCACACTCATTTGGGTATGGAAGTCTATCTTACCCTACAGGAAAATGGGAGTAAGGGGTGATAGGGGAACAGATTGGGGGAGGGGGTAATCGGAAGCAAACACTTTTAATGAGGGACAAGGTGAAAGGAAACAATATGACTATTATGGAAGTGTTTTACATCACTACACATATATAGCCTATATCGAATTTCTTATCTTATCAATGAAGGTAGGTGGGGAGGGAAGAAGGGAGAGAATTTGGAACTGAAAAATTTTAAAAATGAATGTTAAAAATTGTTTTCACATGTCACTAGGGAATAAGATACACAGGCAAGAGGTTACAAAAACCTATTTTACCCTACAGGAAAATAGAAGGGAAAGGGAATAAGAGAAAAGGGAGGGGGGGCTGATAGAAGGGAAATCAGAATGAGTGAAAGGGTAATCAGAAGCAAAACACTTTTGGGTCAAGGTGGAAGAAGAGAGAGAACAGAAGGGGGAATAGAATGGAGAGAAATACAGTCCGCAATAGTAAATGTGGAAAAAAATTGAAGCAAGCTTCTTGGATAAAGGACTCATTTTTCTAGCATATAGAGAACTGTATCAAATTTACAGAAGTTAGAATCATTCCTCAATTAATACATATATTAATTATATTACATCAAAAGTATGTTATATCAAAACATGTAAGCATTTTTTTCAGATGGAGTAATTAAAGCTATGTATAGATATATGAAAAATATTTGAATTCACTATTAATTAGAGAAATGTAATTCTGAGGTACTACTTCATACCTATTAGATTAGATAATAAGATGGAAAAGGTAAATGACAAATGTGGGAGGTGATGTGGTAAAAAAAAAAGAGACATTAATGTACTGTTGTTGGAATTGTGAATTGATCAAACCATTCTATAGAGCAATTTGGAACTATAGCGAAAGAGCTATAAAACCATGTATACCCTTTTACGTAGCAATATCATTACTAGGTCTGTATCCAAAGAGTGATTTGAAAAAACCGAAAAAAGGAAAACTATATGTACAAAAATATTTACAGCAGGTTTTTTCTGGGGGTAAAGAATTGGAAATTGAGGGGATGTGCATCAATTGAGGAATATGTGAATAAGTTATGGTATGTAATTGTGACAGAATACTACTGTACTAAAAAACAACAAATCCAACAACCCCAATGTGAGCTTCAATTTGTACTCTGAATCCATCAGTTCTCTTTCTGGAGGTGGAAAGTATTTTACACCATATATCTTTTGAAATTATCCTGCATCACTGTATTGATCAGAATTGCTAAGTCTTTCACAACTGATTATTGTTTTAGTATTGCTGTTATTATGTATTGTGTTCCTGGATATTCTCACTTTATTTTATAACTGTTCATATATTTTCCTAGGTTTTTCTGAAACCACATCTTTTGTAATTTTTATAGCACTACTGTTTTCCATTCATCACAATCATGTACCCCAACCTGTTCTGAAGTTCCTCAGTTGATAGACATTCTCTCAGTTTCCAATTCTTTGCCACCACAAAAAGCACTCCTTTAAATCTGTATGTACATATTCAACCTTTTTTCCCTTTTCTTTGATCTCTGGAATACATACCTAGTAATTTTACTGGTTCAGAGGGAATGCACAGTTTTAAAGCATTTTGGTCATAGTTCTAAAGTGTATTCCAGAAATAACTCCACCAACAGTGCCTTAGTGTATTTTCACACATCCTCTGCACCTTTCATTTTCCTCTTTCTGAGGAAATTATCCAATTTGATGGATGTGAGGTGGCAGATCAGAGTTCTTTTGATTTGCATTTTCTCTATTAGTGATTTAGAACATTGTTATATCAATATTGACAGCTTTTATTTATTCCTCTAAAAACTGTCTGTCCTTCTCCTTTGAACATTTAGCAATTGTGCAATGCCTATTACTTTTGTAAATTTGACTCAATTCTACATGAAAAATGAAATCTTTATCAGAGAAAATACACATTTTCCCTGTTAAGTACGAAGATAAATTATTATTTATCTCTTTTATTAATGACTAATTATTGAATCAGGTCTGAGGTTTTTCCCCTTTTCTACTTCCTCATCCAGAACACCGTCAATTTGAGAAATCTTTCTCAAAGACCTATACAGTCAAGATGGCTAAGATCAGTCAAAGACAATGAACTAAATGCTAAGTTTGAGTGAAAGGATGGATTCCAGTTCATTGTGTTTATTCAGAAAGGTCTGGGAAAAAGTGGATTCTTGCTTTTACCTGTCTACAAGTAAAATGAAAATTGATGTCTCTGAGCAAAATTTGTGTGCTCAGTGTCATATACCTCAAGACCCTCACAGGAATATAGCTCACCTCTCATTACAATCTTCATTCTCACATTTTGTTAACCAATCAGAGTTGATTGCCACTTTCAAGAACATCCACTCTTTTAAGAACATATAAACTGTGAGCCCACCACCATGGGGGTCTTTGGCATTTGAGAGTATCACTGGCCTCTTTTATTAATAACATACTTGCATTATTAATGAAATAATTACCCAGAATCTATCTCTTAATCTTTTTGCTACTTTTCTTCTAATTTTGACATTTGTGTATATTTTGGAAAAAAAGTAAACATTCAAAATTATCTTTTACCTCCCATGAAACTCTCTATCTTTTTATTGATCATGCATTTATCTCCTAGCCATAGATCAGATAGATCAGTTCTTCCATGCTCCCCTGATTTTCTTATGTAGAAGTAAATCATTTATCCATTTTAAACTTTGTTTTACTGGGTAAGATATTCTTGATGGTAATCTAATGTCCTATGTCTTTCAGAAAAATGATATCCCAAGCCCTTTGCTCCTTGACAGAGTTAGCTGCTAAATCTTATGTAATTCTTACTATGACTTTATGGTGTTTAAATTATTTCTTTCTGGTAACTTGGAATATTTTCTCCTTAACCTGAAACCTCTGGAATTTGATTATAATATTCCTGTGAGTTTTCATTTAAGTATTTCTTTTCAGTGAGGGATTCCATGTCTAACTACTACTTTAACCTCTGGTTCTGAGATATCTAAGCAGCATTTTCTTTATAATTTCTAAAATATGATATACAGGTCCTCCTTTATAGGTTGACTTTTAGGTAGCACAATTATCTCTCCAATTATCTGGGTAAGTTTTTTCCCCTATATTTAATTTTTTTCTATTTTTTCAGTGTTTTGATTTTTTTCTATTATTACTATTACTATTATTATTTTGTGGTGCCTAATATGGTTATTAACTTTCACTTGACCAATTTTATTTTTTGAGGATATATTTTCTTCCTCTTTTACCATTTTGCCAATTCTGATTATATGGGGTTATTTTCTTTGGCATTTTGTTTTTACCACTTTTATCATTTGACCAATTTTTATTTTTAAAGAGTTGTTTTCATCAATATTTTATGTGTCTCTCTTAGCAAGCTGTTGATCCTCTCTTTATGATTTTCTTACATGTATGCTCATTTCTTTCCCCCAATTTCCCCTACTGCTTTTATTTGATTTTTTAAAAAATGTAATATACACTTTGGTTTTGCATTTTTAATATTTTATTTTCCCTCAATTACAAGCAAAATCAACTTTTATCACTTTTTAAGTTTTGAGTTTCTATTTCTATCATTCTTCAACCCCCTCCCTGAGAAGGTAAGTAATCCATTATAGGCTAAACATGTAATCATATAAAATATTTCCATATTACTCACTTTGCTGAAGAAAATACAAAGAAAACAAAAAAAGAGGAAAATGGTATGTTTTGATTTGTGTTCAGCCACTATCAATTCCTCTTATCTGTTTTTTATTTTTAAAAATATCTTTATTTTTTCCTTTAATCTAGAAATTTTTATTGGACATTTTTCTAATCTTCATTTTTCTTTGAGGCTTTCTGTATATTTCCAGTTCATTGTCTTCTTTTGAGTTTTATCTTGAGCCTCTTTGTCATTATAATTGCCCTTTTTAAGGGCAATTTCTTTTTCTTCTTGTTTGCTCATTTTCCCCTCAAGCTTATTTCTTGACTTCTGATTTTATATTAGAGTGGGCTGTACTCACCTCTGGCTGGTGGGTAGTTGGGTAGAGGCATGTCTGGCCCTAGTTTCTTTACTTTATGAGCTTTTCCTGCATTCACAATTCAGTGGGTACCAGCACATTTTGAGTGCTTCTAAAGTCACATTATCTGGGGAGAGTTCTGGTCACTGACTTCCTGGTCTGCACTTCTCCTTATACAAGTGAAGTCCCTTCTTCACAGCTACAATCTCTTCACTCTGGAATTGTGAACTGAAACTAAATAACAGCTAATAGAGCTGGAAAATGGTACCTTATCCTGTGACCAGGGCTAGTGTTCAGTGCTCTTACCATCTATTTGTTTTGGATGCTCCAATGACACTGATACTGCCTCAGCCATCACTACTTCTAAGGACTTTAGCTGTGATTGCTTCCATCATGTCTCCCCCTCAACTAGTCCACACTCTGGAATCAACTGACTTCTCTTTCTCTCCTCCTAAGCTTTCTTGGGCCAGAAAACAAATGATGCATTATAAGATTTTGTTGGTTATCCTGCTTAGAATTTGTTTTGGCATGCATTTTCAAAGTTTTTTGGGGGCATGTATTAAGAGATATTTCAAAAATGTTCATTTTACTTTGCTATCTAGGCTCTCCATCTGCCCTCCTCCCCATCTCCAGCTTCAGTTTCTTTATCAAAATATCAGGACAATGTTTTGGATTGACTGTGGGCTCTACCACTCTGTACACACTCTCTAAAATTCTGGAAATCGGTGAGAAAAAAGGTTTGTGTACTCAGTGTCTGATAGAGGTGGCCAAATAGTCTTTTCACTTTATTGGTTCATATTCATAATCTTAAAACTGAATTAAAATAGTTTTCTTCAAAATTGCCCCCAAATCCTCTTAAATTCACAAATCTTGTAATTTTTTTCAGTCCTTATCCTTCTTGATCTCTCTGTAGAATTTGCTGTCTCTTTTCTGTATTTTTATGACAGCATTCTCTTTTGAATCTCTTTCTACCAAAGTCATCCTTCTTCATCCTTGTCCCCTAATTCTAGATGTACTCTAAGACTATGTTTGTGGTCTTTTTGTTTTCTTCATAATTTCTATATTGGTAACCTAATCAACTCTTATAGGCTTAATTATCATTTTCATGCACATGACTCACAGTCTCAATCTCTAGACATTTCCCAGGGCCATCTCAGCATCAAAACATATTCAAAATAGAACTAATTTTATTCACCTTTTAATCCATCTACAAAATATTTTTTATTTATTTCAAAGGTGCCTCCATTCATCTAATCTCCCAGGTATATAACCATAGCATTATCTTTGACTCCTAATTTTTACTTACCTGGCATATCAGTTGTAAAATCTTTCACTTCTGCCTAGACACCTTTATTCACATTTGACCCCATTTTAATTACTCACATAGATACAACCTTAGTTCAGACTCTCATCATCTCTGATCTAGATTATTATGAAGACTTTCTAATTGGAGTATTTACCTTTAGTCTCTCTCCCTATTCCAATTCATCCTCCTCATAAGTGCCAAAGTAATATTCCTAAACAGTGACGTTACTCCCATACTCAATACACTTAGTATACTTTGTTTTCCAATTACTGGTAAGATCAGATTTAATAAAATCCCTGGTTTGGCTTTAAAGTCTTTCAGAATCTGGCCTAGATCATTCTTTTTACAATGAGTTTCCTTTCTGTTCTCTAACGATCAGCCAATCTAACCTTCTCTCAATTTCTCACACACAACACACTATCTCCCAATTATATGTCATTACACAGGCTGTAACCAAAATTTGCTATTCATTCCTTCCTCACATCTGCTTTATTGAATACTTTCCATGATGTAGCTGAAGTACCACCTTCAACATAAAGTCCTTCCTGTTTCACACCAACTATTTGGGCCTTTGATCCCTATCTTGTATTTAAATACCAATGTATTTGGCATATACCTATACCTGTAATTATATACCTATACACACACATACACACACATACACTAATATGTGTACATATGGTCTTCCCCAATGGCGAGTAGGCTGAAGGACTTATGAATCATTCATGGTTGTTTTTGTATTCCCAACATCTCTTACAATATTTATAACTTAAGAAATGCTTAAAAATTGAGATTTTTAAAATAAAATGTCCATTTTAGTTACTTATGATTAAACAAAAACTAATATTTCAACATATAGAATAGAAAAGAGTACTGTATATGAAAATTTAAGCTTATATTATATAGTTTGTGTATCAAGTATATATTAAATTTATCACGAAAATTATAAAATTACACTGATGTTTTACCCTTATGAACTTTCTTCTACTCAGTTCTGTATATTTTTAAATATTTAAATGTCAGTCTTTTGTTTACTTTCTTTTAAAGTTACTTTTACAACTCACAAATCTCCTTTACTCAAAGTGAAGTTTTTGTTTCTAAAAAATAAGTTAAGTTAAGCAAAACAAATTTTCGCATTGAAGATATATGAAAATGTAGAACTTATAAAGTACCTTAAGCTTTTCACCTCTTGGCCAAAAGGTGGGAAACACGTTTCATCATCAATCTACTTAAGTTTTTCTAGTTTTTGTTTTTCATTGGTCAGCCTTTAATATTTTTCTTTTACATTCTTGTCTTAATCATCTGCATCAATGGTGTCAAATCCAAATGGAAATGAAAGCACTAATCTTCATATAAGCATCCTCATAGGCCACATATTACTCAGTTTTAAGATGTAAGTGTATCTGTTTTTATCCTACTTAAATTTATTGCGTTGAATATTTCCAAATTCTATTTTAATCTGGTTCAGGCTGTACTAGAGAGTTGTGTACCACTTGGCCTGTAGGGCCCATGTTTGATATCTCTGACCATTGTTAACCTAGCTTTGCTCATCTGTTTATGTATATTTATATAACACATGTACATATATGTATGTATGTATATATAGGTGTTCATATAAGCATATATAAATATGAATAAATATATATTTCCCCATGTCTTTGATCTCTTTGTGAGTTTATGAGTAGTGACTATCACACTTGATATATAAAATATGCAAGGTTTAGTGTCTTTGGAGTATAGTTCCAAATTGTTTTCTAAAATGTTTGAATTTAGCTCTGCTAGCAAAGAAGTAATGTACTTGAACTTCAACACCCATTCCAACAGTTGATATTTCCCCCTTTTTTCCTCTTTGTAAATTCACCTAGATGAAGTAGAACTTTGGAATTATTTTAATTAGCATTTCTCTCATTAGTAATCACTTTGATCATGCTTTCATGTGTTACTGACAATGGATATTTCTTCTTTTGACAACTATTTGTTTATATAATTTGGCCATTTATTTATTGGAGAATAGTTCTTTTTCTTTTGTACGTAATTCACTATATACCTACAACAAAATTACAATTTTATCTCAATTTATTAATTTAATGGCATAACAATTAAACTCCTAAGGAATTCCCTTATAGAGCTAGATTAAATAATTATAAAATTAATATATAGAGGAAAAAAAGGATCAACAATATGAAGGAAAATAATGACCAAGAGTAGAAATGAAGGGGAGATAACAATTAAAAAAAATAAATGTCAATCAATGGAACAGGTTAAGTAGAGAAGTTGAAGATACAATCTATTACAGTTGCATTCTTTTCACTTGTTTGTATTCATAAACCCAATGACAACAGAAATTAAGTGTAGACTAACATCTCATACCTTTTAGCACAATAAGCTCCAATTGAAAATATGACCTAAATATACAAAGGACATCTCATTAAAAAAATTAGGAAAGAAGGGAAGGTGTTACCTTTAAGAATTATGGACAGGGTGAAACTTATTAATGACACAAGAAATAGAAAAATAATTTAAAAAGATAAAATGGATAACTGATCAAGTAAAATTGAAAAGCTTATGCACAAGTAAAATCAATGCAGTTGGAAGGGAAATAGTTAACAGAAAGATTACTTACACAAAATTCATGTTAATGGTCTGATACAGGGCTGTCTTTATATTCAACCTAGTATTTAATCCATTAAATGCTTTATTAAGATGTCAATTATCTCAACAATGATCCTTGTTACACTAGTTTACATAAAGTTTAATAAGAAAGTCTCATGGAGCCAAACATATTAAAGGTCTGTACCCAGTGGGAAAATGATAAATGACAACAGATTCTGATACCTGGAAATGTTTAATGGGGTGCTGCAGGGTGGGGGAATATTTGGTCATCACTAAGATATTTATTAATGATCTTTACTGGAAGCAAATAGACCATTTAACAATTGCTGATGATAATAAATTAGGAGATGTTGCATATGCCAGCAAGGTCTAAAGTTTAGGAAAGGATTCAGGGGATAAGAAAAAAATAACCAGAAAGACATTCAAATTAGAAAAGTGCTAACTCCTGAAGCTGTGAGAAACTAGTTAGAGAATAACTAAACGCAAATAGTCTCCAGATGATCAACAATTTTAAAACTTTAGGAATAAATCCAGGTAAAACCACATCTTATGGACCCACCAAGTAGTCAGAAGTTGTATAACAAGTATAAAATCAGAATTATTGATGTAAATGCTACATTCCAATCTTTCAAGATCTTGTTGGATTCCAGATCTTATCCACTCAATTTCTTCTCATTTCATGCCATCTGAAAATCTGAATAGCCTGTCAAATACTCCTCAAACCAAATTAACATCAATCAATTAATTAGCAATGCTTGGGTCCACCTATCTAATCTATTCTGAATCAGAAATATCATATCAAAACATCCAAAAAGATAACATGAAAGACACAGTTTTACATCTGGTCCAGTGTTTTTGAGTGATAAGTTTCTTTTGTTTGATACAATCAGAACATTGTCATTCTCAAAAAGAAATATATAGGTAGAATCTCACCATCTACAGAGAGTTACTCTTCTCTTTGGACTGCATGCTAGACATTCTCAAGACTATGGTCAGCAATTTTAGTGCCTAAATATCTCAGTTCTGGGGTCCCATTTGATGTTTTTGAATCAGAAGTTCAACAAACAAATTTGCCAGTTGTTAACGTCTTCAAAAAAATCTTGCAAGATTTTGACATGAAACTTTGTAGGACAGACTAAAGTGGCATTTTGTTCCATGAGAATACAAAATTATTGTTAGGATTTTTGGGGGGGACAGTTTTAGTCAACAAACATAGCATGATCTTCTATTTTCTGCATCATTAATAAATTATATGATTGTGGAGAAATGACCAGCTGTAGAACATGTATTTAAAGCCTGGGATTTTCCTATATCTATGTCAAAGAAGTCCCTTGATATATAAAGATTGTATATTGCAGCTTGAAAAGTCAACAACTGTGTCGATAATTACTGTTGTATTTTATATTACTTCTTTTGTTAGGGATTTTTTTTTTTTTTTTGGCATTTGGTACTCTTCCTTCTTTCTTGAAAATGTTGAGAATCTATATTAATAGCCTAAGGTAGATAAAATACTGAGATTACAGCTTGTGAGAAAGAGAAATAGACATATACAGATGAGTATGTATAGAAAAGTCAATAAAATTGCAACTCAGATAATATCTGATCACGTGCTATGATAGATTGGTGTTTCATCTTGGCTCCCATTTTCCTAAGCATTCACTCTATGGTAGAAATGGAGTGGGTGGGGTGGGGAGGGTGGACTTAACTGCTGAATATACACTTCTAGATGTTTGCTCATGAACTCAAACATAACAAATCTAAATGTTCATCATTATACCCCTACCTTACATTTTTTCCTCATGACTTCCTTACCATTTTTATTATAAAACTGCTCACAATTACTATATTTAAGGAAATTTACTTGGACATTTGAATTTATCTTTAATTTTTTTCTCTTTTTCATTCTCAATATCTAAGAAGGCACCAAATCTAATTGTTTTTTCCTTATTAGTATCTCTCATATCCGTTGTCTATTGTGTCCCCATCATTATAGTCATAATACAGAACCTTAGAGCTTAAACTGCTAAAGTATAGTCCTGGATGGTCTCCCTGATATAATCTTCTGCTCCCTTCTAATTAATACATGTTTATATATTCTTAGATTATCTAAATTTCTTTTCTTTATCCTTCTTATCTCAATCCCAAAGAGTCATCTTTATACTAAATACTATTTCAAAGAAAAAAAAATAGGTAAAAGAGAAAAATATTCAGAAAACTGATTAATGTATTGGAAAAAAAAAAAAAAAAACCTTGAAATTAATGAAATGTTCCACACCTCTAAGTCTCTTACTTTTACAAAGAAGTACGGGCAAAAGTCTTCTCATATCTCCATGAACCATGTTTGTCTGAATCATTATGTTTCAAGTGTATTTCTTATAAAAAGAAAAAAAAATTTATATATATATATATAAAATTGGATTCTATTTTCCAAATCATTCTTCTTCTATCCGTATTCTTATGTTTGAGTTTATTTCATTCACATTTATTATTATTAAATATGTTTTCACCTATATTATGTTGTCTTACTTTTTTTTCCTCTCTGCCAAGTGTGATTACCCAGATCTATAGACCTTATTGCTAGAGAGGTACAGCTTGAGGTATCATTTGAGCCTACAGTGAAGCCATTCAGGTATCCAGAGTAAGTCTGGAACTAATATGATGGAGGGCTTATTTAGGTTGAAAAAAATGAAGGAGGGTGATCTCTGAACTTAAAACAGGGATAAAATATGAAGATATATTCTCAAAATAGCACAACAATAGCAACACAAAATATTTCTTTCTTTGGCACTTAAATACCCTCTGTACCAGAGAGACAGAGACAGAGACAGAGAGACAGAGAGAGAGAGGTAGATAAAAAAAGTAAGACGTTATCGACATCATTAATCTCTTTTTCCTTAATTAACTAAATTAAGTTTTTACCCAGTCTAGATACTGACACATTTCTTTTGATTGCACAGTATGTTCAATCTCAGTTTCTGAATTGGATTAACTTCTAACCTTTCACCTTTTCTTCACATTTTCTCTCCTTTAAATCCCTAAGACTGAGGCAGGCACGCGATAAAGGGGATGAATGCTGAGTCTGTAATCAAGAAGACATTAGTTCAAACCTGGCCTCAGACAATATATCTGTTTGACCTTGATCAGATCACTTAACTTTTATTTGCTTCAGTTCCCTTAATTGTAAAATCTGGATAAAAATAGCATCTTACCATAAGTTACAATGCCCAGGGCATTGTAAGGATTGAATGATATAATATTTAAGCACTTAGCATAGTGGATGACATCTGGCAAATACTCAATAAGTACTTGTTTCCTTCCTTCAGCATCCACTTTTTAAAGTTGAAGTTTGTTTTCCTTTTTCTTCTTTAACTCTATTCTCTCTCTTTATCTGTTTTTTCTCTCTCTTTCCCTACTTATTTTCCTATTGAATCTCTAAACTTTTGCATATTCAACAGTCCTTTGCTTATTGTATATGAGTGAGTTTCATGAGATACTCATTCTTCAAACCACCTTCTCTATTCTTGGATCTCTTCTTCTGGCGTACCCCAATTATTGGAAACAATAAGTTCTCTTTTCCTTCCTTCCTCATTTGTATCCTATTCCATTCTCTTTTCTGCCTTCTCTTTCTTTCCTTTCTCAAAATCAACAAAATTAAATAAAAACTATATTCAAGCCACCTATATCTATTTTTATTTACTATTTCTCTGACCTTTGAATATGATAAAATCCTAAAGTAACACTTGGATCTTCTATTTCAAAAGGACTTTATAATCATTTAGATATTTTCAACTGATCAAATCATTTTCTTCTCTAGGTTACACTTTTACCTGGTGTCTGTATTTCTTTTTTTTTTTCACCGTGTCTGTATTTCAAAGATTCTACTGAGCTCCAGTCTTGGGATAATAGATTTACAGCTGGAGGCAACTGAGGAGATTTTAATCAGTAATATTCCACTCCTTTAAGATCCATTTTTCACTGTAGGATTATACTGTTTTACAAGATTAATTATTTTTGTTTGCAAGCTTTTTTTTCTTTTGCCTTTTGGAATATTGTGTTCCAAGACTAATTCTTTAAGAAAGTTGCAGCATAATTTTGGGTGATACTCACTGTGGTTCCTGAGTACTTGAATTCTTTCTTTTTAGATACTTACACTTTTTTTTTTTTCCCCTTTAATATGGAAGGCCCAAATGTTGACTGTGACATTCTTATGTATTTTCAGTTTCTGGTTTTGTTCAGGAGATGACCAAGGGATTCAATTTTCCTTATCCCCTCTGATTCTAATGGATATAGGCAGGTTTTTATTAAATGATTTTGCTTGTTGGATCATGGTTTTGTACAATCTAGTGGTCCTTAAATTTCTCAACTTTTTTTTCCCCCTCAGAACATTGCTTTTGATAATATATAATTTATCTTTTTTTCTAATTGTTCAGTCTTTAAAATTTGTTCTAATGTTTCTTATTTCATAGAATCATTGTTCTTTTTCCTCCATGCCATTTATTTGGAGGGAATTCTGCCAGTAGGATGAGATTTTTGACCTGCAATTCTAAGCAGTTTATTTCATTTCTATTTTCCTCTCAAAGGCTTTAATTTTAATTTAAAAACTTTCTTCATTTCTTGCATCCAATCTTGCATTCATTGTGATCAATCCACATTTTTTTTCCTCTGAGACTCCCTTTATTATTCTGCATTTACCCCCTTCTTTTAATTGTAAATTTTCTTCATTTGGAAGATATGGAGATTTTCTTGCTTGTACTTCCAATCTCAGTTTCTGGATTGGGCTAACTTCTAATCCTTCACAATATTCTCAGAGAGGCTGAGCAGGCCCAAGTTATTCCTGATCTCTCTGTCATCTGGATGTTACCTAATCCTTGTGTTAAGCATCAAGTGACTGAAACCTGGCTTCATTCTCTGTCATAATCCATGATGTCTATCTCTGTCTCCAAGTGGATAAACATGACTCATTTACATCTCTCCAATTTTTTTGTGTAATAACAAATGTGGAATTGACTCTATCCCTTGCTGAAGGCTTGAAAGACCTCAGTTGGATCTTTGATATTATGCTGGCGCAGGCCTCCTGGAACAGCATGGGCTAGCTAGGTATAGCACAGGTTGTGGCTCTTGATGTAGTTACAAATGGAACACTGGTATCAGGCTACTTGGGAGGAAGTGGTAGTTGATATATAGATAGGCACATGTTTGTTGATTTGTCAGTCCTATATCCTTCTGTGTGTCCAATAGAAGTGTTGCTTGGGAGTAACTAAGGTAGGTAGGCACTGTCTTTTTCTGTCTTTATTCAAAGTGACACATAAAGATCTCTCTCTATCTCTCTCTCTCTCTCTCTCTCTCTCTCTCTCTCTCTCTCTCTCTCTCTCTCTCTCTCTCTCCCCTCTCTCTGTCTCTGTCTGTCTGTCTGTCTGTCTCTTTCTCTTTTTCTTCTAAGTTCCTGGATTGGATGGAGTAGATTCATCTTACTTTCCTTTGGTCTTTCTTATTGTTGTTTCATCTTCTGTAATCTAAGACTTTTCCTGGGGTGTTTATGAAGAGAACTGGGCAGTCCATGTTGACATCTTAAACTGAAGCTTAGCCATAGGATATTAGAGTTGAAAGAGACCTAAAAAAATATTGAAGCCAACCCCTTCATAATATGGATATTGAAACAAAGGCCCATTATTTTGGTTTGTGGCGTTTTTCAATATATGTTGATAGGAGAGTCTCCTCATCTGCATCTTTGGTCATTTGAGGAATAATCCACTAAGAACTTTGAATGTTTTGTTGTCTCAACAACACTTCTCTGATATGACTTTCCACATCTCTCTTTTCTGCTTTTATGTTTCACAATAGCCTCACCCATTACTTTTCTGTTTGTCTTGGTGAGATATTTTTGAGAATTATAGTTTGTTTGGAAGAGATTTGCACACAGGGAACAGTCATGAAAGGATATACATTTTTATTCCCTCAAGTACTGAAGTTCATGGCAAATTTGGAGGTCTATCTAGTCACTCAAACTAGGCAATTCAGGACTTCTGGGTACCTCTGAATGTTTTTGACATCTTAATATGTAAGCATTTATGTTCTCAATGCACCAGATTTCCCACTATTTAAATAAGAAATGCCTTAAAAAAATTCAAATGTTGATGTCATATTGTAATCTCTACTGAGATTGAGGCCACTAATATTAGACAATGAATTCCAAGTTAGGACCCTAATATGGTAAAAAATAAACTTTGACCTTTCAAAGGTCAAATTCAATATTTCTAAGGGCAACAGATCCAGGGGAACAGAATCAGAGAACAAGTCATTTATAGATGTTTTTCCCCCACTAGAATATGAGTATATTTGAGAGCAGGAATTATCTTGCTTTTCTATTTTTATCCCTATCACTTAGCATGATGTTTTACCCATAGTAATAAAGGATTATAAATGCTTCATTCATTCATTCTTTCATTCCTTCATGGAACTTCAAACAAACACTGTTTTGCCCCTGCCTCAAGCAGGAAAAAAAATCCCTCCAATGCAATTCAATTTTTATACTAAGTATAAGTCAGATCATTTTGTATTCCCTGAATCTGTTATGCTGCAGAATATAAAGTGGTAGTTTAGGGGGCAGGAGTATCAATATCATTGGCTGGTCAGATAGTCTCTCATCTTATTTTATATTTGTAATAATTACCATGGGGTGCATTCTTTTGCTTTCATCTTTTATTGATTATTTTGAGCATTTGGGAGTTCTTCAGCTGTTTGTTTCAGGTAGTAATAAGAGAGATTGGTGGCACAGTGCATAAGGTCCTGGGTTTAGAATTAGGAAGACTCATCTTCCTGAGTTCAAATCTGACTTCAGACACTTATTAGCTATGTGACCCTGGGTAAGTCATTTAACCATTTGCCTCAGCTTCTTCCTCTGCAAAATTAAGTGGAGAAGGAAATGGCAAACCGCTCCAATATCTTTGCCAAGGTATTGGAGTCCAAATGGGGTCACAAAGGGTTGAACATGACTGAAGAACAATTGAACAACACTCCAGTTTGCTACAGGGTAAATAGGACCATAAATGATAATGGGAAGAAAGCACAGCCATAGAATTCATTTATCTCCTGTTTTCTCTGCCATGAAGAATGATGCTTTGTCTTGAAAGGATATGATAAAAATTACAAATAGACACTTAGACAAAACAGAAGTAGGGAGATGTCCAAAAATTAGTCCCTGATGATTTCAAGAAACTAACACTAAATACCCAAGGGTACCATGGCAAGCCATCTCAACCAGATTGCAAACAGACATCCATCATGTTCTTATACAAGGAACCCATCTTACCTCTCTCTTTCAGCTACTTTTATGCATTGTTTTCCTCCATTAGAATATAAGCTGCTCAAAGGCAAGGACTTCTTTTTTGCCTTTTTTTTTGGTATTCCTTGAGCTTAGTCCCAACTCATGGTGACCTCTTATTAAATGCTTGGTGACTGACTGATCAATATTTAAGTAATAGCAAGAAAGTTAAATATCAGTACATGAAAATAACATAACGACTTTCAGAAGGAAGAATATTTAATTTCCAAATGAAAGTTACACAGTAAGCTATCCATCCAAAGTAGGAAGAGATTATTGTGGACTAAACTGATCTAAGGAAATTTCATTCATTCAGTCTTTCATCTCCTCACTCCTGACTTCAGCTCTGATAGCCTGCAGTCCTGATGGATGGTTTTCTCACTTTGTCCACAAAATCTAGGCTTGTATGCCTGGATCCAACATGCTTCACTTTACTCTCCAGCCATCTTCTTACTAATCTCCAGGCCACCAATGACAAACCCACATCACTCTTCCACCCCTTCCACTTTTTCATCCATAATCAATTTAATTCTGTCATTATTCCCGGAAAGAGTAGGTCAATCAACTCAACTTGGTTGTCAGAAACTTCCAAAACCAAAATAACTATCTCTGGTCACCAGTCTTTCCCTATTAGAATGGCAGGGCTATCTTTGCTTTTCTATTTGCATGCAAAGTACATAGTGAAGAACTTGGCACGTAGTATGCTTTTACTCGCCATCCCCGCTTATTTATATATTCAAGGGGGAAGTGCTAGACTTTTACACATAGATAGGCTTTGAATAAACATTGAAAACATAATTGGGGGATATAGAAGGCTGCATATTTGAAGCTGTCCTTTAAAATTCTGTAGTTCTTTTCTCTTTATGAGATGTTTTTCCCTCCTTTCATTAGAATTGTCATGATTAACTTTTGCCCTTTCATCCTCATTCATTTACTTTTAGTATTTTTTTTCCTCAGAGTCTGTTTGTTATTAAGTATCACAGATAGCCCTTTAGGGACACATTAATTTACTTAGGAGTCCTTTCCAATTCTCTTCTTTGTCCTTTATCTCCTTGTTCCAATTGGCTACAGTCAGCATTTTTTCCTGTCTCCAGAAATGTCTCTGATGAATTGCATGGCTCGTATTGCTATTATTACAAATAGCAGGTGCTACTGCCATCTACAATAGAGTATTTCCAGCCATATTAAGAGATGTGTTTTACACACACACACACACACACACACACACACACACACACACACACACACACACACACACGCAAGCACGCACGCATGCATACACACCTCCAATTGTCCTTTGTAATTTCA
The DNA here is from genome assembly GCF_028372415.1 of Notamacropus eugenii. Taxonomy (NCBI): domain Eukaryota; kingdom Metazoa; phylum Chordata; class Mammalia; order Diprotodontia; family Macropodidae; genus Notamacropus; species Notamacropus eugenii. The sequence continues at coordinate 314,592,488 of NC_092876.1, forward strand.
TAAGCATTTCCTATGGTTGTAAAGATAAAAAATGACCCAAAATTGTTGACTATTTTGCTTTCTACAGGTAGAACTGAAGTTTCACTCATTTTTAATAGAGTTATAAAACTTTTTAATGAAATAACAGGACTAACCACTGTCCTTCTTAATTGCATACCCCTCAAAAGTCTTTGGCCTTCCTCCTTACAGATAAACTAGTCTGTCAGTTAATAAACACATATTAATCTCTTACATTGTGCCAAGCACTGTGCTAATCTCTGGAGATACAGGAAAGGAGGGAGGAGACACAAGTGCTAAGGGCACTTACAGAATGTGAATTCCAGGGATGAAATGTTCTCCCAGGATCAACAGTTTTCTGGGTCATGCTGGGAGAGCTATGATGAAGTTCTGCAGTCACATAGCGAATAATGAGGTATCCTCTTCTATGTAAGGATAGCACCCAGGAAAATCTCTTTTTCAGTTCTCAGGTGGTAATTTTCCTGGACTTCATCTTCAGAAACCCATTATTGTCATCCATAAAATGGGAATAAAAATATCACCTTCTTCTCAGGGTTGTTGTGAAGATCAAATGAGATAATATTTTTAAAGCCCTTAGCAAATCACCTGGCACATAGAAAGCCTTATATAAATGTTGTTGTCGAGGTTATTAAACAAGATGAAAACAACTCAGAAAAACATACCTGAGATCATTTCCCACCATGACTACATGAGATCATCAGTGCCTTCACACAGAGTAATCTCTCGTTTCCCTCCCTTCCCCCAAATTTTCACCTTCCTTTTGTTTTTCTTCCCCATTTGATTGTAACCTCCTTGAGGAAATAGGCAGTCTCATTGCATTGTACTGCTTTTTTGTGTTCCTAGCTCTGAGCACAGTGACTGACTGACGTTAATTAAGTATTTAGCAGATATTTATCGACTCTGCCTTGGGTGCCCTCCATAAATAGAAGATCTAAGAAGAGGTCTCTGAAGATCACCCTCCACACTCTCAAATCAGAGGGATGGAAGAAGGGATCCACTACCCTTCTGCTGTATTTCTAGATCCTTGCTTCTTATTCTGATCTTAGAAGAAATAGAAAAGTATTTGTTTTCTCTTGGAAAATCTTATATTGTTCAATGTCATGTTGAACCCACTTAGCTACTTCTTTTAGTCATGGCTGTGTCCCCATAAAATGATATGTAGAGGGGCAAATTATTAATTTAAAGCAATGTATTAATGGGAAAGAATCATTATCTGGCCATGTTTTCCTGCATAGACCTAGTATGTCTCCATATCTATGTACCTGTACATCTACATATATGTGAACACACGTACGTATGTGTGCATATATGTGTGTACGTATATGTGTGCATATATACATGTGAATATGTATGTGTGTATATATGTGTGTGTATACATATACATGCATGCATGTGGATATATGCCTGTGTGCCTGCCTGTTTTTCTATCTAGCTACTCATCTATTTCATACTACCTAGGTCTCTGGGGAGTAGAAGTCCTTGGGGGAGAGAGGTTTGTTGCTGGGAAAGAATGACAGGATGCATTAGCAGCTTCAAGTCAATTCCCTTTGTAGGGTAGCACCACCTAAATTCATGCCTTCATTATTTCCCCACAGCAAGTTGTCTCTTCCCCCTCTTATCTGTGTTCTAAGGGCAAATGTGATTTTCCCTAAATTCAGATCTTATTGCCACACCCATACTCAATGTAGTCTAGTGTCTTTCTGTCATGTTTAGGATCAAAAATAAACCATGATTTGGCTTTCAAAATCTTTCACAATCTAGCTCAAATGTATCTTTCCATCCTGATTACACACCAACCCTTCTTATACTATAAGGTTAAAAATGGCCTTTTTAAAGCTATGTTTCCTTAGCATTCCATTTCTCATCTTGTGATTTTGAACTTGCAATCCTCCATATCTGTAAGGTACTCCCTCCTCATCTCTACCTCTTAGAATTTCTCTCTCCCTTCAAGATGTAGCTCAAGTACAATCTTACATTCATAATCTTCCCTGATTCACCAAAATGCAAGTTCTTTATCTCCTAAACTTGCACTTAATGACATTATTCTCTCTGTCTCAAAATATATAGTTTGATTTGTTCTGTTTGTATCCTTAGTGTTTGACAAAATATCTGACCACGTAATAGGTACTTGATAGATGTTTGTTGATTGTCTGATTTATTTATTACTCTAGGTCTAAAGTATCATATTTCTGCCTAGGAGAGGGGTGCAAGAGGGGGAGAGAAAGAGAGAGAGAGAGAGAGAGAGAGAGAGAGAGAGAGAGAGAGAGAGAGAGAGAGAGAGAATTTTTTCCTGGATGGTTCATGGTCTTGAACACTAGTTTATTTGTGTTTTCTATCAATTTGAATAAAACTAGTCTAATATTCAATGTTTTGTTCACCTGATTGCTTTCAAGGGAATTAAGGGCTTTTTCGAAAAAGATCAAATTCTGTTATTCTGTAGGAAAACATAGGTAGGGGGCATGAGTTAAAACTATTTTATTGAGAAACATTTAAGATTGAACATGATCTCTGTAAACCCAGATCTTCAAAAATGGTCACAGTTTATATATCTCTCTAAAATTTATTGACCATTCAGTTTGTCCTCAATCCATGCTAGGCATGGTTAAAAATTAAAGAGATGTCATAAATATCATTTCTACTCTTGAGCTTCTCATATTGCTGGGAAGTGCAAACTTGCAAAGATGAAACAGAATAACAAGAAAAGAGCAAACGTGCTAAACCGTTTGTTGTATGTTATATGTTCTTCAACTATTTAGAGAAAGGAAGAAAACGAGGGCTGGAGAAATAATACTGATAAAATAATAGTTTACTTTTATGTAGTCCCTTTTGTTACAAAATATTTTATCTACATTTTCTCATTTGAGTCTCACTACAACCCCAGAGACAAAAATAGTTCAAGTTTTATTACTTAGATTTTTTTGAAGTAAACTGAGTTCCATAGAGGAGCTACAAGTTAAACCAGGCCATCACCCCTGAGTCCATTGTCCTTTCCCCTATATAACCCTTTCTATTTTGCAAGGAAAGACTTCATAAAGGAAGATGAGCCTAAACTTTGAAGAAAGGGTAGAGTTTGTTTGAGTCCAGAGGAAAGTAAAATTATTTTGGAAATGGGGAAAGGTGTAAATAATTCCATAGTATCTTTTATGTGCCAAGCACTGTGCTAAGTGCTTTATACATATTATATCATTACATAATCACATGAAGAAAACATCATGATTCAAAACATAATCAGGAACAAAGATGCTATCTATTTTGGGTATGAGAGACTTGCCTGAATTGAAAGAATTGTACTTGGAATCTGTATGTGTCAGTCTGCCTACAAGACTCACAAAAACATAAAATACTGGCTCTGGGAGGACTTCGAAATCATTCAACCCTCTCATTTTACAAATTAAGAAATTAAGGTCCAGAGAAGTCATAGCTTTCTCTATGTCACTTAGAGAGTAAGAGACAAAGCTGCAAATTGAACCTAGGCCTTTGGAATTAAAATGAAACATTCTTCCCACTACATAATGGTGCCCACTACACTATGGCACCTTGTATATATAGCTGGGATTGAAGACCAAATTGCCCACATATACAGCATGCAGATGTGTGGATATAGTGGAACATCATGTACTATGTTCAAACATTTCTAAGTAGGAGTCAGAAACCTTTCACAAGGGGATCCCTAAATCTCCATTTATGTTTTTATGCTTTTGAGATTTTGATGTCTCTTCATTGAAGGGAGTTGGATGACACCCAACAGTTAGAAAGAAGTAGGACAACATAGCAGTCTGGCATATGCTTGAGTAGAGTCATAATTCCCCAGCTTTAAGATTCTTGGAACAAGGCAAGTGAAAATTTGAGTGAAGGAGAAGAGCACTCATTTCTTATAAAAGGTATTTCCAAGACTTGGACCTAGTGTTCATGATGCCTACTCTACCCTTTCCACTATTAGACAGCGCTGCCTCCCCCTTCAGAAATCATTTGATAGCTAACTGTGATTGGGAAATAGGAAAATAGAGGATAGGGTTATGAAAGTGGGCAGAGGACAGGGAAATACCCAGGAAATAATTAAAAGGAAAGGGATAATAAGAAAAAAGGCAGAAGAGCACTGTAGTGAAAATTCCCTACTTCACCACTTTTTTCTAGTAATGGTATTGGCCATATCATCTTAAAATCACTTTCATGTCACCCTTGCCATATGTGCCATAGTTGCCAAACTCTGTTTCAGACTGTCATGGGTTATTGGAACAAATTATAGGCAATTGTTTATGGAAGATATGCATATATGCATACATCTGTATGTGTGTGTGTATATATACGTATATGTGTATATATATATATATATATAATATGTATGTGCAAAAGGACAATGTATTATATATACATATACACACATGTGTGTATAAATGCATGTATATACATACAATACACACACACATACAGATACAGATGTACATTCTTATGTTTTACTTGGTTTCAACTTCTCCTTTTGACTTTCTTTATTCTCCTGGAACTTTCTTTTTTTTCTCCTCATTTTCTTGATATTACCAATTTCATTCCTCACTGTTATGTCTTTGGAGCGTGTCTATGTTGTGCTTTCTCTATCAATGGTTTCTATATAGATTCCTTTGTGGACATATTCATGTTGAGTATGAATTATTCCTAGTTCTTCACCTTCCAGAGCACAAACATTTGACTCAGGCCATTAACATATATAAGCACATCTCAAATGAGGTAAAGACACAGGATAGAAAGAGACTGATAATTATTCGGATTTTTTATGATTTCCCTTCACATCAATTTTCAGATTGAGGGCATTACTACATTATGCCAGCAGATAATGACAACTGGAATTTGGTTTCTGAGAAGGGAAATGTGACAGTATAAAAGGTGGTATGTAATTGGGTAAAGTTGATGCCTCTGACTACCCTCATTAAGAACATGTCAGAGGAGGATGCTAATATTATTGGGATAAATTAGATGAAATTCTGACCAATTGAAATGAGCATGATGAAATCTGCAGGAAAGACTCTCCAAGGGGCAGCATCCAGTGGAGCAGTAGAGAAGTTAGAAAATTTTCTGAGAAATGTAACCTTTCATAATGGCTATCATTGTCTACGTATTTGGTAGAAAGAAAGGAGAAGCAGGGGTTCTGAGAAGCATGATATTTGGATAAAGACTATCTCCACTGAACCATCTCTCTTTTCAGGCTGCTGTGCTTTTCCCCTATCTGTATCTTTAATTTCTTGCCTTTAATGACAATTCTAATGACCTAACGCTTTGATGTAATTACTAAAGTGCTTGCAATTTTCCCTCATTTGCATGAGTCTTTCCTTGACCTTTGTTATATGGTGCTGAAAGCAGCTTGATTAAAAAAAAAAAAAAAAAAAGAAAACTCCTTCCTGGCAATCACACATTTATTATTGTGGATGCATAGTAATGCATTTTCTTATGAACTAATAATGACAATAATAACAATTACTCCTATTTACAGAGTATTTTGAATTATAAAAGCTTACCAAAAAAAAGCCGTATTTCAAACCTCAAGGCTTAAAGATCACAGAAAATTAATAGAGCAAATAGAATAATAAATCAGCCACAACAAATGTATGTAAAAGAACCACTTTGTCTAGACTGAATTAGAAAAAGGAAAGGATCTTAAGTAAGAGATAAAGGAAGAATAACAGGCAAATCTTGCAAATTTTAGTGTATATTATAACGTACCTGAAGGTAAATCCCAATTCCCTCAGTAGCTAATGTTATTTCCTGTTGATACCCCTTTTCTCCCTGCCTCAGACATTCCATGCTTTGGTTTAAGATATTTATCTTCCTTGTAATGCCCTCCTCCATATATATCTATTCTTTATGCAGTTTTAGGCACTACTTAATTCTGACCTTCCTCATGAACTTGTTCTAGACATTCTACTTCATAATGAAAACCACTGCTCATCACAGTGACATTTAGCACTCAGTTATATTGTATCCTGTAGTTTTCTCTGTTAATTCTAGGATATAATTCTTGCCTCAACAAAACCATAAGCATTTTAGAACAGGAATTCAGGTCATGTCAATTTCTAGGTTATTGTTGCTGTTCAATTTTGGCGCTTTCCAGACAGTGTTTTTCAAAATGCTAGGCACATTGTTAACCCTCAAAAAGTGGTTAGTTTGCATTTATTGTAATTGAGCAGACAAGTCATTTAATCTCTCTTGGACTAAGTTTGCTCATTTGTAAGATAAGAAAACTAATTTATTTAATACATATAAAAATATATATTTATGCATGTGTATAGTATGTAAAGTAACCTTTGGAAGCTCCAGTAATCCTCATAACTCACACATAGATTAGTGAGATGGGTTCCTAAAAAGACTTTATCTTCCTCTTAGGGTTCTGTGAGTTCTTCTGAGTATGAAATTGGTTCTATGAAGCTCTTTGTTTGAAGCCCCATAGTAATGTGTTCCCCACTGTTAATTTTGTAGCTAGGTGGCACAGTAGTTACCTCTCAGAGCCTGGAGTCAGGAATATTTGAGTTCAAATCTGACCTTAGACACGTACTAGCTGGGTGACCCTGACCAAGTCATTTAACCTCTGTTTGTCTCAGTTTCCCTATCTGAAAAATGATGATAATAAAGACACCTACCACAGAATCATTCCCTTCCCCTTAATTGCCACTGATCAGTGCTACAGTTTTATTTAACCAATTAATGTCAGTTCAAAAGGAGATATTCACTGTTATGATATAAGAGGAACAGAAGTTACAAAGCATTTCTGTCAGCACATGGAAATATACTATATTGCATACCACATCATTCCTTGGGGATGATCTGATCAGATTTGTTTTTATATAACATGCACCTCACTAAGTTCACTGCCAAATCTGGCATAGCTAATGGATGAATTGTTATATTTCTCTCTTTGCTTCTTTGATCCATGCTAGTTCATACTGGGACTTTTGCTTCTTATTATCTGACTTCCTGCAAATCCTAGCATGGAATTTGCCATAGGCAGAAAGGGGGAGAGGTTGGCATCTAGATGGCAGGGTAAAAAGTCACAAATGTTAAACTTCCACCAAACCTTCTCATAAAAAATGATTACTTAAAAGTACCAAACAGAATTCTGAGTGGGAAAGTGAAAAAAAAAATAATCAAAATGAGTTATTTTTTCCAACCCATGAAAGAGGTCTGAGGACACTGAGGTAGAGGATGTTTAGGAATGCAGCACCACAGAAGCAGGAGAACATAGGGGCAGTAAGAGGATTGGGCAGAAAAATATTCCAAGGAACTCTTACACTAGCACTAGATAAGGATGGATACAATTTGGCAGCTCTGTGACTCATTACCCAGTTCTGGGCTGCAGTTCTAGGGTAAAAAAGAGGAGTTATAGTAAAAAGGGAACAGAATCTACACCTGTATAATGACAAGAGTGTAGACCAGTAGATGAGTGATCAGGCCTCTCTCCAAATCACATGGTGGTGAAAGCACCAATAACCTACAGGCACCAAAATGAAGTTGGAAAATCAGAAGAACACAAAAGATAGAATTTTACGCCACTGATTCTTTCACATCTCCCAGAGATGAGCAGAACCCAAATCTAACAAATAAGTCTAAAGTAAAAACGTCAGCTGGAAAAATGAATAAACGAAAAATAATCTGACCATAAAAAGCTGCTATGATGATGGGGAAGCTAAAGACACATGCTTAGAAGAAGACAGTGATTTTTAAAATATATGCTAACAAAGTCCACCCAAAAAATTAAGAGTGGACAAAATTTACTAGAACAGCTAAAGAAAGAAATTTATATATATATCTATATATCTATCTATCTATCTATATATATATGTATATATATATATAGATAGATAGATAGATAGATATAGATATAGATAGATAGATAGATAGATAGATAGATAGATAGATAGATAGATAGATAGACAGATAGATAGATAGACAGATAGATACAATTAAATAATGTTAAAGAAGAAAATGGGGGATGAGAACCATGCAAGAAAATTATGAAAAAAATTAATAGCTTGATAAAAGTGGCACAAAAATGCTAAAGAAAAAAACTCCCTAAAAATCAAAATCAACCAAATGATAAAAGAAGTTACAAAAATAATGAAAAAAATACCTTCTTAAAAATTAGACTTGGTTAAGTGGAAGATGATGACTCCATAAGATACCAGAAAACGAATAAATAAAGTTAAAAGACTGAGCAAATACAGTAAAATTCAAAAAAAATATCTAATCCACAAAATGACTGACCTAGAAAATAGATCAAGGAGAGATAATTTAAGCATCATTTTACTACTATGATTTCAAAAAAGGGTAGATAATGAAATAACCAGTAAATCACTGTAACTGTCCCATATTCATTTTTTAAAAAAAACATAAAATAGTTCCCCCAACCAAATCCTGGAACACTAAAATCAGCAAAAAGATGGGGTGAGGCAATCTTTGAGCTCAAGTAACTTGGAAGACCAGCAGGAAAGATCTGTCTCACTTAGGCAAAAGGAGAGCACAGTACAAGGCAGGAAGCATCTCAGGAAGCCACCAGGAAGACCCACCTCAGCAAACTAGCAGTAAATCCTAAATCTCACTGCAGTGGAGCTGGCAAATGCCAACACCAGGACCCTGATACCCCTATGTGCCTCAGCATAACCAAGGAAGTGACAGATTCCATCTCTCAGAACTGTCACATGTTTCAGTTCAGCCATGGGCAAACAGATAGACACCAGTCTTACTGCTGCCTAAGCAAATAGGCAGCTACCAGCACTGGGCCCCTGCCATTGTGTTTCAGCATAGCCCTGGGCAAGCAGGTAACCACCAACAGCCAGACCATCATGTGCTTCAGTGTATCCCTCTGGTAATGCAGAAACATCTCAGTGGCCTCAGCACATGCCAGACACTAGAACTAGGACTCCAGTTCAGTACCAGGAAAGCTGCCAGACACCTACAGCCTCCAGTAGCATCAGTCACCTATATCAGTAAACACTCCAACATACACAGGCCTGCTATCACAAGTTCCTTAGATGTGTGTTCATAAAAGGAAAGTCAGCTTTTGAGGAGTTATCACTTTAATAAAGCACATATATCATTCCTTTAACCAAACACATATATCATTCACTTAGCTCAGCTGAGTCAGCACCCTGAATTTCAAAGAAAATACAAAGAAATCAAAACATCATCATACATGGCTTCCTTGGCCTGAATTTAACAAACAATTGGACCCCAAATGTCTGAATATAGTTACAAGAGGGGGAAGCACTGCATCTGGGTTCTCAAAGCCAAGGGGCTCCTTAGCAGCTTCCCAGAGTCTTCATTGGACCAAACAAACACTTCCAGTCAGTAAACCCCAAAGTAATCAACAGACATGGCTTCCTCTGATTGACCATAATTCAACAGACAGGTACAGCTGTCTGACCACAATTACCAGAAAGGGAAGCACAACATCTGGGTTCTCAAAGCCAGGGGTGCTCCTTAGCATCTTCCCAGAGTCCTCAACTGCCACTCAAATTTTCTTGCAAAAACTAAACCTCAAAGTAAAACATTACCCTCAGAGTATTTATACACTTTTTAGAGCCAGAGGTCATAACCCTCTGACTCAGTGCCTCAACAGAAAAAACAAATGATATTTCAGACCCTCCTACAAAACACCTCCCCTAATCAAACTTCCGACAATGGGCAGGGAAATGGGTGGGAAAGATTTTCTTTAATCACATTAACATAATTAACAACACAAATACATACACTTACACTGTTCCTACTTAAAGAAACTCGTTTCTGTACTTTACTCCTTGTAAAGACTTTTGATTGAAAAAGGCAAGATTCAATCAGAAGCAGTTGATTATACTAAATCAAAAACAGTCAAAGATCTTATTTTGATTGCCATCACACCATCCCTCCACCCCAACCACCCAGTGCAGAACCAAGCACAAAGTTACCCCATGAGCCTCAGAGAAACATCAGTTCAGCACCAGTTAAAGCCACTGCCTGCAGCTATTGGCACAAGAAGTCCACAACACTGCAACTTTCACTATGGGAGAAGAAAAAAAAAAAAGGAAAAAGGCCAAAAAAGATGAGCAAAAACCAGCAACAATAGCAACAAAAAGAATCTCACCATAGGAAGTCATTATGGTAACAGGCCAAATCAAGACAAAAACTCAAAAAAGGATAACAATGTCAAAACACTTATGCCAAAAACCACAAAGAAATATAGGAAGTGGTCTCAAGCCCAGAAAGACTCATGGAAGAGCTTAAAAAGGAGCTTAGAAGTAACATAAGTAGTAAAAGAAAAAATGGAAAAAGAAAAAAGGGTTATGTAGAAGAATTATGAAAAAAGAGTCAACAACTTGGAAAAAGAAAACTATAACTTCCAGGAGCAAAGATGGCAGAGTAAGCAATAAATTGCTCTCATTCTCCCTTACCAACCTTGAAAAACAGAGAAAATACCACCCTAGAAAAATTCTGAAACAGTGGAGCCAGCAGAAACATGGGGTACAGCAGTGTTTTAGCTTGTGAATTTAGAGGAATTAATGGGGAAGTTCCCTCTTGCTGTGGCTGAAGGGTACCAGTATACGACAGGAGGTATCCTGGCAGCCAACAGCATGCCCCACCTCAGCAAACCAGTGAGAAATTCTGAACTTTTGGCTGGTAGGACAGGCAAGCACCAGCACCAAGACCCCCACTTGTTTTCACACAGATGAGGAAACCAGAAGATACCAGTGTGGGGAACCTGCAGACACAAGTGTGGAGAACCATGATTTATATAGCAACTTGTGTCCACTAGTGGCTGAGAGTATTCACACACTAGCACAGCCCCAGATTAGGAGGCAAACTCCAGTGATCTGACTACCTCCGCATCTCAACCCATAAGCGTCAGTGTAACTTGAAGGAAATGCAGTAAAACCCCACATGACATCTTCACACACCAACCAATACTAACAACCAGAGTCAGAACTCAGCAACAGGTAAACTACAATCTCTAGGTGCCATAATCTGAGATTCCAGCACACAAAGCCAATAACCAGGCCCCTTATCCTTAGCACAAGAAGTGTGGCTCAGTGATCCCTGTGTAACATAAAGTACCAATCATCAAAACCATTTAGTACTAGTTAATAAATAGGGGATAGATCAATGGAATAGGTTAGGTACACAAGACACAGTGGTCAATAATTATAGCAGTTTACTATTTGACAAACTCAAGGAAACCAGCTTCTGGAATTAGAACTCACTGTTTGACAAAATTTGCTGAGCAAACTGGATAATAGTGTGACAGAAACTGGGTATAGACCAATTCCTGACAGTGTATACCAGAATAAAGTCCCAGTGGGTACACCATCTAGGTGTAAAGGCTGATAATATAAACAAATTAGTGGAGCAAAGAATGTCAGATTTATGGAGAGTGGAGGAATTTATGATGAAACAAGAGATAGAAAGCATTATGAAATGCAAAATGGATGAAAACTGAAATTGAAAAGTTTTGGCACAAACAAACCTAATGTAACCAAGATTAGGAGGGAAGAAGAACATTGGGAAAGAATCTTTACAACTAATATCTGTGATAAAAGGCTTGTTTCTAAAATATATTGACAACTAAGTCAAATTGGTAAGGATAAAAGTCATCCTCCAGTTGATAAATGGTTAAAGGATATGAACAGATAGTTTTCAGAGGAAAAAATTAAAGATATCTATAGTCATAAGAAGAAATGCTCTAAATCACTATTGATTAGAGAGATGAAAATCAAAATAACTATGAGGTACCATTTCAAACCCATCAGATTGGCTAACGTGACAAATCAGGAAAATGATACATGTTGGAAAAGATATAGGAGAGTTGAAACAATAATTCTTTGTTGGTGGCACTGTGAACTGATCCAACCATTCTGAAGAACAATTTGGAACTATGCCCTAAAGGTCATAAAAATATAAATTCCTTTTGACTCAGTAATACAGGTTCTAGGGCTGTACCCTGAAAAGACATTATAAAAATGGGAAAAGGATCCACATGTACAAAAACATTTATAGCATCTCTTTTTGTGGTGACCAAAAACTGGAAATCAAGGGGATCTCCATCAATTGGAGAATAGCTGAACAATGTGTGGTATCTGAATGTAATGGAATACTACTGTGCTATAAGAAAAGATGAACAGGAGGACATCAGAAAAACCTGGAAAGATTTATATGAACTAAAGCTGATTGAAATGAGCAGAACCAGGAGAACATTACACACAGTAAGAGCCACATTGTGCAAGGACTATATCTAATAAACTTAGACCTTCAGAGCAATGCAAGAACTGAAAATATTTCTAAAGGTCTCATTGCAAAATGCCATCCACATTCAGAGAAAGAACTATGGAGTTGGAATGCAGAATGAAGCAGACCATTTTCTCTTTTGTTATGTTTTGTTTGTTTTGATTTTTCTCATGGTTTTTCTAACTTGTATCAATTCTTCCATGCAACATGACCAATGTGAAAATGTGTTTTATAAGAATGTATGTTTAGAACCCATATACAATTGCATGACATCTTGGGGAAGGAAAGCTGAGGGAGGGGAAGAAAATTAAAAACTTATGGAAGTGATCATTGAAAACTGAAAAAAAAATTATATAAAAAAAGATACATGGGTAAAAAAAAAAAAAAGAATCTTCTGATCATCTCTTGAAGAGATCCCAAATTGGAAACAGAAAGGAATATAATAGCCAAATTCCAGAATAATCAACACAAGTAGAAAATACTGCAAGCTGCCAAAAAGAAAAAAAAAATTCAAATATTATCCAACCATAGTCAGGATTATATGACACCTTTGATCTTTTACATTAAAAGATTGTGAGGCTTGGAATGTGATACTCTGTAAGGCAAAAGAGCTTGGATAACAACCAAAGATCAACTATCTAGCAAAGTTGAATGTAATCTTTCAGGCAAGGAGATGAACATTCAGTGAAATAGGGGATTCCAGACCTTCAGGATGAAAAGAGCAGATCTCAGGTAAAAATTTGAACTTCAAATGCAAGAATCAAGAAAGGCCCAAAAGGACAAATAGGAAAGAAAAAGAAAACATGTTATTCAATATGGCAAAGTGTTTACATCCTTATATGGGAAGATGATACTTTTAAATCTTGAGAATTGTATTTTTATTACAACATTTCAAAGGGATATAAATGGACAAAGGGTATGGTTGTAAATTAGCTGATATTAGGTTAAAAATTCCTAATTTAAGGGTGAAATATGATTACAATCGGAGAAGAGGATGGGAGGAGGCAGAACAGGACAAATTACATCACATAAAGAGGCACAAAACCATATTACGGTAGAAAGAAAGAAGAGAGAGAGGTGATCATTGTTTGAACTTCATTTGAATTTTATTCTCATTTGATTTGTTTCAATAATATAGTTAGGTATAGAAATATAACTTGCACTATAGAGATCAGGAGGGAAAAGGGAAAAGAAAAAGGTTAGGGGTGATTAGAAGATAGGGAAGAAGTAAGGGAGAAGAGAAAGAAAAGGAAATGAGCTGAAAGAAGGGAGGGAAGATTGAGGGAGGTAGTGGTCAAAAGCACATGTTTTTTGAGGAGAGAAAGGGAGAAGGGAGAAAAAGAAGCATAAATGGATGGGGAGGAGATGGAATGGAAAGATACTGAGAATAATCATAACTGTGAATGAGATGAACTCTCTCATAAAATGGAAGCAGATAGCAAAATGGATTAAAAAACATAATCCTGTGATGTATTATTTATAGAAACACATTTCAAACAGTGATACACACAGGATAAAGGCTGAAGTAAAAATAAAAGCAGGGGTCACATTACCAATCTAAGACAAAGAAAAAGCAAAAAATAGATATAATTAAAGAGATAAGGAAGGAATCTGTATCCTGCTAAGAGACACCACAGACAATGAAGTAATATCATTACTAAATATATGTGCACTAACTGGTATAGCATCCAGACTTTTGAAGGAGAAGTTAAGAGACTTAGAGGAAGAAATAGATAGTCAAAATATACTAGTGGGGAATCTCAACCTCCTCCTCTCTGAACTTGATGAATCTAATCTAAAAACAAACTAGAAAGAAGCTAAGGAGCCGAGTAGAATTTTAAGAAATTTAGATATGGTAGACCTCTGGAGAAAACTCAAAAGGCATAGAAAGAAATATACAATTTTCTTAGTGGTATATGGCACAGGCATAAAAGCCTCACAATCCAGTGCTGAAAGGAAGAGATAGTCAATGCATCCTTTTCACATCATGATGTGAAAAAAATTATATGTAACAAAGAGCCATGTAAAGATACAGTAAAACTTAATTGAAAACTGAATAAACTAATCCTAAAGAATGAGTCAGTCAAACAGCAAATCATTGAAACAATCAATTTCATTCAAGAGAATGACAGTATTGACACAACATACCAAAATTTATGGGACACAGCAAAAAAGGTTCTTAGGGAAAGTTTTATATATCTGAATGCTTACATGAATAAAATAGAGGGGGAAAAAGGATATGAATTAGGCATGCAACTAAAAAAGTTAGAAAAAAACATTGAAAATCCCCAATTAAATATCACATTAGAAAACCAAAGGATGGACTAATAAAATTGAAATTAAGAAAACTACTGAACTAATAGATAAAGCTAAGAGCTGATTTTATGGGGAAAAAAACAATGAAAAAGATAAGCCTTTGGTCAATTTCATTTAAAAAAAAGAAAGAACAACAAGTTACCCATATCAGATAGGAAAGTCATGAATTGATCACCAATGAAGAGTTAATTAAAACAATAATTAGGAACTATTTTGTTCAACTGTATGCCCATAAATTTGGCAATCAGTGAAGTGGAGGAATATTTATCAAAGTATAAATTGTCCAGATTAGCAGAAGGGGAAGAATAATACTTAAGTAACCTCATGTAAGGAAAAAAAAAATGAATAAGCCATCAATGAACTCCCAAGGAAAAATCTCCAGGGCTAGATAGATTTACAAGTGAATTCTATCAAAAATTTACAGTACAATTAATTTCCAGAGTATTTAGACTACTTAGGAAAATAGGGGAAGGAGCAGTCCAACCAAATACTTTTTATGATACAAATATGGTTCTGATATCTAAACTGGAAAGAGCAAAACTGAGAAAGAATATTACAGACCAATTTCCCTAATGAATATAGATGCAAAAAATTTAAATAAGATATTAGCAAAAAGATTACAGTGACTTACCATAAAAATGATTCATTATGATCACATAAGACTTATAATAAGAATGTAGGACTGGTTCAATATTAGGAAAACAATTTCATAATCAGCATAATTGATCATATCAATAAAAAACTAAGAGAAACCATATGATTATCTCAATAGATGTAGAAAAAGCTTTTTGACAAAACTTATTTCTATTAGAAACACTAGACAGTATAGGAACAAATGGAGTCTTATTTAAAATAATGAGTATCATCTACCTAAAACCATCAGCACGCATTATGTGTAAAGGGGAAAAGCCAGAAGCATTTCCAATAAGATCAGGGTTGAACAAAGATGTCCATTATCATCTCTGTTATTCAATATAGTACTAAAAATGTTAGCTTTAGCAATAACAGAAGAAAAAATTGAAGAAATTAGAATAGACAAAGAAGAAACTAAGCTATCATTTTTTATACTTAGACAATCCTAGAGAATCAACTTAAAAAACTATTTGAAATAGTAAACAAATTTAGCAAAGTAGCTAAGTTGCAGGATATAAATAAAACTACATAAATCATTGGCATCTCTATATATTACTAACAAAGCCCAAAAGCAAGAGACAGACATTTAAATTTGCTGCAGGCATCATAAAATATTGAGAAGTCTATCTGCCAAAATGAAACCAAAAACTATATGAACACAATTACAAAACGCTTCACACACAAATACAGTCAAATCTAAATAATTGGAAAAACATCAGTTGCTCATGGGTAGGCTAAGGAAATAGAATAAAAATGACAATTTTATTTAAATTAATTTACTTATTCAGTGTCATAAAAATAAAAGCATCAAAATTATTTTAGGAAAAATAATAACAAAATTCCTCTGGAAGAACAAAGGTCTAAAATATCAAGGGAATAAATCAAATGTTAGGAAGGTGGTCTAGCCATACTAGATCTTAAATTGCATTATAAAGCTTCAATCATCAAAACTAGTTGGTACTAGGTAAGTATAGAATGGTGGATCAGTGGAATAGGTTAGGTACACAAGATGCAAGTAGCCAATGACTATAGTAATCAGTTTGTAAACCCACAGACCCCAGATTCTGGGATAAGAAATGACTATTTGACAAAAACTGATGGGAAATCTGGGAAATAGTATGACACAAACTGGACATAGACCAACATCTTATACCATATACCAAAACAAAGACCACATGGGTACATGATTTAGATATAAAGGCTATTAGCAAATTAGAAGAGCAAAGAACAATTTACCTGTCAGATTTATAGAGAATGGAGGAATTTATGACCAAACAAGAGGTAGAGAACATTATGAAATACAAAACGGATAATTCTCATTACATTAAACTGAAAGGGTTTACCCAAACAAAGCCAATGCAACAAAGATTAGGAAGGAAGCAGAAAATTGAGAAATAATTTTTACAAATGGTCTTTAATATAGCCTCATTTCTAAACAGAAAAGGAAAATGACAAATGCTGGAAGGAATATAGGAAAATAGACTAAGGATAAAGGCTGGCTATAGGAACCAGTTGCAATCAATGCTACTACTTCTTTTGGGATAAGCATGGCCAGAGGCTTTACGCCTCATGCTAGATCTACTAAAAGTGAGCTGGTGCCTCTTTCTTAGTGCAGAGGCCAACAACTATATCTGCCTCCTTACTTGAACATGCCAAGTAAGCAAGAAGCAACACCTTGATCTTTTAGTGGTTTTTGATTGCACCCAAGTTTTAGCTTAAAAGCCATTCAATAGACTAAAGCATTGGATCCATACTCAGAAAGATTTGAGTTCATATCCTATCTCTGACACTAAGTAGCTAGACAGAATCACTTAGCCTCTTACATTCAGTTTCCTCGTCTGTAAAATCAGAACAATAATAGCACCTATGTCACAGGGTTGTTGTGAAAATAAATGACAGTAATTTTCTATACCTTTAAGCACGAGATAAATGCTAATTAATATCTGTGAAGCCTCTAAGTGACTCAATGGATAGCGTGCGGAGCCTAGAGTAAGGAAGACCTGAAATGTAATCTGGCTTTAGACACTAACTAGCTGTATGACCCTGAGAAAGTCACTTAACCTCCATTTGGCTTAATCCATTGAAGCAGTAAAAGACAAACTACTGCAGAATGTTTGTCAAGAAAAATCTGTTAACAGTACTGGTATGCTATGGTCACAAAGAGTAGAATACAACACAGCAACATGTATTTTATATATATATATATATATATATATATATATATTCATATCTGTCTATCTATCTATATACATACACACATATACAGATATATATACATATATATGTATGTATGTGCTTATATTAACTTACCTATTGAAATGAATTCCCTCTTCTTCAAACATTCTTGTAATATCCCATAGAATCTAAGTTCCATGAAGGCAGAGCTTGTGTCATTTTTGCATTTCTGTACTCAAGGTTCGTCCTAGTGCCAGGGAAATAACAGAGGATTTAAGCAATGCTTGGGTATTGATTGATTTATAGCTCAATACTTTTAAAGTTTCCCATTGTGCTTTTGTGATGTCAGATGATTTTCAGTGACTAGAGAGCTAGTCCACACTACATCATTCCCCAAACACTGAACATCTATGTTCCATAGAAGTGCAGCTATAGAACGAGGTTTTATAGTACATGAAGCAATCATTCCTCATAAATTAAGAGTTTTCTCTGCTGCTGAAGAACAAGGCATATAAAGCTGTCAGAACAATGGAGGCCTTCGTGCTCTGAGGCCACAAAGGGATTGCTGCATTTTAGATGCTGAGCGTTAGTTCTGAAATGTACAATGTAATTGACTTAAAATCAGAATCCTTGAGTAAAATAATAAAGCCAGTGTTTAAAAAGATTAATGACAAATAAAAACTCTAAAACCAGTCATGCAACAAGGCAAACAACCCAATCTGTAGCAAGCTTTTGTCAGTGATGGCAATGTGATCATTTTCACCAAAATGTCCTGTAAATTGCCATGTGATTAAAGCAGAATCATTTATTTACAAATTCTAATTTGTGAGACATTCAGCATATGTTTTCCAGTCTATTTAATTTCCCTAAGTACTCACTTGGACATTTTAGTATTAACAAGACAGTTCTTTCATTATATTTTACAGCCTTGAATAATTTGTCTATAATAAAATTGATTAGTGAGTCCAGTCCGTGATCTCACATATACACCTTATAGGTCTAACATCTGCATGTGAGATTATGTTAAATAAGGCAAAGACCAGGCCAAACAGTAGATTATTTGTCCATAGGGGTTATTTGGAGAGTCAAACCCATATTAGAGACTCTATATCTATCCCTGTCTGGGGATATACAGTATATTAAATATCTTGAGAAGAATATCCCTACTAGTCTCTTCTCACTATCATCTGTCTTCTCAGCTGTCAGAAAAATCTGACTGCTTGCCTGTCTTTTCCTTTTGGTCACTGGGCAACTAGAACAAATAATGATAAAATACTTGTGTCAGATACCTAAGTCAGCCCTGTCTTGCTGGTGCTGAAACCAAGCTGGTCCTGTAAATCCTCTCTCTATAAACATCCCTGCTTTGGCTTCCTCCATGGACCAGCTGTCTCATCCAGCTGATGAGTTGGCTTACTAGCCCTGGGAAATGTTAGCCTTAAGAAGAATGTGAGGAAGCAATACAATTTATCCTCTGTAGAGCCTCATTTGTCCAAATGCTTTGTGACCACTCAGTCAGTCCAGAGAAAACGTACTGCAAAAGTAAAAATACATCATATGGGATGGGAAGGGTAGTTGAAGTGAAGAAAGTAAATGGCTGTAGGCACTGGTTATATATTTAAGCACACACATATATATATACATGCATATATACTTATGTGTATTATATAGGTATATATATGTATATGTGTGTGCATATTTGTGTGTGAGAGAGAGAGTATATATATGTAAATAAAATATTTCTTGATTTGTTCAGTGAAACTCCAAAGTATGAAGGGATTTTAAAGTGAATTAATAAAGCTACAGAATGTTAATTGGAAGAGGTCACAAGAAAAATAGTAGAAAATGAAAATCTCCTTATTTTCAGTCATAGTTGATCATTTGGCAAGCCAGTAGATCATATGACTAGATGAAATGATATCGACTATAGTAGGTGCATAATAAATATTTGCTGAACGTATGAAGTCATGAATGCATGTTCAATGAACTATATGAATATAGATATAAGAGGGAAGTTAGATGTAAGGAAAAATACTTGACACACTCACCCTTTTTCTTTTAACTATTGAAATCATATCCATTTTTTAAAGCCTCATTCAAATGCCACCTCTCACATGAAGCCTTCATGATTGCCACTGCCTACAGTGTTGTATTTTTCCTATTAATTTATTCACTATTCTGGAATATGTAGAGGGAACTTATGTTGTCATTATTATATTGACTTCTATACTCCCATTATGATCTCTAGTGCAAGCTTCAACACCATCCATCTCAACTATAATAATAACCTCTATATGTTGGGTTTTTTTTCATTCCTACCCACTGACCTGACTCAAATTTCTGCAGGTCAATAAAACTGGATGAATCCTTCTTTTGTATGAATCTGATAATGACACTTCTTTGCTCTAAAACTTCCAGTGGCTCTCTAATAATTAATAAACTTCAAACCAATTTACTTGATATTCAGGCCCTTTTATCTGTAACTTTGCCTTGCGTTTTTGTCAACAAAGCCCAAATTTTAATTCAACTGTATAACATCAATTAGGGAAAGGAGGTTGGAAAAGAGAGGAGATAATAAGGATATTTTTATATCTACTCATATAGTATTATTTTCCAAGTCAATAACAGTATCATATTGGAAATGGTATCACAAATAGCAGACACTCAGAAAATTGGCACTTGACTTTTGAGACTAATTTTAAACTATTCTTTTCCATCCCAGGATTTCCCAAATACATTTTTACACTGAACCCTATTCATGAAATATTTTCTGTTCCTATCTTTCACTATTGTATGTTTATCCAACATTTGAAGCAGAATTCTCATGGAAACTGTCAATACCGTGAAGCCATCTCTGAAAAACTCTTCAACTGATTAAGACCTTCCCCCACTTCAGATTTCACCCATGACTATCTTAACAAATCTTTGATATATGCATCATATCATATTACATTGTTGCAATTTAGAGTGAGGAGGGAGATAGAGAAAGGAGAGGAGAAAGGGAAAAAGAGAAGAGGATATGGGAAGAGGAGAAAATGGGAAATGATAGGAGAACAAAGTAAAATATTGACAGAGAAAAGAGACAGTTAACGTTGTAAGTGTGACTATCTCCTGGACTGGCCTATAAAGGTCACATTTATTGTGTCTTTCCTCCAGAGCTAATGCTCAGACGGATCTTGCAAATAGTACTTAAAACAGTTCCTACCCCCTTCCCACATACTTAACTCTCCCATTTTTCTTCTTCCTCTGCCTGCCTCTCTTTTTCTGTGGTGTCATCCTGGAGAAAAAAGAAACACTCAGCCTCTAACTTATTGAATTTTAGAAACTCAAAATAGTATGGTGAGAAGATTCATAATTATACCTATCTCTCAGGGCATAATGACTTAATTAATATACCCTTCATGAGGCTTTGCTCTGTGGGAAACACACAGCTGCACTGGCTGATGAAAATTAAGCCATTGCAAAGTGCAGAAACCTAAGCATTGTGTATGTGTGTGTTTTCAATGTTTAATGTGGATTTTTTCCCCCAGTTTGGTTGAGTTTATGCATAGTGATTGCCTTCTCCCTTTCAGTGGCTCCCAGATGATAAATGCATAGGAGGGGGGAAAAACGTACATAAAGTTGGAACTGCTAAAGTCTCTAATGACAAAATCAATCATCAACCAATATTACTCTCTCAAGGCTATTGAGAATGACACGTTGATTTTTTCCCCCTATTTATTTAACAAAGGGGCCTGTGGTAGCCATATTTGGGATGCTTTTGTTTGAATTTCATCCACCATCTGAACAGGTTATTTTGATTCTCCTATTTAAATATATTTGGGGGCTCATGAACTTGTTGCCCTTATTAAAATGCCTCAATATCACATCACATCATGGTAGGAAAAACATTTTGCTTACTAGAAGCAAGAGATTCTGTTGCTGAGGCCATCTGAGCTTCCCATCAGGAAAACTGAAATGTCAGTGAGGCCTAACCAGCCCCTTAAGCATTTCAAATGCAGGGAAATTGAGTTGAGGTGTCCCTGCCAGGGCTCAGCATCATTTCCGTGTGTACCATATGCCTGAGACAGAAGTTTGTGCATTTTTTTTTAAAAGAAACTCCCTCACTCAAACACTTTGCAACAAGAAATTAAGCAGCAAACATAGTTTTGCTCAACGAGAGACGTTGTCAGGCTACAATTTTTGAGGCAACAGGACAGGTCAGGCCAGAAGCAATGAGGACTAGGTGCAGGTCTGGATAGAAAGGAACTGGTAGATACCTAAGATTGTCAGAGGCGGGGCAAGCAGATCTCTCAAGAAGTATAAATAATAACATATATTTATGGACGACATTTAAGGTTATGAAAACTGTGTCTGGTTTTTTCCCATGGACACAGTACATTTCCTTGCATTTCTTTTGATGATCAAGTGAGTTAATACTTACTAAGTATTTAACATGGTACTTAGAACATATTAGGTGCATAATAAACTCTTTTTGCTCTCCCTCCCACCCTTCCTTGTTTTCTTCCTTCCTTCTTAAAGGCAGACCTTGAACTTGGGAAAATTTAAAAAGTCTATCCCCAGGCCAAGTCACTGTCCACTCTTTGCTAGCAAGGTCTGACCATGACTTTAAAGTGGAAGGGATACATGGGTAGATGCAGAAGACAGGCTGCCACTTTCTTCCTAACGTATCTTTGAGGTTGGTAGTTCAAGCATTCTAATCCTCAACGAGAATATTGAAAGCTGAGAGGCTAAATTGTTGAGACTACATAGTTTTTAAGAGTCATGCTTAGGATCTGAACCCTGGTCTTTTGATGTTATGACAAACCACACACAAATTTGACAAGTCACCTGGTTTTGTATACCAATGTTCTTTACATTTTAAAATACAATAGAACTTTATTTAAAAACATAAAAAAAAATCCTTAGCCAGGAGTCATACATATATAGGCTGCAGGCTAGATTCCAGCCTACAGGCAATTGTTTGCCTACCCCTATATTATAATAACAGATTTAGGCAAGACATAAGTATGCACTGCAGGCAAGTCAGCTTGACTGAACAGGTTTCAGATAAAGAAACTGGATAATGGATTCAGGGCATCAAATGAAAGAACGTGAAAGCAGCAGTGCATATATATATACAGCAACTTCTTTTAATTTGCGCTGAGGGTGGCAGACTATTCTCAAGGTTCTAGGGGTGAACCTGAGTTATTGAGATATTTGGTAATAAATGCACTTGTGTGGTTAGTGGACTCGGGGAAAGGAAAACCAGAGTTGTGTAAGGTACTTACTGCTGTGTGACTTTGGGCAAATTACTTAACCACTCTTAACATCAGTCTCTCAATCTATTAAAGAAAATAATAGCTCCTAAATCACTGAGTTGCTATGAGGATCAAATGAGATAACATACATTAAATGCTTTGCTAATCCTAGAGTAGTAAGTGCTAGCGGATATTAATATAATTATTATTAATATTTGTTATCTAGTTGAGTAAACCAATGGTAATGAAAAAATCCTCTTGCTGTCACACATATCTGGGTGGTACAAACTCTCACAAGTCCATAAAGATGACAGTGGGCCCAAGTTCAGAGAACTTGGGTGGACAAAGGATAGTCACAGTGTTAGAAGTCCTATATCCACTTAATGCAATCCTCTTGAAATTCATGTTCCTTGAAATGACTTTCCTTGCTATGACTGATTTGTCTGTCAGCTGTCACATAGATGCATCTCACTGGCACAGTCTCTCCAATAATATGGTCAATATGAGGAGGCTGGGGTGGAGGGGGTTTGACTTTGCCTTTGGGCAAACTTCCCTTCCCTTTGCTGACCTCTGGTAATGCTTGTTTCCTCAAAACAGCACTAAAAGCTTCCCAGGCTTTTGTTGCTTAAATCCCTGACATATATGAACTCAGAGTTTTCTCTCTCTCTCTCCCTTTCCCTGCCCCGTCCCTCTCTCTCTCCATACACACACACACACACATGCACAGTATGTACTATATACATACATACATACATACATACGTACATACATACATATATACATACATATATATGTGCGTGTATATATTTTTTCCTTCCCTGTGTGTTATCTTATTTAACCTCATGGCTCATAACATCCTCTCAAATTGATTAATAAACTAGTTTATGCTTTTGATTGATGGAGTCAATAGAAGCTTCTGGGTCTATTCATGTGCTGTTTATACCTTTAGTTTATTCCTTCTGAACATAGAATATCTCATTGTTGTTCAGTCACTTCCATCATCTCTGACTCTTCATCATCCCATTCGGGCTCTCTTGGCAAAGATACTGGAGTGGATATGAAAAAATGCTCTAAATCACTATTGGTTAGAGAGATGCAAATCAAAACAACTCTGAGGTACCACATCACACCTATAAGATTGGCAAACATGACAGAACAAGAAAATGATAAATGCTGGAGAGGATGTGGGAGAGTTGGAACACTAATTCATTGTTGGTGGAGCTGTGAGCGCATCCAACCATTCTGGAGAGCAATTTGGAACTATGCCCAAAGGGCTACAAAAATGTGCATACCCTTTGACCCAGCAATATCACTACTAGGACTATATCCCCAAGAGATCATAAAAATGGGAAAGGGTCCCACATGTACAAAAATATTTATAGCAGCACTCTATGTAGTTGCCAAAAACTGGAAGTCAAGGGGATGTCCATCAATTGGGGAATGGCTGAATAAATTATGGTATATGAATGTAATGGAGTACCATTGTGCCATAAGAAATGATGAACAAGAAGACTTCAGAGAGGCCTGGAAGGACTTATATGACCTGATGCTGAGTGAAAGGAGCAGAACCAGGAGAACTTTATGCACAGCAACAACCACAGTGTGTGAGAGTTTTTTCTGGTAGACTTAGATTTTTGTAATAACACAAGAACTCCTGAAAAAAAAAAAAAATCCCAATGGTGGACCTCAAGGCAAAATGCCTTCCACACTCAGAGAGAGAAATATGGAAGTCACTCACATAATGTAGCAGATCATGTTTGTGTATGTGTATCTGTTTGTGTATCATGTTCTGATTTGTTATACGGATTCTTTCATTTATCTTAGTCTGACTACATAGCATGACTATAGTGAAAATATACTCAATAGGAAAGTATATGTAGAATCTATACAGAATTGTATGCAGTCGTGGGGAGGGAGGGAGGTAGTGGGGGGTGAGTGGGGAGGGATAAAATCGCAATTGTATGGCAGTGATTGTTAAACATTAAAAAAATAAAAAAATTAAAATAAAAAAAAAAAAAGATACTGGAGTGGTTTTCCATTTTCTTCTCCAAATCATTCTACGTTTGAGGAAACTGAGACAAATAAGGCTAAGTGACTTTCCCAGAGTCATACAACTAGTAAGAGTCTGAGGCTGAAGTGTCTTTTGTACATAATAATGAAGAGGAAAATGAGCAGAGCCAAGAGAACATTATAAACAGTAACAGCAATATTGTTTTAAGAAAGACTGAGAAAATAGTTATTTGGATATTTATGAATACCCAGATTAACTATAAAGGACATATGAAGAAAGATGTTTATCTGAATTCAGAGAAATAGCTGATAAATAGAAGTATGTTTAGAATAATTGCACATATATTCTTTTGCATATATGTGCACATATATACATACATATATGTATATACATATATGTATATATATACATACATATATATGTAGGTATGTATATATACATATATATATACATATACATATATATATATACATATATATATATATATATATACATATATATATATATATATATATATATATATATATATATATACCTATTTATGTCTAATGGTAGCCAGCTCTAGGATGGTGTATTGGTAATCAAATTTGAAGATCTTCCTTGCCCCTTAATAGGCCCATGTGACGTGCTTTGAGCTTTGGCCCAACCTACAGTCTGAGTCACATGGAGCTGATGGTGGGAGAAGCTTGTTAAACAGGTGGAACAGGAAGAGAGCACCTAGTGTGAGTGAAAGAAGGAGTGATTTTGCCTAAGCGAGCTTGTTTGTGGGGAGGCCTGACTGAGGGAAGACTGGGGGATGACTGTGTTCCCTTTATTGTTAATGTCTACAAACTTTGTTGTTACCATGGTGGAACTGGCTTTCTGGTATCTGGATAAATATTTTGGTTTTGTCTTTGAGGAAGAGAGTATATATTTTGTGAATTTACCCTGAAAATATATACATGCATCCATAGTAGCTGCCATAAATATTTGATTGACACTACTCCTCTAGGCGAGGAGGAGAAGGGGAGAGGGAAGAAAAACAGAAAAACAGAAAACAGAACAAAAGAAAACAAAAACAAAAAACAGAAAAAAAGAAATTTACATGATAACTTTATTGTATATTTAAAAGAAATAGCAAGTTGTATACAGTGGATTGGCAGTTTCATGTGCAATCATTATTTTTATTATTCTGTGTTATGGTAATGCTTTGTTTTATTCCATAAATGAAAAATGAAATATATTTTAAGAACATTCAGTGTCTATGCCAAATTTGAACTGAGGAAGATGAGTCTTCCTTATCAAGGTCCAGCACTCTATTCACTCTTTTTATAGCACCAAAGGTTTTGTGAGTCAGGGATTGCTTATATGATTATCTATAGGCTAAATCTGATCCCAAAGCATGGAGAATCAGTCCTAGGCCTACAGATGAAGTCAAGGAACCACACCTGGCTCAAACCAGGACTAAGGAGGTCCATGAGGTAGTCTTTATTTTTTAAACTAATTAATTTATCTTTAGTTTCCAACATTCATTTCCACCAGATTTTGAGTTCCAAATTTTCTCCCTATTTCTCCCCTCTGCCCGCCTCAAGAGACTGCATTCAGATTACCCCTTCCCCCAATCTGCCCTCCCTTCTATCACACCCCTTCCTTCCCTTATCCCATCTCCTCTATTTTCTTGTAGGGCAGCATAGATTTCTATCCCCCATTACCTGTATATCTTATTTGCCAGTTGCATGTAAAAATAATTTTTAGCATTCATTTTTAAAACTTTTTCCAACTTCTGTCCCTTTCTCTCTCTCCACCCAAACCCACTGAGAGGGCAAGCAATTTGATATATGTTATACATGTGTAGTTATGCAAATGACTCCCATAAAAGTCATGTTGTGAAAGACTAACTGTATTTCCCTCCATCCTATCCTGCCCCCCATTTATTCTATTCTCTCTTTTGACCCTATCCCACTTCAAAAGTATTTACTTTTAATTACCCCCTCTTCCCATTTGCCCTCCCTTCTGTCATCCTCACACAACACGTTCATCCTCTTCCCTCCTACTTCCCTGTAGAGAAATACAGATTTTCCTACTAAATTGAGTGAGCATGTTGTTCCATCCTTAAGTCAAATTCAATGAAAATAAGGTTCACTCTTTTCCTTCCATCTCCCTCCTCTTCCCTTCCACTAAAAAATCTTTTCTTCTATCTTTTGTGTGAGAGACAATTTGCCCCATTCTATTTCTCCATTTCTCCTCCCAATATATTGCTCTCTCACCTCTTAATTTTAATTTTTTATATATCATCCCTTCCTATGCAACTTATCTTATGCCTTCTGTCTATATGTATGTAATCCCACCAACAACCCAAATACTGAGAAAAGTCTCAAGAGTTGCAAATATGATCTTTCCATGTAGGAATGCAAGCATTTCAACTTTAGTAAGTACCTTATGATTTCTCTTTCCATTTACCTTTTTACATTTATCTTGATTCTTCTGTTTGAAAGTCAGATTTTCCATTCAGCTCTGGTCTTTTCAACAAGAATGCTTGAAAGTCCTCTATTTCATTGAATGACCATTTTTTCCCCAGAAGTATTATACTCAGTCTTGTTGGGTAGGTGATTCTTAGTTTTAATCCTAGTTCCTTTGACTTCTGGAATATCATATTCCAATCTCTGCAAAGCCTTAATGTAGAAGCTGCTAGATCTTACATTACCCTGATTGTATTTCCACAATACTCAAATTGTTTCTTCTGGCTTCTTGCAATATTTTCTCCTTGACCTAGGAGCTCTGAAATTCGATTGCAATATCCCTAGGAACTTTCCTTTTGGCATCTCTTTGAGGAGGTGATCAGTAAATTCTTTCAATATTTATTTTACCCTCTGGTTCTAGAATATCTCACAGTTTTCCTTGATAATTTCTTGAAAGATGATGTCTAGGTTCCTTTTTTGATCATGGCTTTCAGGTAGTCCCATAATTTGAAAATTGTCTCTCTTAGATCTATTTTCCAGGTCAGTTGTTTTTCCAATGAGATATTTCAGTGTCTACTATTCATTCCTTTGGTTTTGTTTTAAAATTTCTTGAATTTTCATAAAGTCATTAGCTTCCATCTGTACCATTCTAATCTTTAAGGAATTACTTTCTTCATTGAGCTTTTGAACCTCTTTTTCCATCTGGACAATTCTACTTTTTAGGGCCTTCTTGTTCTGATTGGCTTTTTGGCTCTCTTTTGTAATTTGTGTTAGTCTATTTTTAAAGTGTTATCTTCGTCAGCATTTTTGGGGTGTCCTTTAGCAAACAGTTGCCTCGTTTATCAAGATTTTATTTCATCACTCATTTCTCTTTCTAATTTTTGCTCTACTTCTCTTATTTGACTTTCAAAATCCTTTTTGAACTCTTTCATAGCCTGAGACCAATTCATATTTTTTTCGAGGCTTGGGAAGGAGGAGCTTTGACCTTGTTGTCTTCTGTTTACATGTTTTGGTCTTCCTTGTCATGATTTTTTTTTCTGATTTTTTTCCAATTTTTGCTCATTTCCCCAGCCATTTTATCAGGGTAGTTCTTTGCTTCCAGTGTACCGTCAGCCTCTCAATCCCCCCACAATCTGTGGGCCTACAATTCCAGAAACAGTGGTTGTTGCTGCCCCTGTTGATGCTGTGACTTACTAGGGTTCCTCCTGCCCCTCTCTGCTCTGTGGCCCTGGGACTGGGATCTGACCACTCTGCTTTCTGACACCTTGAGAAAATGCAACATATATGGTGGTAAATAGGTCCTTTGTACAAAGTGTCACCACTTCTCACTGCAAGGATTTTGTATTCTATTAGAGCATCAACTACAGGAGGTAGCAATCTCTTTTGGAACTTGAATTTGGGAGGCTGCTCTGTGTAGGCATTTATCATTTGCAAATTAATTCAGTCATTTCAGAGATTTTTTTTTTGGCTACATCTTTGACTGCTTTTGTAATTTGAGTGAAATGTTAGAATTCCAATCAGTAAATCTTAGATTTGGTTTCTACTTCCAATACTTCCTACCTTGAAGACCCCATGCTACTCACCTAACCCTCAAAGTTTCCTCACTTAGCAACATGGGCATAGCAGTAACAACAACATACACCCCACACAAAAGGTTGTTGTGAAACTCATGTGATGATTCAGGTAAAACTTTTTAAATTTTTTTAAAACTATGTAAATATGGGTTATCATGTCAAGTGTGACTTAATTTTTCACTCCCCAATTAATTGTTGAATAGGTTTTCTTAAAGATATTAAACTGGAATACTTGCAAGACATCTTTAGCTTTTCCTGTTGAGAATCTGCAGGTAGTTTAGGAGGCCTAGTGAGGTAGTGTTATAGTGGACAGAGTATTGGAGGTGGAGTCAGTAAGACTCTGCCTCAGACAAATACTAGGAGTGTTACAATGGACAAATCACTTATACTCTATGTACCTCAGTTATTTTTATCTATGAAAAGGAGGTGGGTTGAACTTAACCTCTCAGTTTCCTTCCTATAAGATATGTCTCTAACTTCATGATCCCATTAACTTCAGTGGCTTCCTCTTACTCATGGGCAGTGAAAA
The DNA here is from genome assembly GCF_028372415.1 of Notamacropus eugenii. Taxonomy (NCBI): domain Eukaryota; kingdom Metazoa; phylum Chordata; class Mammalia; order Diprotodontia; family Macropodidae; genus Notamacropus; species Notamacropus eugenii. Next base: position 314,621,656 of record NC_092876.1, read on the forward strand.
GCCTACATCAAGGTTGACATTTGAATTTCTTTACAATATTATCTCCCTTTCCAACCTTATTTTAACTTTTTCCCTACATGGACCACTTGATTTCTCCAGGGTGGGTTTACTTTACATTGTTATATTTCTGAGGATATCTTGTACAGATCTCTGTCCTTGGTTCTATCCATTTCCAACCATATCCTACTACTTCTCTTTGCCCTTTCCTTTCCTATTCCTTTGCCTCTGACTATCTAAATTCCACATATGCTTTAAGCATTTGCTTCTTCATGAATTTGCCTTGATCCTAGGCCACAAGCAATCTATTACTCTTCTAAAATCTTATTCTGATTACTTTTTTTAGGCACTTACCTTGAGCTATCAGGTAACTGCCTGAGAATCTATCCTTTCTCCCTACCTCCAATATTAGCTCCTAGAAAGCAGTACCATATCTGATAGTTCTTTATGTGCCTCCCAGAGCATAGCACATAATGAAGCATGTAGTTTCATAATGTTACACATAGCAAGGAATAAAGCAATTATTTGCTTGCTTGTTTGATTCCCAGTCTCTTGTGAGGAATCATCTCTAATAATCTATAAGGAGCTACCGTTCTATGGAAATATTGATTAGGGTTGAACCTTATATAAAAACAAAGGACTGAGGGAATTATCACATATTTGCAAATGAGGAAAATCTTCAAATATTATGTTTAAACAGGTAAAATTGGTCATTGATGTTCCTGACCTTCTTTCCCACTTCACATCCCCCACTATCATCCTTCTCAATAAGTACCTAGTGGTCTCATATTACTCGGGGTCTACCAAGTACTGTTTATTGTGGATGAACTTCATTCATGTTTTCCAGCTTAATGCCTCATATTTTGCAATTTTTTTTAGCCTTCTCTGTCTCATTAAAACTTAGTTGTCCTGGGTTTCAGTGCTTCAGGATCCTGATCTTTGGTAAGGTAATAACATAAGGTAGTGTTGACTTCATTTAACTGTAGTGGTGGTATTTCAAGTATGGAATCATAGATTTTGAGTTGAATGGGAAGTTAGAAATCCATTCAGTAGATTCCCCCTGATTTTAGATATAAAGAAACTGAGGTTCAAGGAGATTCAATGATCTGTCCAAGTTCACAAAGCTATTAAGTAGTAAAAATAGGATTTGAATCCACATCTTACTGACTGTGAGCCTAGCACTTTATAGGGCTTTTCCAGAGCCTTGTAAACCACAACTGCAATAAGGCTGGCTTAGCTTGTGAATTTCAAACACATTATGTCATGCTGGGAGGCAATAATGACTATAATAAATTAAACAGGCTTCAGTTTAAACAAAACAGAGCTTTTTAGTAGGTGGTAGGAATAGAAATAAGACCTTAATTAATTCACAAGTACTTCTTTATTTATGGAGTTTAGTTTAAACTGGGGATTTAAACCTAATGCATATAGAAGATGTAAAGGTCCTACCACACAACTGTGGCTTTGATCTCAAGAGGAAATTCTTGATTCCTCCTTTAGAGAGGAAGTAGTTAGTGCAAAGATTCCCAAATCAGCTACGCTGTGGATTCAAGCAGCTGAATCTCTAATGCTTAGATAATGTGTGAGCATGGACAAGGCAATTTATTTCTTTAAATCTCAATTTCTTTATCTGTATAATGGAGATTATTGTACTTCTACTACTTCTAATATCTGTCTCACAGGGTTATTATGAGAGTCAAATGAGAAAATAAATGAGAATCCTTTACAAAATTTATAGTGCTATATGAATATCAGTTATTATTACATAGATGCAGGAAATGAGAAAATTAGCAGGTGAGGGAATATCTCACAAACTTCACTTGAGCTTTTGAAGGAAATTCCTCAGGACAGACTGGAAGCAGAAGCTGTAAGGAACAACTGAAAGCTGTTTTACTTCCTTTCTTTTTATTTGAGATGCTAAACAATTTATTGTATTAAAGGGAATGGAAGGATATATGTATATGCATATGTTTATGTACACACATATATTATGCCAGGCAGCTCAACTAAGAAACTGCCATAATTTATGTCATGTTCAAAGTTAATTTTTTAGTATTTAGAGAAAGATAAGAAGTAAAGAATAATACGTGTGCACACATGTTGCCTATATATATGTATATATATATATATATATATGTACACACACATACATGCAAATTATATACACATATAGAAGGATGCCCACCCAACAAAAACAGATCAAGATCTGATTAAAGGAAATAATTGTAATAATCTAATCTCAGTTAAACATTTCCACTTCAGAATCATCCTACAAAGAAGAAACTTTGGGTTGGCTCTCTTTCCTTTTATCCCTGTATAGTGATAATGAATGCTCCTTTACAATTTAAGCAAATAAGTATTTGCTGGCCATGATGACCACACTAAGTGCTTGAAGGATTTTAAAGGGCCTTCAGGATTCTTAAGGAACCATATGATCAATAGAGTTTTAGTGTGATGTGCATTTTATTGCCTTTTAATTCTTTGAAAATTGGTAATTGGCTAGTGTACAGAGGAAAGAATTAATTTAACTACTACTATGATCCTAGAATGTAATACTGGAAATGTGGATGGGGAGGGGAGAAAACTATGCAGCTTCTGGCTTCACAGAACTTACAATAAAATTGGTGAAATATTGGTTGAATAATAGTGTGAGGCAGTTTTGAATTATTTACCTTATTGGTCTAAAAATATGCTGCTTTCCTACAGCGATATCTTTATGAAAGGATATGATTAGGGAAAAAGGAAAAGAACCTATGTATTCTAAAATGTTTATAGCTGTTCTCTTTGTGGTGGCAAAGAACTGGAAATGGCAGGGATGTCCATCAACTGGCATATAATTATGATGGAAAACTGTAAGAACTGATGAACACAATGATTTTAGAAAAGAAACATGGAAAGACTTGCATGAAATAATGAACAGTGAAATGAGCAGAACTAAGATAATATTGTATACAGTAATAGAAATATTATTTTGAGAGTAATTTTGAATGAATAACTTCTTTTGTCTATTATAAATATCCAAATAAACTATAAAATGACATATGAAGAAAGATGCCATCTGCATCCAAAGTAAGAACTGACAGATAAATAGAAGTATGTAGAGAATAATTTTACACACACGTGTATATATACATACATACATACTTGTGTATATATATATATATATATATATATATATATGTGTTTGTATATATACATACATACATAAGCATATATACCTATTTGGGTCTAATGGTATCCATCTTTAGGGTAGGGCAAAGGAAGAAATTTTTTTAAATGACAATAATTTTATTGTATATTGGAAAGGAATAGCAAGTTGTGCATAGCAAATTTGCAGTTTCATGTACAATCATCTTTTTATTGTACTATGTTATGAAAGTGCTTGTATTATTCGATAAATTAAAATAAAATATGGACATACATATTGAAAAAGAATTATACACATTTACATTTATCAATTTTTCTTTTCTTATTTTTTTTAAATTTTCTAATACTTCTCACAAAATGGGGTAGGGATGGAGGGGGGAGGGGCCAATAAAAAACAATAAAGTAAAAAATCTTATTGGTAATCACTTTATTGAGACATAAAGATAGAATGCTGAGTTTCAGAGGTTAATAAACATATGCGCTTTATAGAGAAAGAAAGTGAAGATCAAAGTGACTTGGCCAAGGTTCTAAAGCCATTATAATTCAAATTCATGAGCATTTTTCATTTTCTTAGAGAATGCAGAATATTATGTAAGGTACTTGGAATACAAAGATGAAAAAGGAAAAAAATTTCCGACTTCAAGAAACTTAGGTATGTAGCATACGCATGAGTACTTACAAAATAATTTGTGGAAAGAGTAAGGCCTGACAAATGGGAAATAAATTAAATATATTGCATCCAAATTAAAAAACAACTCACCTACACATTAACAACATGGCAGAGGCAACAGCTAACTAGAGTTCCCATCCATAAATTCTCAATGTTTTTGATGTCTGAAATTTCTATATGCATTCGACTGGGTGATGTGGTCACCAAACAATGTAACGCAACATTCAGCTTCATCAATAGATATGAGCTGTCCATACTGTTAAAGGTGGTATTCCTACCATACATTCCCTGGTCGGACTACCTATGAAGCACCTATTAGCAACTCTGTTTTTTAATTTGAAGTCAGACCTTAATAAACCAAATTATTCAAAGAAGAGTAATAAGACTATTGAGGAAATACAAAACAATGACAAATAAGGAATAAGTATAGGAACTGGTAATATTAATAATTGCAATCAATAATACATTAAGGTTTTCAAAGCTTTGTAGACATGTTATCTCATTTGATTTTCACAAAATCTCTGTTGAGTTAAGTGTTAATTTTATCCCTATTTTACAATTGAAGAAAATGAGGCTGATTAACTGATTTACTCAACTCACACAGATAGTAATTATCTGAAATAGTATATGAATTCAGATTTTCCTGCCTCCAAGTAAAGTACATTATATACCTTAACGGCTGTATTCTGGAAAAGAGGTTATATGTGCTAGCTATGTTATAGTGTTTATAGGTCTATTCTGTGATGATAACCCATTTTATTTAACTCAGAGAACAGAAGTAGGAGCACTTGGCAGAAACTGGAGAGAGGTAGACTTCAAGTAAATATATTGAGGAAAAGGTATAATATTAGAAGATTCTAAAAGTTGAGGGGGAGGCATCTTGAGGTGATAAAATCATCCATCAATATAGGTCTTCTACAAGAACTGGATGACCACTTTTTGGACATGTCGTAGAGAAGATGAGAATCCTGATTTAGCTCCAATTGGGTTAGATGAACTTTGAATTCGCTTTGAACTCTGAAATTCTGTGACTAGCAGCTATGGAACCACGAAGTATCTGTAGCAATATGTATTCATTCTTTTAGTTATCTCTATGATTCTGATGAATAAACTAAGAAATGGCATCTTGACATATAGTAGATAATGAGACACTAATCAAAGTCTAAGAACTGGCATATTGAGTTCCTCCAAAGAAGGCTGCTATATAAATACCACTCCCAGTACTTAAATGTTTTAGTGTCATGGCCAAAATGGAAGGATGAGTCATTATTTCAAAGAGCTATGGCTTGACAGCTGTCTAAAAGAAAACTATATTTTCCCTACTAAGGATTAGCATTTTGGAAAGTAGAACTTAAAACAAAGCATAAAAATAGGAAGAGGAAATGGACTGTGTAGGAACTGAAGGCTCACAACTGAAAATGTCATCTCTACTGAGCCCCTGAGTGCCTGATAACTAATATTCTCTCTCTCTCTCTCTCTCTCTCTCTCTCTCTCTCTCTCTCTCTCTCTCTCTCTCTCTCTCTTTCTCACATTTCATGGAATATGTTAGTTAAAGGTGAGACAAAATTCCTTTGATCTCTTTGTGCTCATTGGGGGAAGAAAGAAGCTTAGAGGAAAGGCAAAGTTTGTTTTCTTTGGCTTTGATTTTTGTTTTGTTTTCCCTCTACACTCCTTGATTAACTGCTCCCTTTAAGTAGGTGACTTTGGCATCAGTGGTCACCATGAAGCAATGATGAGACAGACTTCCCAGCCAAGGTATTAGTCCTCTTTTAAAATCTGGAGGAGGGTTAGAGACTTGAACCTAGGAAGAACCTTCCAAGTCATCCAGTAATCTAACCCCCCTTCTGCTTCATTTTACAGATGAGGAAACTGAGGTCTAGGGGGTAATTATTTTGCCCAACATCACACAGTTAGTAAATGACAGTTCTAAAATTCAAATTCAGGTCAATTTATGCTAAATGCTACATTCTTTCCACAGTACCATTGACAACCAACATACAATGGGTAGAGTACAGAGTGGCAACTGTGTACTTGAAACCAAAATGTAGGCTGAAAGATTCTGAGACAAAGAGATGGCAAAATATTTTAGCTGTGCATGGAAAAGTATTTGAAGATGTGGTGTTTTAAATTGGAATGAAATATTTATCATTGAGAGAGTGTGACACTAGTGGCATGCCTACATATATGTCTTCCTGGTCACACTCCTCTGTCCCTGTCTTTGGAAGCTGTACTCTCATGCTCATTGCAATGAGAATGGACAACTACCCATACTCCTTTATCTTAAAAAGTCAGGTGATCATATGTTCATAACTCTAGAGATAGAAGGGACCATAACAGACATGTAGTCCAACTTCCTCATTTTAAAGATCCAGAATTGAATTACAGTGAGGTTACATGATTTGCCCATTGTTATATAGAGAGTAAGAAGAGTTGTGGTTAAAGACTACATACTTTGACTTTCACTCACTTCCTCACTTCTCCTACCCAAATTTCCTTTCTCCCTTCACCCATGCGCACACTGACTCTTCGCTCGTGAGTCAGAGGCATTATATTGACATCATTTCTCCTTTGTCTTCCCTGCTGTCTCGAACTGAGATGGATTCTAGTCATGATCTTCTAGACCATGTGCATCAGAACCTTGAAGCCCAGGTTTAAAACAAACAACAATACCCCTTCTTTCAGAAAACAACTATACAAACAGATGTCATTCTTATGTAAAATTAAATTTTCATGCTCTTCTATCTGCTACTTATTTCATATGTGAAATCAGAGAGATCACAACTTCTATAATACTTACCTTCATCATCTGTCAAATGATGATGTTGTCCTAGTCAGGCACTTTCAGGCTCACATCCTTTGAAGGTCTTGTACAAATACACATTTCACAGGACTATTAGAATAAGTACTAGAAAAGTTTGTGTCAGTTTCTTTTTTTTACCGATGTAGAAATTCAGATACAGAGAGGACAGTAACTTGCCCAAGATCACTCTGCTAGCCAATATCTGGGTGTGTTTTGAATCCAGGTCATACATGGACTTCAAATCCAGTACCGTCCCCACTGAGCACACTGCCTCTTTATTTCATATGCATTAAGAGAAACTGACATTTATAAGTCCTGTAATCAGCAATTATTTATTAAACATCTATGTCTCTATATCTATAATGCTATATGTGAGATACATTTGTATGAATATGTGTACACATACTTATATTTATACCTCTATGCATACTCACATAGCATTGAAAAGGAATACAATTATATTAAAAGACATTAGAATATAGATGAAAGAGAAGACAGAATATATATTTACATGTTGTTTCCCCTGGATCTTCTATCGTCTCTTTATCTCTGTCTCTGTTTGTCTCTTTCTCTATATATCTGTTTACACACACACACACACACACACACACACACACACACACGCACGCATGCACACACACAAATATCCCAAAAGCCTTAATATAGTTTTAGGTTACACCTGTATATATGTGTAAGGAGAGAGAGTGAAAAACACAGAGATGAGCAAGACAGAGAGAAACAGAAAGAAACAGAGGCAGAAAGTACATGCATTTATATTGTATTTATTGTCTCCCCAATAGAATATGCATACTCCTCAAGGCCAAGGACAGTTCATTTTATCTTTATGTTCCCCAGCACTCAACAAAGTTCCTGTTACATAATATGTACCTGGTACACTTAAGAAATCCTTGATGATTGAGTAATTGAAATCTGGAACTTAGTCCTGGCCCTGCTAAAAATGTTCGAGTGACCATGAGATAAAAGCTCTTGATTGTCTAAGTTGCTTTAGCCCAACTCTAAAGGGTCCTTTTATTTCATCTGATTCAGCTGAAAAACATTTATTCAATGCCATTTATGGGTCATCCTGGTGCCCCTTCCCTTTCAAGGTGTCTCATTGATCTCATGTACCACACTTCTGCTGAGCTGCAACAGTTTCACCTAAAATACTGCAAGATACTTAGTGAACAGTTTGATCCGGTCATGTTGCCCTTCTGCTCAGAAATCTTTAGTGTATACCATTTACATGGAGATCAAGGGTTCTTAACCTGTTTTGTGTTATCAACCCTTTTAGGAATTTGTTGTGGTATATGGATCTCTTCTCAGAACAATGCTTTAAAATACATAAAACAGAACATATATGATTACAAAGGAAAGCAACCATATTTAAATATAATTATAAAAATCTGTGGAAAAGAAGTTATAGATACTTGGTTAAGACTTTGTTTTATAAAAATCACAAATTTTAAACTCTGTCTCAAATTCTAGAAATTCCATAATTTGCTCTTGCCTACCTCCCTAGCATTATCTTACAGTATATCCCTCTTTGTAATGAATTTGCTATTCTGTGTCTGATCACATCTTGTTTTTTATGACCTTAGGTCTTTTTGTCATAATCATTGCTATTGCCTGGAATGCTCTCCTTATACATGATTTAAATCCAAACTCAAAGCTACATGTTCCATGAAATTTTTCTTCAGAGCTACAACTGTGGTTCTTGATTTTGGGACATATCCATGAAGGGGATAAGAGAAGGAAGAGTTGAGGGACAAATGATCTGGGTAAGGGAGGGCCTTGGAATATTACCTCATGGAGTGTACATTAACATTGCCATTGAACACCAGGTGTCTCCTATGGGGTAAAAATGACTCACGTTTCTAAGGTTGGAGATAGATTGGTATGGTCAATGTTAGAAGCAATTGTGCCCAGAGCAGGGGTGGCCCACTTTCAAGGAGTAGTCTCTATCTCTGTAGCGTTAGAAATAGGCAGGGACCACATGAAAATAGACCACATGGAACAAAGAAATCCCCTGTTAGTTGTTACCTACTTTTCCCAACTTAGACCTTGATAATGTTTAATATAAAATTTTGGAATAATCTCTTTGTTCTCTCTGAAGCAAACTCAGAGGGTGCCTCTTCCTATGTCAGCAAAAGCCAGCCAAGGCTGACTCTACCCTCCTTAGGAGACCTTTAATCTAGGTCGTAATTTCTATTGAACTTTGTTTACCCTTTCCTATGTCAGTTATCTGTTTAGGGCAGGAAGCCTGCCACTCACTAGTGGTGGGATTTCCTTCTTTATCACTGAGACATGTGTTTACCCAGCTGGAATCCCAAGGCCTGACCAACATTACTTTGTTAATTGTCCTGTCTTACTGAATTTATGATTTGCTCAATTAGGAGAGTTCCTTTCTCATGGCAAAATGTATATAAGCCAGAAGATTTCTGCACTGGGTAGCCAGAACATTTCTGGCTCCATAGTGCATTATGTAACTGTTTTCTTTATGGGGAATTGATCAATTAATTAATTAAATCATAAAATGTATGCATTTAGCCATGTTGCCTTTTCTTAACAAAGTTTTCAGGTCAACAACCTCCTATAGCACTTGCTTTTGCATTATCGACAATACACTTGTCACCTTTTGTTAAAGCTGTAAGTTTATATTTCTTAAGCCACCATTCAACTTTAAGTTCCTTGAGGGTAGGATTTATATAGATTCTAATCTCTAGCAGAGCAGTGTCCACAACGGTAAATATTGAAATAAATAAAATACAATAAAATGTAAATATTGCCACTAAGGAACATTCAGACACAATGATTCCTCAGGGGTTTCACTGAATGTGTCACTAAATAAAGCTATGTCTGCTACATTTTAATGGAGTTCACCATTTGATGCTATGGAAATGGATAAAAAATAATGAACAGTACCCCTAATTCAGGATTTTTTTACATCATGTGGGATTCTGTAAGTTAAAGCCTAAATTTTCAATTTCCTGATTTGCCTCTACAATAACATATCCCAGAAGCAAAACCATTTGAGCACACAGCTCTATAAACTCAGAGAAACTCACCTCTGGCATTGAAGGGAGGCAGGGCTTTGCTAGTCTCCCATTCCCTTTAATAAGATATATGATCTGAAGATCTCATTTCACACTAATTTCACTTCACAGCAGATATGATATCCATCACATGCTCAGAAACCCAAATGTCAAATACTTAAAAACAGCATTATTGGTAAAAAAAAAAAAAAAAAAATTCTCTATTTTGATTCAGTATGCATTCTTTTTTTGTTATTATTGTATTTCCCCCACTTTCCCTCCTATCAATTATTGACAATTCTAATCATGATTCAATTTTTATCTTAAAGGAACCTATAATTAGAAAAGAGAACTCTATACTTAACAACCTAATGAAGAAACTATTTATTTTAGTTCTCATTAAAAAGCAAATTATAGCCTGAGCTTTATATCTCTTAGCATATGTGAAAAATGGGACTACTTAAAAATTGCGATTTGATAAAATGTTTCTGTATCTGAACATCAGGTTTTCAGTAATATCAAAGTAGCACAAGGGGAAGCCTTAAATAAGATCTAGGCCACTCATGTCATTTTATAGAAGAGGAAACAAAGGCCTTGAGAGTTGAAATGATATGCTTTAGGTCACACAGGTAGAATGTTGCCAAATACTGCGTTTGAATCCAGGTTTTCTGGTGTCAAATTCAGTGAGAGCACCTGAAAAGATGGCAAAGTAAGAAGGAACACTGAGGAGGTCAGAGTTGGTAGAGCCAGGTTCAGATGTGAAAGAATGGACTTAAGACAACTTTCTCCTAACCAAGGAGAGATTTATTGATACAAAAGCAGCAGACCAGCCCTGGAAGAAGGACTAGCACTTTACAGAAGGACAGAGGCTTGTTTTTATAAGGACAGGCTAAGGAAGACAAGGGAAAATTTACGACCCAGTATGAGGAAGACTAGGAATTTTGTGGCCCAGGGTATTTCAAGAAAGGAGGAAGAGACTTTAGGATGCCCCCAAGCTCAGGTGGGGCCTCACAAGGTAAAGAAAAAGCAACCCTTGATATTAACCCTTAGGTCACCTTTGTATCCACATCAATAGGACAGACCAGATCTCTCTAAAACTCCTCCAATAATGATTTTTTTTTAATATTGCACTAGGAAATTAAAAAATATATATATTGCATCACTTTTTCCAGCAAAAGACAATAATTTTAACCTATGGGCAAGTGACCAGGTCAGGAATTGTCAAAAAATAAAGAGAAAGGAAAAAATAAACAGTAATTCTATAGAAAGTAGGAAAGGAACTTCATCTGAATGGGATAAAAGGAAGTTAGAACAGTCGACAAACATTTATTAAGCACCTTTTATGTGCCTAGGCATTGTGCTAAAGTAGGGATACAAATATGTAAACAAAAGGCAGCTTCTGCCCTTAAGAAGACCATAATCAAATTGAGAAAGACAATATAGAAAAGAAAGCTGAAAAATGGGGAAAGAGGGAAGGTGTGGAATGTATTTCATAGGTAGGAATATAATTGAGTGAAGTCAAAGGAATCCAAAATGAGTGAAATCTGGTGTAAATTTAGGATAGACCCATAAAATAAAGATTTTGATGAAGAAACATATTCAAGTTAACATGTAAAGATACTTATTTAGGTGGCACAATGGGTAGAACGCTGGATCAGGAGTCAGGGAAACTTGAGTTCAGATCCAATCTCAGATATTTACTAGCTGTGTAACCCTGAGCAAGTCACTTAACCCCATTTGCCTCAGTTGCATCATCTATAAAATGAGCTGAAGAAATGAATGCCAAACCACTTCAGTATCTTTGCCATGAAAACCCCAAGCAGGGTCATGAAGAATTAGACAGAACTAATATGACTAAATAATAAAAAAAAAAAAATTGAAAGAGGCAAAAATCTGGTCGAGGAAAGGGGAGGAAAGAACTAGGCAGGAAAGACACATCAGGAAACAAATTATAAATTAAAGGAGATGATTATGATGATGTATTTAAAATGGAAAAAGAATAGAAATTTGGAATTGGGGAGAGAGTGAAGGGAAGCTAAGAGGGGAAAAGATTTGAAAATTATTTTCATCAAGCTATAGCATTACTTTTAAGTATAATCATGTTCCATTAACCTCTTCTGCTATGTAAAGAAAAAAGGAGATGAAAGGGAAAAGAAAATTATAAGATAGAGGGAAATAGATAATTAATGATCATAACTGTGAAAGTAATTAGGATGAACTCAGCCTTATAGCAGCAAAGGATATTTGAACAGATCATAAAGCATACTTTAACAACATGTTGACAAGAAATTGCATTTAAAACAGGATGTATATATACATATATATATACATATATGTATGTATGTATATATATATATATATATATATACATGCTTAAAATAATTTAAATGCAGCAAAATCCACTTTGTTCCAGTTAATTAAAACAGCAACAACAACACATGCACAACAGGGCTAGGAATCATTCTCTTAGTCCAAGAAATGTAAAAAAGTAGATCTGATTAAAAGAGATGGTAATTGAAACTTTTAATTAACACAGACAATGAAATAATCTCAATATTTAACATACACATGCCAAATAGCATCTAAATACTTAAAGTACAATCTAAATGAGTTGCATGGAGAAACAGAAAAATTGCAATGTAAATGGAATAATCCATTCAGAGTTATACAAGTTCAGATAAAAAATAAAGAAGAAAAAAATTAAGGAACTTCTAGATGTCTGGTTTATTGAATGAGAATAGAAAGGGATATATATATATATATATATATATATATATATATATATATATATATATATATATATATATATATATATATATATATATATAAAATTTTCAGTTGTGCTTGCATCTCATTAAAAATGTATCCACATAAAATATTTTAAACAAATGTAGCAAAGGAGAACTATTAAACACTTTTATTAATGAAAAAAGAGCAAATCATCAAAGTGGCTATGCAATTAAAAGAAAAACTTAGAAAAGCTTTACTTTAACAAACCTCAAGTAAAAGTCAAAATGCAAACAAGCCTGAATATATTGTATATCCTTTAATCAATATATTTCATGACCCTCATATGTTTTAGGCAGAAGTTGCTGTGGTCAACAAATTCAATGCCTGTTGACCAACCTGTTGGCCAGTCTCTTTGAATCTCACTTGACAGCTTCTCAGACCATTTCCAATGCTATGCTCTATGTCTATCTAGTGGTAGAAACTGCCTATAAGCCAATGATCTTGACTTATGTTCTAACCAAAATTCTGGAATATTTCATTGAAAGAGTGGTTATTGAACTTGGAAAGGAAGCAGTAATCACAAAGAGCCTGAATGGCTTTTAAGAATAAGCAAAGATAGATTAGATTGCCTCTCGTTTTCAACAGAACAGGAGAATGTATTAGATGCAATTTACCTAAATGTTAGCAAAATATTTGATGAAACATCTTTTTTGTATCATTATGGAGTAGGTAGAGAGATGCAGGCTAGACAACATTTAGGTGGGATTAGTACTAAGGAAGCTAGGTGGATCAGTGAATTGATAGACCTGGAGTCAACAAGAATCATCTTTGTGAGTTCAAATCTGACCTCTGACACTTTCACTAACTGTGTGACCCTGGGCAAGTCACTTAACCTTGTTTGTCAGTTTTCTCAGCTGTAAAATGAGCTGCAGAAGTAAATGTCATTAGAATATATCTTTGTCAAGCAAACCCTAAATTGGGTCAGAACAGTCTGACATAATTGAAAAGTGACTGAACAACAAGAACTGGACCCAGAGACTAGTCATTAATGATTTCATGTCAACTAGGAAGGAGTTCTCTAGTGGAGCACTCCAGGGTATCCATATTTGGCCTTATACAGTATGATACTTCTATCAATAACTTATATAAAGGCTATGATGGCACAGGATACATAGCTAACACAATAGATGACAGAATCCAAAAAGATCTCAATAGATCAGAACATTGTGAGAAATCTGACAAGATGAAATTTAATAGGAAAACCTGCAGGCTCTTTCTCATCAATTTGAGACGTTAAGTACTATAAGTACAAACTCACAGTGATCACAGGTATTTGGGAGCCTCAGGAGAAGCTTGAAAATTGTACCATTTGGCTAACTAAACGGAGTCTCTGAGGCTTCACTAAGATATGCGTGACTTGACATCACAAAAATGAAATATCTATAGACCAGGAAGAGTGTACATTTAATGACAGGAACTGGATGAGTGATTTCATTGGTATAGGGAATTCCCAGGTGAGAAAGTTCCCTCTGCCAATGCAAAGTGTTACTTCTCTGCAACTTAATAATTTTAGGGAATTGTTAGAGCACTAAAAAACTAAGGTCATACCAAAGGTTGCACAAGCAGTGTCTGCCTGTCAGAGGTGGGACTTGAATCCAGGTCTTTCAGCCTTTGCAGAGAGTTAATCTGTCCATCCACATATCAAATAATGTCTATTATAGATGCTCACAGAGAATAATTATCTATGAACATGCTGTCTTCATTGTATATTTATTAATTTTTAAAGCATTTCACAAGGGCCGCTAAGTGGCATAGTGCATAGAGGACAAGCCATGGAGTCAGAAGGACTTGAGTTCAAATCCAGCCTCAGACACTTAATAACTTCATGACCCTAGGTAAGTCACTTACTAGCAGTCCCATATTTTCATTAACTGCCTAGCATGCATATTCATAGTCCAGTTCTTCCAGAATTCTCTTCTACCTATTGACTAAAGTTCATTGCCCTAGTGGTTGAAGTATTTAGCAGAGTGAGGAAGATCTGAACTTGAATCCAGTCTCAGGGCATCCACTCTCTGGAAAAGTATGTTAATTAAAGTACCAACTCATGAGGTTATTGTGAGGATCACATGAGATAAAATATGTAAAGTTCTTTGCAAACCTCAAAGTACTATATAAATGCTGAATATTAATATTAATGCCTAAAATCACATTGATAATATTTTATAAGTAAAAAATAATTTTTAAATAGCACATAAGATAAATATTGTAGTTTTAACTATCTTAATTTTGGCAATCTCTGACTATTTAGCTCTCTTTTCCTTTTTTCTTCTTTTCTTAAAATTTTATTTTTAATTTTATGAAATAAAACAATCATTTGCATAACTTATTACAATAAAAATTATTGTCTATAAAGCTGTAAATCTACTATGCACTATATATGTATGTATATGTGTATGTATATGTATATGCTAGGTATATATGTATGTACATGTAAAATTATTTGTGCATACTTTCATTTGTCAGTTCTTTCTCTGCATGTAGATAGAGTATTTCTTCTTAGGTCCTTTTTAGGTAATTTAGGTATTTATAAAAGAAAAATAAACTAATTAACTCAAGGTCATTCTTAAAACAATATAGTTGCCATTGTGTACAGTATGGATGAGCAGCAATCTGCATCTTTAGAGTGTCCATTTATTTTACTTGATCTTTATATTGAAAATGTGAGTTAGGTACTTCAGGGGATTGTTCCCATTTTTTTAAACATGCCTGCTAAAGTCGCTTTACTTTATTAAATTTTTTTGTGACTTCCACTGACCAGAAATACAAAATAAAATAAACAGGGACAGGAAGGAGCTACATGGCTGACCTTGTGTAGGCCCTTGCTGCAACTTCCCATGAGTTGTCAAGTCACAGAGAAAGGACCAGCTGGCAGTACTATGGTCCCAGATAACCTCTATTCCAACCATCACCTTCTTCCTTGATTCAATTATGTCTTCCCTGTGAAGCAACATGGAGAATAACCCCCTCACTCCACCAAGTCACTTAAATCCATAAATCAGGGAGGGCTACAATGTGAACTGAATCCAGGGGTTATTTCTCAGATTAGAGTCTGCTAGTAACAGGGTATGGATGAAAATTGGAAGTTGAGAGAGTGACAGGGAGAAGATGCTGTTTCTCTACTCCTCATCTGACCTGGATCCTGATTCTTCCAAGGTGGGAGGTGTGTTGGCCAGTTCCTCCCCTTTTTCAGAATAATTGGTCTGCCTCCTCTTCTTTTGTTCTTTTTCTCACTTGAGAACTCTCATAATTTGACACAAATTTTCTACTCTTGAAGCTGTCACTCAGTCGTTTGAATGAAGACTTCGACAGCCCTTAGAAGATGTGGATTTATTTTTCCCATCTTCCACTTTCCTTTCTTCTTCTTCTTGGACTTATCTTTCTTGTAAGAAGACTCCCCTCAGCCCTTTTTATTGTATTCCTTCATGGCCTTCTTAACTTCCCTCTTGGCTTCCTCAGCCTTTTGATCTCATTATGTCTTTCTTCTCTTTTCTCATCCCTTTCCAGATCTCTCCTGCTGTCTAAGACAGATCAATGATGTTAATGTATGGGTAGTCTCACTTGATTTTTTCCCAACTAGCATTAAGGCACAATATGTAGGTTTCTTGCCTTCTTTTTCCTTCTTTCCTTTCCTTCTTTGTTGTGTCTGGGTCAGGAGTTGAATTCAGATCTTCTTGACTCCAAACCTGGGGCTCTATCTGCTGCATCACATACCTGTTCCTTTAATAAGACTTTCCTTGTTAATTAATTTTATTTGAAAATCTGAACCCTAGCTCTGCTATAAGTTTGGTAGATGAAGATACAAGTTCAAAGAATGACACAATACCTACTCACAACAAGTTGATTTTCTATTGAATGGCCCTCAGTTTTCCTCTTTGAAAAATGAAAGGTTAGACTAGATGATATCTAAGGTCTCTCAGCTCTAGATCTATGATGCTACATCATCCCTCATCTACACCTCCCACAATACAATTACCCTACAATTTACCTATCAATTACCTCAAATTTGTGATACAAGCTTACACACAAAAATGAGTGGCCTTTAAATTTGCTTTTCACTCAGGGTCTTCAAGTATAACACATCTTGATAAAGCTAACATTGTTAATGATAACTCTTAAAGTGTCCATGATTTCCCTGATGCGAGATACAACTAAGGGCAGATTGGAATCATCTGGTACCTCTTCTTGAGAGCTTAATTTGAGAACTTAATTGAGAGTTAAATTTTCAATTCAAACATTTACAATTAGAAATTGGCAAAGACTACATATCAGGAAGGGCATCTAGGTGGTACAGTGGATAGAGTGCTGAATCTGCATTCAGGAAAATTCATCTTTATGAGTTTAAATCTGGCCTCACACACTTTTACGAGCTTTGTGAGCCTGAACCAGTCACGTAACCATGTTTACCTCAGTTTTCTCATCTTTAAAATGAGCTGGAGAAGAAAATGGCAAGTAGTTCTAGTATCTTTGCCAAAAAAACCCCAAATGGAGTCATTAAGATTCTGACATGACTGAAAAATAACTCAGCATATCAGAATTTTATATATTGTTATGATTGTCTATGCATAAGAAATTGGTGGAGAAAATATTAATAATGCAGTTTAAAGTGTGTTGTACATACATTTTCTCCCTGGAGAGCCAGTTCTTAATCATTTAGAGGTATGTCCCAGACACACCTATCCACTACTCCAAATCCCAGCTGTTCTATCATTTGGTATTCTTTGTGAAATCTTAGTTCCAAAATAATTTAACACCTGTTGGACAGCCTGATCTTTGGGCCTCTCAAAACTTAACTGGTCTCCTTCTTGGATGATATCTGAAAAGACTCATTAAAACCCAGCCAGAGCTAATGTTCCATTTGTATAGTTTTTGAGAACCCCAGGCTGCCTTCAAGATGCAACAAAATATTGGAGGACTCCAGTGCAGGAATTCTGAGAACTTTAAAACATCCCTCCAGCATAATCTATATTTTAAAAACTATTTCTCCAACATATAGAGTTCCCCTGAAAGTAAAATTACTTTATTATTCCCATTTAGAGATGATAGAATAGAAGTTCAGGAAGGTTGAGAATTATCCAAGTTTACATGGTCCCAAATCTGGGTGGCTCAATAGATAGAACACCAGGCCTAGGAGCAGAAAGACTTCACTTCAAATCTAACCTCAGACACTTACCAAATTGAAAGAAATGATAATCTACTCTAGAATCTTTGCGGGGTTTAGAACCAAAAGGAATTCTTTAAGTCATCTAGTCCAATCTCCTTGTTTTCTGGACAAGGACCCTGAAGTCTAGAGAACCAAAATAATTTACACAAGATAGTAAATGGAAGGTTCAGGATTAAAATCTAGAGTATCTGTTTCTATATCCAATGCTCTTTCTACTGTGCCAGAAATCTTCATTGTCTGTCATTATTAAATGTGTTGAATAACAATTATTTCACCATCTTCTAAATATTATTAGTCTCCCTCGTTGACAAAATATATGATTCTCTCTTTGTGAATTTAACTGTCATACAATTTTGCCACTAATTAAATTTGTTTTTAGATGTCATAGATATAGGGAACACCTTCCATTTGACAGCATTTACCTAAGACTTTTTAGTGGCATTAGGGTCAGGATCATCAAGGTCTTTCATGGTGGAAATGTCCAAGATTGTGACTGAACCTTCCCAGTTTGGGCACTGGGACAGAAATGAGGCTGTGACTGAGAAATCATTGCTTAGTTGGGGACCAGATTTTCAGGGTGAACAAAGTCCAAGAGGTAGACCATAATGGAGCTAAAAGGATAGGATTTGTGTGTATGTGTGTATGTGTGTGTGTGTATGTGCGTGTTTGTGTGTGTGTGTTGGGGGGATGGGTTCAGAAGAAGTTGGCTCACATCCAAAACTCAAAACATAATTTAAGGGAAGAGAAACAATGGTGGAAAATATTGTCTCTGAGGTTTGGCCTTTAGTAGTTTGGTACCTGTGGCTCCAAAAAGCTATAGAAGGCAAAATGAAACTATTATAACAGATGGGCTAAACCAAGTTGAGAGTAGTCAACAGGTCAATATGTGAATGTGGGAGGTGTCTAACCAAGTAGGTGAAGACTTCCCCCAGTGGAATGGGCACATGAGAACAATTAATTCCAATAGCCATGAAGGAAACTGAAACAGGTGCCTTGGATTGCTCAGGGTTTGGTCATTCCCTTCGTCCTGATGTGTCCTGAATTTTGTCTTCCCATTGGACTGTGACAACTCTAGAAAAGACAGTGAGTCTGCCTCTCTGCAACTCTGCCTTAAATCCAACTCACAAGGGAGTGAAAACTGCCCCATGATGCCTTTGAAAATGAAGGAGTAACAAGTGACACCAGGTAATCAACCAGGTATTGATTTAGATAAAGAATTATTCCAATTCACCACATTTGGACTTTATAGTGGGGTTTTATATATATATACATAGATACATACATACATACATATATATATGAATGTATGTGCACATTCATACATATATACACATACACACATATGTATACACACATACGTGTGTGTCTATATATATGTATATATATATATGAATATGTTGGCTGATATGAGTATTTGTGTTTTGTGATCAGTTGGTTGGTCAATCTTTTAATATTTTCTTTTTTAAAGATCCTTCAGTTGGAGGGTTCCTGCTGCTCCTGCCCTCTTTGTTCTCCATGGTAAAAGCTAAGTCCATAATGCTGCTTGGTGTCTAATTTTTTCCATTAGAATGTGAGCCCTTTGAAAGCGGGGACCATGTTTTTCCTTTTGATTCCTCATTGTTTAGAAGAAAGCAGGGCACATAAGTGTTTAATAAATTGCTTATTGATTGACCCTGTGCACATTATCCTATGAACTTACAGTAAATGAAATAAAACACCTTTCTACCAGATTAATCAATACACGGTGTCCAAGTAAAGTTCTCTCTCATCTTGACTCAAGGCTGACTTCCAAAGCTCATGGCTCCTCTTCCATGAGCCAAATGCTTCTAGCTTTTGCCTGGGTTCCCACACAGGCAGCTCTTCACTCTTGCTCCTTGTGTCATCTCACAGGGATTGTTCCTCTCCAAACTCTTTCTGCTTCTGCCTGAAAGCAGGATCCCGGAATTCCTGCATGCAGCTTCTGTTTCTAGGAAAACAAAGCTTAACAGGGTTATAACAATATCTATACATAATACCAGCAGCATCATCTCAATTCACTTTAACAACTCTTGAAAGGGGCTTAAGCTAAGCCTCTTTCCTGTGGGCAGATCTCTGCTCTTCAGTTCAATTCACTCATATGGACCAACAGACAGGACTTCTGTCTCAGAAATCAACACAAATCAAGAGATAGGGCCTTCTGTCTGAGGAATCAACATAGAGCAACAGACAGGGCTCCCAACATCACAAACATTCTTTCTGGTAGGTCTCCCCACAAGCAAGTTCCCTAGCCCTCTCACATCCCTCTCTCTCTCTCTCTCTCTCTCTCTCTCTCTCTCTCTCTCTCTCTCTCTCTCTCTCTCTCTATCTCTCTCTCTCTCTCTGTCTCTCTGCAGTACAATACAGATACAAGCAAAGACTCTTGATTCAAACACTCTTTATTCAGTCAAAAGCAAGACTCAGTCAAAGGCACATGATTGACCACAACTCAATCCAGAAAAACAGCAAAAAGAACCCTATTTTATTTTCTGTTATAGTCTCCTCATCTGTAAAATTGGGAAAATGATACTTGTACCACCTACTAAATAGGACTATTTGCTGGGGATGGAAGCTCAATTCCAGGTGGACAGTCTCGGGAGGGTAAAGGTGGGAGCTTCTAAATCTTAGAGTTCTCACGAGACCCCCCAGGAAACTACTGGGAATCGAGGTGAACCGAGCTATCTCGTGTATTTCCGCCTCTTCCCGTGAGAAACGTGATGGGAGAGAGCTCTCCCCGCCCTCGAGATTGTCCCGGATCTGGGCACACCTAACAGCACGGTATTCAGATGCAAACTATGCGGCTGGAGAGCTTAAGTAGGATCAGGAAAGCCTGAAAGCTCTCTTAGCACGGGAGGGGCGCGGACAGGACAGAAAGCTCTGCTTTTCCTCTCTCCACTCTCCCCTCCCCCTCTCTCCCCACTTACACTTCTACTTCCAATCTCTTATTGTAAGATCTTTGCCTCCTTGGGAGATCTTTCTCTCTCCCTCCTAAGGAAGAATTCCCCTGCACTTGTAACTAGACCCTGAAATAAAGCTCAACCCTTGTTCGACTCTGGAACGTCCTTTCTCTCATACGAGCATCCGGTTTGGCCAGCCGAAGACCTCCAACAGAGGTAAGGGAAGACTCGGGTAGCCCACAGGCCTCTAGGCCTGGCAACTATTATAACAAAAATGTTTTTAAACTTCCAAGTACAATATAAATTTAAGTTTCGGTTTCTTATTACTACCCTCCCTCAACTTAAATGTCTAATCTTATTTTCTACTATTACCCTGTATAGGTTACTCTCCTTCATTGTTCCCAGCATAAATTATGCTAATTTATGCCTTGAAGCCTTTGTTTATACTGATCTTTACTCTCTCCCCAGAGGATCCTCCTCCCTCCCCTCTATTGATCCAGACCCTACTTATCCTTCCCATTTAACTCAAGTCCCATGTTCTCCATGAAGTTTTCTGGATTATTCCAGTCCATGCTATTCTCCATCTTCTCTAGCCACATATGACACTTGGATCTCTGTTACCCCTTATTAATTATTCACTTAATATGTCTATTTCTTACACCTTCAACTAGATTTTAATTTTCTGCAAGGGTAGATCTTATGCTTCTTTGATTGGTGCTAGGCACAGAATGGGTGCTGAATGATTATTTGTTGAATGAATTAATGAAGATTTTACTGTTCTGAAAAGTCCTGAACACAGAGATCTCCAGCAAAAAAAAGTAACAAAATTAAGAAAGCTTCAAACTTAAGTATAAGGTAAATTTGTTAATCAATACTATTGGGGTCCAAAAACAGTGATTTTGATTTTGTATTATTCCCATATAGATAGAGACAAAGGCTTGGGGAGCAGGGAGGGGAAAGATGGAGCCTATTGTATTCCATTCCCAAATGGAATTCATTATCTTTGCAGGAATACCTTCAGTGGGGATCAAGGTAGGAATTGGTAGTGGTGGGGAAAGAAAGAAAGAAAGAAAGAAAGAAAGAAAGAAAGAAAGAAAGAAAGAAAGAAAGAAAGAAAGAAAGAAAGAAAGAAAGAAAGAAAGAAAGAAAGAAAGAAAAAGGAAGGAAGGAAGGAAGGAAGGAAGGAAGGAAGGAAGGAAGGAAGGAAGGAAGGAAGGAAGGAAGGAAGGAAGAAAGGAAGGAAGAAAGAAAGGAAGAAAAAAAGGAAGGAAGGAAGGAAGGAAGGAAGGAAGGAAGGAAGGAAGGAAGGAAGGAAGAAATTCCATTTGCCTTCTGCCAGAGAAGAAAAGAGCATGCTCTTGTTCCACCTATGATAATGTGGTCTGTGCCCTGGAGGACTTCAGTGTTGCTATCTAGAGTCTCTATGCTGTGTTTATCTGAAAATTAATCTGTGTTTATCAGAAAATCTTTGGTGTCAGGAACATTTGAGCCTTCTAGACAGATAGATAAACCACTGCTAGCTTCACTTAGTTTTAAATTAATTCCTCTATTTTAGTTTCTTTCTCTCTGGCGCTAAAAGCTTGTTCTGTCTACCTCAGTTCAGATTATTACTGTTGCTTCTGATATAACTCTCCACATGTGTGTATACAGCACTGCCTAGTTTGCCAAACACTTGCAAGATATTATTTCACTGACTGCACTTAGAGCCTTGAGCATCTCTTCAATGCTGGTGATAATAAGAGCAGCTCACATTCACAGAGTGCCTTACTATTATAAATGCTTTTTGTGCCTGAAATGGGATAGAACATAATGGAAAAAAAAAATTCAGTATTTACCATGCTTTGAGCACTATGCTAAGTACTGGGAATGTGAAAAGAAATTTAGCAAATATAGAAAGGAAAATACAATTATTCCATTTTTGCAGGTGACATAATAGTACATTTAGAAAATCTAAGACCTTTAACTAAAAATAATATAAAAAATACATTATCTGCAGTGAATTTATAAGATATAAAATAAATCTCCACAAGTAATGAACAGTTTTTAATATTGCTAGCTAAACTCAATAGGGAAAGACAAAAAGAGGAATTCCATTTAAAATAACTTTAGAAGGTATAAAATATTGGAGAGTCTACCCACCAAGCCACACACTCAAACTGTATAATACAGCTACATAATATATTTTAAGGATATAATGTCAGGATTAAATAACT
Source organism: Notamacropus eugenii (assembly GCF_028372415.1). Classification (NCBI taxonomy): domain Eukaryota; kingdom Metazoa; phylum Chordata; class Mammalia; order Diprotodontia; family Macropodidae; genus Notamacropus; species Notamacropus eugenii. Next base: position 314,644,378 of record NC_092876.1, read on the forward strand.
AATGAAAAATTAATTTATCATGAGTAGGCAACCAACAAAATAAAAATGCTACCTAAATTAACATACCGAATAAGTATTCAGTGCCATACCAGCTAAATTACTAAAGTTTTACTTCCTAAAACTTGGGAAAAACACCAACTTTGGAGTTCATCTGGAAGAACAGAAGGTTTGGAAGGAGTGTGTATCAGTATCATATCTCAGACTATAATATAAATGAATAATTATCACATAATTTGTTCCTGCTGAAAAAAAATTAGGAAAATCAATCAATGGAACACATAACATATACAATATGCTGGGAAAACTGGATACCAGTGTGGAATAAATTAAATTTAGACCCATACCTCACATCATACACCAAGATAAACTTATAATATATAGAAGTATATATATACATATATATATATATGACCAAGACATTAAAAAGCCACTTGATTTAAAAAGTAAGAAATCTGTTACACACACACACACACTCACATATACAAACACAAACTCATACTCACATATTTTTGTATGTGTATATGTATGTGTGTATCTGTCTATCTGTCTATCTATCTATCTATCTATCTATCTATCTATCTATCTATCTATCTATAGCACTTTGCCAAATAATGGATAGAGAAGATACATTGGGCAATTTGGATTATATAAAATTTAAAATATTTTTGAATAAACAAATCTAATGCAGTTAAAATTAGAATGGTAGCAGGTAACTGAGGGGGAAAATCTTTGAAGTAATTTTCTCTGACAAATGTTTCTTCTTCAAGAGATAGAGAAATTGGCTGAAATTCTTTTTAGATTGATCCCCAATTGACAAATGGTCAAAGGATAGGAAAAAAAACAATTCTCAAGGGAAAAGATCCATTATATTGATAACTATATGAAAACATACTGCAAATCACTAATATTTAAAGAACTGTAAATTAAAGCATCTCTGAAGTTCCATCTCATACCCATTAGATTGGCAAAGTTGACAAAAAAAGGAAATGACAGATGTTGGAAAGTCTGTGTGAATGCAGGCACTTTAATGAACTATTGGTAGAGGAATGCACTGAAATAACCACCCTTTAAAACAATTTGAAACTAGTCCCCAAAGTTACAAAACTGTTCATACAGTAACTACATTACTAGCCCTATACCTCAAAGTAATCAAAGAAAGAGAAAACACTTTGTATGTGCACACACACAAGTATACATACAAGTATATTTGTAACATATATATATTTATATACACACATATATGTATATAGGAGGTATACGTTTATTAGTTCTTTTTTGTGTTAACAAATAAATTGAAACTAAGGGAATATCCATCAATTGGGAAATAGCTAAACAAGTTATGACATTATAAATAATGGAATAGTATTATGTTATAAGAAATGAAAAAAAGAAAAATATTCATAGAAACTTCAGAAGATTTGTATAGATTAATGCAAGTTTAGTGAGAAAAGACAAGAGAATAATTTATATTATACCAAAAGTTATTAAAGTAAAACTTTTGAAAACTTAAGAACTGATCAGTATCATGACCATTCATGTCTCCAGAGAACTGATGATGAAGAAAACATGGGGATTTATTTTTCCTGATGATACTTATATAACAAGAGTTCGGGGGAGGGAGAGAATGAGGGGGTTTGGAGGGCTAGTAGCAGGAAAAAAATGTAAATGCTTGATAATTGAAAGAAAAAGTATTTCAGCAATGTAGCAGGGGGAAAATAGTGGGTTTGTGGTGTTGTGGATAGCATTCCTTAAAAATTGGAGGCTATTTTGGTAGAGTTAGTGACACGATGTCATGTATTTGGGTCAGGTTTATGTGAATTGTTAGGAACTCCTCTATTTTTGTCTCAAATACTCAATGAATATTTATTCTTTCTGCAACCTTCTAACTTACAGCAATAGCTGGTTTCCATTTATAGACACACATAGACATGCATGCATGCATGTATCCTATTCTATAATTTGTTTCCATGTTACATTATCTATATCCCTCTCTCTCTACATACATCCTCTCTCACATGTATACAAGTAACGTTATTTTGTATGACCTACTACTTGTACCTTCACAAAAATCCACTTATCTGCCTCATTGTGCCACAGAGGTAACTTCCTATGGCCAGTCCAGTCTGCCACACTCACACTCTTGTAGATTCCACTGTTCTTGGAAAGACTTTCAGTACTGTACTGGAAACCAAGTGAGTCTGCTTTTTTAGGACCAGCCCAGTTAAGTATGGAGACTTTTATCGTAAATAGACATACCATTAAGTGATTTATTTAAATATAACTTTGTCTATTTGGTAATGAAAAAGTATTAAATAAGAAAGAAAAAAATCCTCAGTCCTACGTGGCCCCTTTCTGCAGTGACAAAATAGTAGAAAGAAGGCACAGAGAGTTAATCAATTTTGAGATGATTTATAAGTATTAATTAAAATCTTGATGCTTTAAGAGTAAGATCCTTGTTCAAATTCTAAGTAAACATACTACTGGAAGAAGTAGAGCTTGGCTTTCTCACTAAAAAGCAGAAGTTGCTAACTTGTTTTGAATTGTGAATCCCTTTGGCAGACTAGGGAAGCTTATGGATATTTCAGAATCTCCCTAAAATATACTCACAGAATCTAACTTAAAAACCCTGCTATAACCAAAATCAGACAAAAGTTACAGCTGGGTGGTTGTCTTTGGGAAGTCAAATAAGACAATTGAGTTTACTATGCACGCAAAAATAACAAGAGACCTCACTTTGTGGGACATTTTTTTCATGTCATTTTACAGTGCTTACAGTTAATATTTCAAAAATATTATCATACAATACAATAAAGCACCATAATGAACTTTTACTAAGTTCCTTCTATGTATCAGGCACTATTATAAGTCCTAGAGATGTACAAGATAAACACAAGAAAACCAGATCCTGCCCTTAAGAAGCTTACAATCTAATAGGCGGATATAATACATAAGAGGATGCTGAAAAACGGGAGAAGAAGGGAGGGAAAAAGGAAGCTATTATTGGAGCATGAGTCTAAACCAATCAGTTCAGCTAGTTGGAAATGAACAGTTTGGCTGAGCTTTGGTGCTTTCTTTACAGGGAGAGTTTTGGAGAAGTTGTAAAAACCACATCTATTTATTTCATATGACTAAATGGTAGAAGAATTTTAGAAAGAACTTGATGAAAATTAAAAAAAAAACCTCTCCAAAATAAGTTAACATATATTTTAGTACTAAATAATTTAAATGCAAAGGTAAATTAAGTAAGGATGATAAAAATTTCTGAATTTGGAAAATCACTACATAAGGAATGGGAAATAAAGAGGCCAATGGCTTGCAGGCTTAACAAAAATCTTCTGCTGATGTATCACAGATGCTTCTGTTGAGAAAAAAAAAAAAAAGGCACTGACCTTGGTGAGCACTGACTAACATCATAAAAACCAAAGAAATTATATTTTAACTGCAGGAATGTCTCCTTTATGTGTAAGTAGTAATTCCTAAATAAGGTTTCTGCATATAATCGGACAATTAACATGCTGGAGATCAAAATTAGAAAAAAGACATGAAATGTTATTAAATTCATCTTGACTTAGTTAAACAAGTAATTGATGATGAAAGTTGGAATATACCAAAAAAGACATTGACACAAACTACAATAATTTCATTTAGATGTTTGACTAGTGCAAAATAAATAACATAACAAGGAGATTATAAAACCTATAAAGCATAACAGTCAGCAAACACTTGACTTGCCAAGTGGAGTGATATGACAGCCAAGGGCAAAACCAACTTGGAATATAAACTACCTTGTAAAAAATATTTACAGAGAAAGATGATGACAGACTCAGGCCTTTTCCCACTCTCACTTAGACTCATAACAATCATCTAACCAGTTTCCATTCTTCATGTTTCTCTCCATTTCAATCTCTCCCAAACTCAACTCTAGATGTGATTTTTCAAGTGTTAGTCTGACCATGTCTTGTCAATGCTCGATGATCTTCAGTGCTTTCCTATTTACTACAGGATAAACCACTGGCACTTAAAGTTTTTTATAACCTGAGTCCTTTCTACTTTTTCCTTTGTTCTCATATTTTTAATCCTCTATATGTCCTTTACAATCAAGCAATACTGGCTTATTTGCAGTTTCTTGAACAGTGAATATCATAGCCCAACTCTGTACTACTCCCCAATGAATGTAATCCTTCAATCTCCTGTCTCTACTTCCTTCAAGACTGGCTTTCTTCAAGATTCAGGTCACATCCTACCTTATGCAGTAATGCTTTCTCAATTAACCAATCAATTAGCAAAAACTTATTAAGTACCTATTGAGTGCCAAGCATGGTGCTAAATACTGAGGACATTGAAACAGAGAATGAAATGATTCTTACAAAGAACTTGTATTCTAATGAGGAAGACAATATGTACAGCATAAATATAAAATGCATATTTATTAAAGTACAGCTCTGTGTTTGACTGGGGAGGCATGGTATTAAATTGTAGGTGGTTCTATCTCTTAGGACTTCTTATGTCCCTTAAGATCTGACTCAATCTCAGATCTAGAAATAGCTTGAATTCTCAAATCCTACCGTCAGGGTGTGTGCAAATCTTTCTTTTCCCTTGAAAAAACACATCTTCCTGAACGTTTTTGACTGTCATGGGATTACTTACAAATGCTCTAGGCAGGGAGGAGAGGTGGGAATAACATAAATTTGGAGGAAAAAGATGCTTAAGATAGAGTCCATGGGCTTTTTCTCCAGAATACAAAACCCTGGTTTAAAATAATTTTGGGGGGCTGTGCTTGTGTGTATATGTATATGTGTGCAATGTATTCACATATACATACATATATACACAAATTAATTTGGGAGTAATGATGCTAGTAGCGGAGATTATGGGATAGGAAGAAGGTTTCATTCAGAGAAAGAAATGCTTAAACTACTTTTTTAAATAATAGAGGTACTTCTATGAGATAGAGGTGAGGAGGGCATGCACTCCAAATATGTAAGACAACCACTATAAAGGCATGGGGGGAATGAGAGATGAGGTTCTATAGAATGTTAGCACATCATGGAAAGGCACTGGTTTCACCCTTCTTTGTATGCCAAGAAGTTAGTACAGATCTAATACCTAGCAAACACTTAAGAAATGATTGTTGACTGAGCCAAGGTCATCATAAGAATATCTAGGACTGAAAATGAAAGAAAACAAACAGAAGTACAAAGTTAAAATATCTGTGAAGATATTTTTTTTTTGTATAACAAAGTTACTAAACCTGAACCCTAAGATTGTATTCCTGAATGTATTTATAATAGATGAAATGCTACTAAGCAATAAAGACAGGAAAAGCAGCTATATTAGAACTAGTGAACAAAGACATAATCTATGTTACAGGTAGCACATTTTTGGAGAGCTTTGGTGGATTGGGTATGTGAAGGAAAGGAAAATACATAAGCCACAAGAAAAATCCTGGAGGTTTTTAAATGACTAAGAGAAGACAAAAAACTACCTGCTTTCCCATTTATATAAGGGTATTCACTTTATTCTCTTACAGTAATTAAGAGAATCCTCTATGAGGTTTCTACCTGGGACCACATAGTCATTAGCAAGTATCATTGTGAAACAAAGTTGTCAAATGAAGGCCAGCTTACTGAAGTTGGAGAGGGATACACATTTTTCTGGAGAGGGCACAGTGAAGGGGATTTCTGTGAAGCTGGTGTGAGTTTTGCAATCAAAACTAATCTGGTCAACAAGCTAGTATGCCTGCCAAAAGGATTGAATGGCAGGCTTATGACATTCTGATTGCCACTCTTAAGAAAATGCCATGCTGCCATCATCAATGCCTATGCTCCCACCATGACAAACTCTGATGAGGTCAAATAAAAATTTTGTGAAGACCTAGAGACTTTTATCATCAATGTGCCAAAAAAGAGGACAAACATAATTCTGGGTGACTTTAATACTAGAGCAGGCTCAAACTACCACATTTCGCAGGATAATCCTAAGGAAAAATGGAGTTGGAAACAGCAACAGTAATGGTCATTTATTGCTGAAGATTTGTGCATCGCATGACCCTCTCTCACCAACACTGTTTTCTGTTTACATAAACACAATAAAGCTTCATGGATGCACCCTCACAGCAAGCATTGGCATCTAATAGACTGTGTTTATAAGAAGAAGAGACAGAAAAGAATTTGAGAGAGACAAAGGCAATGTGTGGTGCAGAGTGCTGGACTGATCATAGACTTATCTAGCTCCAACTTCAGTAACCTGGCCTTCATTTGCCAACCTTGTTTCATTCAGGGATGCTATTTGGATGTGATACCTGTTGAGTTCTCTTGCAAATCCAGGTCTACTGGATTTTGTCTTGTGTAGAAGTTCCATGTGCCAGTGGTGAGTAGAATCATCTTTGCAGATGTTTTTGTACATTTTTTTGTGTTTCAAAGTACACAAGCACAGCTTAGAAAGATGCAGGATTCCTGGCTCAGTAAAAAAGCAGATGAAATTCAATTTTATGCTGATAGTAGCAACCCAAAGCACTTTTATGATTCCCTGAAAGCTTATAAACCAAAAACCTATGGTTCATCACAACTACTCAGTGCTGATGGAGCCGCATTGAGTAGTGATAAGGACATAATCCTACAGAGATGAGCTGAAAACTTCCATAGTGTTCTCAATAGACCATCATCAATGAATGTTGAGGGCATTGACTATTTACCTCATGTTGAAGTCAATCCCTTCTTAGATGAACTTCCAACCTGAGGAGGAGGTTTTGAGAGCCATTAGGCTCCTTTCATGTAGCAAAGCATATGGTGCTGATTCTATTCCAGCTGAGATTTACAAGGTAGGGGACCATTGCTCATACAAAAGCTGACTGAAATTTTCCAGGTTTTATGGTAAGAGGAGGTTATCCCCCAGGAGTTCAAAGATGCCTCCATTGTCCATCTCTATAAAGGTAAAGGCAATAGATTGTTCTGCAATAATAACAGGGGGGTCTCTCTCTAAGTCAATTGCTGGCAAAATTCTTGCTAGAGTCCTTCTTAATAGGCTGATCCTTCTCACCTGGAAAACGGTCATATACCTGAAAGCTAGTGTGGCTTCAGAAAGAGCCAAGGAACAGTCACTATAATGTTTGCTGCCCAACAACTCCAAGAGAAATGCCAGGAGCAGTACAGAGCTCTGTATACAATGTTTGTAGATCTGCCCAAGGTCTTTGATACTGTTACTCCTAAGGGCTTATAGAAACCTATGGCAAAATTTGGTTGCCCAGAAGTTTATCAGTATTGTACTTCAATTTCATGATGACATGTTTGCGTGGATTCTGGATAGTGAACAAAGCTCTTGTGCCTTCCCAGTCACAAATGGAGTGAAAGAGGGCTGTGTGCTTGCTCCCATGCTTTTTAGCATGATGTTTTCAGCCATGTTGACAAATGCTTTCAATGAGGATGAACATGGCATCAAAGTCAACTACCATACTGATAGTAAGTTCTTCAATTTGAAAAGGCTACAAGTCAAGACCAAAGTGGAGGGAGTGCTGGTGCATGATTTTCTGTTTGCAGATGAGTGTGCACTCATTGCAGCCTCTGAAGTTGAGATGCAACAAAGTATGGATCAATTCTCTGCTACCTGTGCTAATTTTGGTGAAATAATTTAACACCAAGAAAACACAGGTGCTCCATCAGCCATCACCACACCATCCATATGTGGAACGATTGTTACAACAAATGGAAAAGTTCTGAATGCTGTGGATAAGTTCACTTACCTTGATAGTGTACTTTCCAGGGATGTACACATTGACAATGAGATTGACACACGTTTTTCCGGAGCTAGCTCAGTGTTTGGGAGGCTCTGAAAGAAGGCAAGAGGTATTAGACTGACTACCAAACTGAAGGTTTACAGAGCCGTTGTGCTGATCTCATTGTTGTTTACCTGTGAAACATGGACAGTCTACCAGAACCATGCCAGGAAACTGAATCACTTTCATTTGAACTGTCTTAAGAAGATTCTGAGGATCACTTGACAGGATAAGGTACCAGACACTGAAGTCTTTGCTCAAGCTGAACTGCCAAACATTCAAACTATGCTTCAGAGAGCACAACTCCCATGTTTGAATGCAGATTGTTTGCTTGCCAAAAAGACTATTTTATGGAGAATGCACATGAGGCAGGTGTCAGAAGAAGTGATACAAGGCCACTCTCAAGGTGTCTCTCCAGAACTTTGGATTTGACTGTGCAACATGGGAGACACTGGCACAGGATTGCTTAGCATGGTGTGCCCACATCACTCTATGAGCAAAGCAGAATTGAGACAGCAGCAAGTAAACATAGGATGCACAAATTTGGAGAACCTACCTCAAATATTCTATCTGTGCCCAACCTGTGGCAGAGCATTCTGAGATCTTATTGATCTGATCAGCCACAATCAGACACACTGAAACTTCATTTTATTATGATGATGTCATTTTGGTCCTCTTCAAGAATGAAGGACAACAACCAAACTCTGTGAGGGCAGGGAGTTTGTCTTTATTGTCATCTTTATAGTGTGGTGCTTAGTATGCAATTTTTGAATGACATCAGTAAAAGAAAACATGTTAGTAGATAACCTTAGGGTGCAAATATTTAGCATCTCTTGGGCCTCAGTTTCTCCTCTGACAAATAAGGATAGTACTATGTACCTCACAATTTTATTCTGAGGCTTCAATAGGACCACAGATATGAAAATATTTTGAGAAAAAATCCCTTCTCTTAAAATAAATTTCAATATCCAACTGTATATATGTATGTAAATTTTTCCTTTGTGAGCCAGCTCAAATGATTGTCACACTCACTTGTTGCACACTCCCTCTACCCCTTTCTCTCATCCATTGCAGAAACTCTTCCTCCCAGAGCCCATTTAGGTGAGATTATTTTTCCACATTGTTCCTCTTGCTTCCTCTTTCTTCCAGTGTATCCCTCTTTCTCACCTTTCTATTATTCTTTTGAAGTCATCCTAACATAATAGCCTTACATTTATGTCCTATCTCTAAGTAAACTCTCTGTAACAGCCCTAGTGATGACAAAGTTCAGAGGGTTTACATATATCATTTTCCCTGTTAGTAAGGCAAACAGTTTAACCTTGTTTAGTCCCTTCTGATTTCTCAATCCATATTTATCTTTTTATGCTATTCTTCAGCATCATGTTTGAAAGTCAATCTGAAATTTTCCATTCAATTCTAATCTTTTCTTCAGGAATACTTGAAATTTCTCTGTTTCATTGAAACAATATTTTGCTGGCTAGGTTATTCTTGGTTGTAATCTTAGTTCCATTACCTTCCAGAATACCTCATTCCAAATCCTCCATTTCTTTATTGTAGTAATTTCTGAGTTTTGTGTGACGCTGACTGTGGCTCCATAGTATTTGCATTATTTCTTTCTGGCAGCTTGCAGTACTTTTTTTCCTTGATCTGGGAATTTTAGATATTGGTCATTATATTCCTGTAAGTTTTCTTTTTTGGAATTCTCTCGATCAATTTTCACTTTCTTCTTTACCTATAGTTCTAAGATGTCTGAACAGTTTTCCTTTATAATTTATTGTAGTATGATGTTTAAGCTGATTTTCAGGTAGTATAATGATTCTTAAATTCTCTCTCCTCAGTCTATGTTTTGGGTTAGTCGTTTATCCTATGAAATGTTTCACTTGCTTTTTCAATTTTTTACAGTCTTTTGACTCATGGTATTATTTCTTCATGTCTCATGAAGTTTTTAGCTTCCACTTGGCCAATTCTAATTTTTAAGGAGTTTCTTTTTCACCTTTGATGAACTCTGTACTTTTTATCATTTGACTGATTCTGATTTTTACAGAGTTGTTTTCTTCAAGATTTTAGTGTTTATTCTGTCAAATCATTAATTCTCTTTTCATATTTTTCTTGCATAGCTCTCATTTCTTTTCCCAATTTTTTCTCTACAGCTATTTTATTTAGGTTTTTTTTTTTTGCTGTCTTTTAAAAATAATCTCTATTTAATTACTTTAAGAATGCTTGCTGGGCTTATGTCCATTATTAATTTTTCCTTTCAAAATTTGCTTATAAAGGTTTTCAAGTCATTGATCTCTTCTGTGTTTTTGGCACCATTATTTTTTGTTACCTTATTTTTCCAATTTAACTCTCAACTTTGAATTTTACTAGAGTTTGGCTCTTTTCACCTTTGAGTGTTTGGGCCATCTGGCCTGAACTTCTGTTCTTTACATCTTTCTCTGCTTGAGTAGCTCACTCTAGGGACTGCAAGTTCTTGGTGCTTCCAAAGTGGTGTGATCCAGAAAAGGATGTGTTTACTACCCTGCTGATCTGCAGTCTGCAAACTCCTGACACAATTTGGGTCTCTTGGATTGTGTGTGATTGAGTTTCTGTAGACTACTGGTTTACTCAATCATAGTTCACCTTTGGAGAGGCTCTGTGGGTTCAAACTTGCTGGTTCACTCTTAATTTTGTTCACCTATCTTGATTTATTCCACTGTAGCATTATACGTGAAGTTAAAGAGCAAATTAAGATGTCACTCTGCTTTTGCTTTCAGAGCTACACAGCTTTATCTCTGGAACTTTTTCCTTACTGTCTATGTAGGTAGAACCCCTGCTCCATTGCAACTACTACCACTCCTCTTTGTTTGGAATGGGGCAATGTGGATCAGAGCTGTCCAGTGGCACCATTCCTACTACCAATACTAGTACAGATGTGCTCTCAGATCTTTTTCTGCCCAAATGTTCTCTTTACTCTGGGGCCTGGGCTGATCTTCATTGCTGTTGCAGTCCCCAAAGTCCACTGCAACTTCCACCTGTGCTGCACTGCTGCTACTATGCTCCAATCCTGGCAAACTTCTCTAACTTCCTAAGTTGCCCTGCAGTAGAAACAAAATGACTCAATGTGACTTTTTCTTGACTTTTCTGATAATAATTTGATTTTTGCATTTTCTAGCTTGTTGTGGAGGAGAATGGGAAGAAGTTAAGGCAAAATTCTACCACTGACTCCAACATCATGACCTGAACTCCCCCACCCCCCAAAAACAAAAAAACAAAACCAAAAGCAAAGCAAAACAAAGCATGGTGATATAAATTGCAGGCGTTTATTAATTAAATCATTCCAGACAAGAACCAAAAACCAGTTACTGAATTATGTTCTGTGAAAAATAGTTAACTTGTGAAGAGTTTTTGTATTAAATTAGATTTTTTGGTTTAGTCTGATCAAAATTCAGTTTGTCATAGGTCTTTGCAAAAATTGATCCACCCATCTGAAAGGTTTCTTCTATATAATGATATTTATCTTACCTTCTCACAGTATTAACTTCAGCAGATTTCAGTAACCTCCAAGAGGAGATTCAAGACATAGTGTAGGGATCAATTAAGTAAATCAGATAAAGGCATTTCAATTAGCTATAGCAGGACCGATATTCAGATTGATTTAGAATACTTAGTCAAGCTTTATGGGTCTTGTATGAAACTCGTTAGTATACACTCAATCTTGGGTGTCTGGCAGCACAGGAAAAAAACATTTCATGTAGTCCCCTCAGAAGGAATTTATTACAGTAAGTTAGCATTAGAACCCCAAAACCACCACCACTAAATCCCTCAGGGTCTACTATAATTCTGAAAGGAGAGTTAGCAGCCAAGTTTTGAGGGCTTGCTAGTGTTAATAGAGGTTGGGAGAGCATGCTCTTAGTCCATGTTAAAAAATGACAAAGTTAACTTTGTCCAACAAGCCCATTGAATAGTAGCTGTCCCCAACGGCAAATTAAGTAGAACTGCTGGTGGTTAGAAAGGGGGAGGGATATTAATTAATTAAGTGCTTAAGATTACAAAATATTTTGTTTTATTTTGTTTTGCTTTCCCAGAAGTCCCATTTTACCAATGAGAATGTTGTAAGTAGAGCTAAGGGACAGGATCATGGTCATAAAGTTCATAAGTACCATAGTTAACTTTTGAAGCTAGGTCTCCTAACTCCAGAGTGTGGCATTCTTTCCACTATATCTTCTTTTCTTGGTACTCTTGATCCCCATTTTGATTCCGGAAATGGGACTATGAATTAATTCTGTGCTATTCCTCCATCATTCATATTTCATATAACAAATTCTCTAGAGATGGGTCTGACTATAGCCCTTTCCATGAGTATATTCACTGCCTAGGGTGCTGTCGGCTCATTCCCTAGATGTCATTTTAATTGACATATATAATTCCCTACAATGGTGATGTTTTATCTGTTCCAGTGGATCTATTTTCTAAGAAATGTCTTTCAGAATGGTATGGAGCAATGTTCAAGGTTAGGATAAAATCTTTTGAGATTTTAAATGTGTTACCTACAAATTCTTCTATATCACGTAGCATAATTCAACCCAATGCATAAGTGGGCCTTTCCCCTTCTACCAAAGAAAAGTTCAAATTTTTATTCCTACTTGCAACCAAAGTTGATTTATCCTAAAGCTACTCTCAGCATTATTAGAGTATTCTGAGCCATAGCTAGTTTTGGCTCTTCTCTCCTGCTTCTTGATCTTTAGCACAAGGGACCTTAGATGAAAAGTGATTTTTTATTCCACATTTAGGTCTCTAAGACAGAGGTCTGCCCATTGGGCAGGGCACTATTGAAAGGATAAAAACAATAAAACAGTTCTTGAAATTGTCCTGAATGTTTTCACTTCCTCCTTGGGTTTGACCCTGTAATTTGACTTTATAGCTCTTGACTTGTAGTTTGGATATCTTTGTATCTGTATACTGCTTATCCTGACTTCAAGTACTGTGAATTGACCCAGGGCTGACTACTCTTTGTGTGTCTCCTGATCCCTTAAAGCAATACAGATTCCACACTCTGTCTGTGAATAACTGTTTAAGAGACCAGTTGGAGAGAGCTGCCCACTGACTGTAGCTACTGAGAGGAAGACAACTAATGATTCAATAAGGGAATGAAATAAATTATTTAAACTTTTATAATACTATAAGCATATAAAATGCTTCCTTCCCCCCATATCCCCAACAATTTCATACAACAGATGGAGGACCTGTGACTCAGAAAAAAAAAAAAAACTAAGTGACTTAAATCTTTCTCTAATGCCAGTATGTGTTAGAGTTGGACTTAAAACTCAGTTTTAAAATTATAACTAAACCACATCTCTATCTTTATTTTACCAAGAAGGAACTAATTGACAGAGAATAAAAGACTTGGTCAAGAACATAGACCAAGTTAATGACACATTGTCTAATTTTTACTCTCACAGTCTTTTCACTACCACAGAAAATTCATAAAGTGAATTTTCTAACAAGTATATTAATTTGTACCAAAAAGTAGAAGTAATAAAAATTATGCATATTTAGTTAAATTATTATAGTTTATTTTTCAGGCATGTAGATAACCATCTGTAGACAAATGCAATATTGCTGTGAATAAGCTTCCTGTAATCAGAGAATTAAGAATGACATAAATCTTATTATGTCATTATCATCTTTACCTCCTTGGACTGGAAAAAAAAGATATATATAATCACAATGAAAATTACCAGTATTTATTCAGGTTACAGTTTAAAAAAACTCCCATTTTATATCCTTGAGGAATATCATCTGGACTTAAATATAGCAGCTATCTAAATGCCTCTTAATAATGAGAGTATATTGAATTGATCAGAAAGAAGAGTTTTTCTCCAATCAAGAATGAAGGAATGGAAGCAATTTGTGTAATTTTAGTTGCTGTATTATTTTATATAAAAGGACACAATTTCTTTCAAGCTACACTCCAGACTATCTGGAAATACATATTACCGTCAAGGTGCACATCTGCAATTTATTGCCTGAATAACCTTCTTGTCTGCCAAATTGTCTTTTACCTTGTTCCCAACACTTTGGAATATTTTGTTTTTACTTGTTAATATTCCACAAACATTCCAGAACAAGCAAGTAAATCTGTGAAGAAAAAAAGTTTAATTTTTTCCCAATAAGGATAATGGAATAAAAAGGAATGAATGAATGTATTATAGATGGAAGAAGACAAGTAGATTAGTAATTAGATCTCTATACCAGTCTTGATATTGCTGTAAACACTCTATATAATTGGGTACACCAGCTACTTTGCATGTCAAACATGCCAAGAGCCTTCATGGAGCATATAAACTTTATTTTATTTTGTTTTTTTTCTTTTGCCTATGCAAGGATTGCACTAAAACTCAGTAGATTGTCTGCCTTTTATCTCTCAAATGTGGAGGAATTGTGATAAAACACTACCAAGTCTAAGACTAAAGGAGGAAGAAATTCAGAATAGTCCTTTCTGATCAGAGTTTTATGAACATTAGTCCATTCTTTACCTGAGATCTAATAGCTCAGTCAAAAAAGCCACCAGCATTCATTCCTAAAACTTATTGTATTTGTCCATACTACACTGGCTTCTCATTCTCACTGATTTATATATGCCCTTGCTCTATCTGTGCAGATGGCAATCCACATATGTCTTCCAAAGAATTTCCTCTTTCTCTTAGGAAGCCTTTCACAAGATCTTTTAATATTCCTTCAGTACCATTGCTGTGTCAGGTTTTCCCTTTCCGCATATATTATGCTTTGTTCTCATTATATAATGTGCCCATATCTGTTTCTAGTCATACCTTGCCTTGAAAATGTCATTGATTCCACTTCTTGTCTGAAACAATCACTAGCAAAATATGCTTCATCTCATTTAATCCCATTATGAGTTTCTGAGAGACAATGTGGCAAAATAAGTTATGGAGCTGGGTAGATGTCAGGAAGACCTAGCTGACAATGCTTTAGGATTGCTGAAAATACTGTCTAATTTTCCAGTTGAAATGTAGCTGGCTCTCTTTCTCTAGTTCAGTTTTGGGTCAAGACCATGGTCTTTCTGTGGTTCCTTTTCAAGAAACATGAGCTCATGTACTAACACAAAAAGCTATTCATAGAACCTGCATACCACAATCTATGAACTATCGATTTTTTTCACTAATTCACTTATTCTGTGTATGTTGTTAGGCCAATGTCCTTTGAATGGCCATGGATCTCTTTCAAGAATCACTTTATTTGGAAAACATACTATGTCAATTCACAAACAAGAACACACGGATGACTTCTCCCCCTGGAGTCTTCGGAGGATGTTTGCCATTACAGTCAAGAACCACCCTGATGAGTGGACATTACTATCTAAACTACATTACTTGTTATTAATAATTAATGACTTATTGGAGAAATAGCTATTAAAGATTCTTATGTGATTTTAACACATACATGGGAGATATGTAATTGAAAATACTTGTATCAAAATTACATTTTACTCTAACAAGTCTTTTTTTTACTTTGTGTAAATAATAAATAAGCACAGCATTCATCTACTTTTCCCTATTAATAATAATATTTCCCATATGCTTCTATATTTCAGTCAAGGATACATACTATTTGAATGGATCATTCTCATAAATACTTATAGTTAGAAAGTAGGTTTACATAGTTATTGATGTCCTCTCAATGACTTAAAATAATACCACCAATTATTCTCTCTGTTTCTCTTTTTTTATAGCATTTTCTCTTTCTTTGAGATATCTGGAAAATTATTGCCTGAGAATCTTCAGAGTTGTGCTACCTCTAATACGAATTTATTCTATTTATGTTTTCATATCCATCTGTCCTTCTGATTCCCATCTTATTAAGTGGTATTTCAATTTATATTCCAGTATCACACAAATTCCTTAAGAAAGAACTGTTTCAATTTTGTCTTCGTATCCCTGATATTTGTGACAAAAGAGATGCTCAATAAACGCTTGACGAATTGAATCAAATATGCATATCTGTTACTTAGATCTTAGAACAAAATCCAATGGTGCTACTATCACAAGTTATAAGAATTAATAATTGTAGAAACAATAGCACACTTGTTCTACCTTGCATCTATCTTCCTTGCCAAATTCAACTACAAATACTATTAGGATTTTAGAGTTTAGTGAGGTCTCATTCCAAGCTTTATGAAAGTTAGTTTTCTTTCCTGTGTTTTTTGACATTTTATGAGGTAGTACTGCTCAAAAATTATTTTCCAAATGATGTTATAATGTAAAGTAGTATTCCCCTTGGCATCTACATTTCTTTCTTTGACATGATCAAATATTTGCTTCCTATGAAAGCAAAGATCTTTTGGGCTTGGAATTTTGGATAATGTCTTATACTTATAAACTTTGACAAGAAATGCTGACAATCACAGTATCTTTTCCTTTGCCTTAAAATAGTTGAAACAACTTGGTCAACTCCTTTATTTGTCTTTCCAAGTAGTTATATATGTGAATATTGATATGACACAGTTCCTCCAGTAGTATATCATTGTATAAATCCTTGCTCTGTGGACAAAATCTTAGATTTATTCCATCAGAAGTTAAATTAATGCTTATAGATGGTCTAAAACCTATAATTCTTAATGCCCTTTGATGTTCTTCCTTCTATCTTGCCATTATTGCTGAGGGAGTCACATAAAGTTGCAACAAAGCTATTTTGTGTATTTCTATTCTTCATGGGTCTTGATAATTAGCAATTTACAGAAATGAATATAGGTATCTATTGATATCATCCAATCACAGAATTTTTCCAAGGCCTAAAATGTTATCAACTCTAAATCTGCATTTTTCAGATCAGTATTTCAAACCAAGTGTCTGAAAACCTTCAAACCACAAAAATATGTTTTCCCAGGGAAGGGGATATCATTTATATAGTACCTACTATATGTCAGATGGGTAACTAGGAGATACAGTGGATAGATCACCAAGTCTTAGTCAGAAAAATATGAGTTCAAATCCAACCTCAGAAATTTACTAGCTGTGTGACCCTGAGCAAGTCACTTAATCCCATTTACCTCAGTTTCCTCATCTGTAAAATGAGCTGATGCAGCTAGGTGGTGCAGTGGATAGAATACCAATGCAAGAATCAGGAGGACCTGAGTTCAAATCTCACCTCAGACACTTGACACTCACTAACTGTGTGACCTTGGGCAAGTCATTTAACTCCAACTGCCTCATCCTGGGTCATCACCAGTCATCCTGATGAGTATCTGGTCACTGGATCCAGGTGGCTCTGGAGAAGTGAGGCTGGTGACCTGCACAGCCCTCCCTCACTCAAAACAAAGTCAAGTGCAAGTCATGTCATTATTCCTCTGATGGCATGGTCTTCTTTGGTAATGAAGGACGAACACACACAAAATGAACTGGAGAAGAAAGTGGCAAACTACTCCATTATCTTTGCCAAGAAAACCAAAATGAGGTTACGGAGAGTCAGACAGGCACAAAAAATGACTGAATAACTATACTATATGCCAGGCACTATACTTTACAAATATCATCTTATTTAATTCTCACAATAGCTCTATGAGATAGACTATTATTTTTACATTTCACAGCTGAGGATACTAAGGCAGAGTGTGGTGAAATGGTTTGCACAGACAGACAGTTAGTAAATGTCTATTGGAAGCTTTGACTTCAAGTGTTCCTGAATATTGGTCCAGTGCTCTCTATTCATCCATTCATTGTGCCTTTTAACTCTTCCATAAGAAGGCAGATCATGGACATGATATTCAGAATTTCAAGTGAAATACATTCAGCCAAGGAATTTTTTAACTGTGTGTGTGTGTGTGTGTGTGTGTGTGTGTGTGTGTGTGTGTGTGTGTCTGTGATGGAATCCTTTGACAATCCAGTGAAGCTTAGGGACACTTTCTTAGAGTTAAACTCATGAAATAAACTGCAGTAGATTACAAAACACAGAAATTACGTTGAAATGCAGACATCAAAACATTTTGAACAACAATAACTACATAAGTTTGTGGATTCCAGATAAAAAAATTCCTTCTTCAGGATATTTTGATGCTATGCAACCTAAAGGATGGAGACAATATATTGGAAAGGTTGATGGTGAAAAATTTGCAAAATGAGATTATTTTAATAGCATTTTATATGAAGATTATCATTTTGGAATAAGATTAACAGCTCCCCCTTTTCCTAATGGGTCACACACTTCTCCATCCTTATTTGATCATATTTATCAAAATGAAATAATTGTAAATAATAGCAATAATTTTACTTTGCATTTCCATTGTGATTTCTATAGTAATAAAATGCTCTTACATCTCCTCTCTTCTTTTATTTCAGTCTAGCAAAAGCATTGTGAGCTAGTAGGTAAAGTCATCATCTTATCAGAGGGTAACCTAAATACTAAGGAGTTGACTGACATAGGCCATACCACTAGTCGGCACCAAAACCTGGAGGATTAAAGTTCAGGATGATTTTTCAGCCCTGACCCAACCTCATCATATACTCCTATTCCATCTGGGTTTATGCCTCATGAATGATTGTGCTTTAGGCATTCTAAATCCAGACCATGCTGACCTCCATTATTCCTCACCTCTTCCACCATTTCCAAACCTCCTCTCCCCACACCCCTAGGAAGGACTAAGCAATTTCCTCTGTCATGTTACCCTACCTCACAGAAGGTAGCTTTGAACTTTAGGCTGTTACCTACTTTTCACAATCTTACATTATTACTTTCCGGAGGTAACACAAGCTCATATATATTTCATCATCAAGGTTAATTTTTCTTGCAATTGTTTTCTCAGTAGGAACAATTGACGAATGAGAAAGCTACCCTAGTCTTGTTTATAATCTCAAATACTTTTAATTAGTTTTAGCACTACAAACTTGCTTCACACAATGCCAGACTGCTACTCTTCAGCCCAAAATATCTTCAGCATCTTTACACTCTTCCAAGTCCATTAAGACACAAAGTGAAAATTGGTACATCCTTTATGGAAAAACATCAGTGCATACCAATACACTCACTCAATCATTCAACAGACATTTATTATATTTCCACATGCCACAAAACTGGTTCTCAGAGCTGGGTGTACAAATAAAAACAAAAAACAAAAAATTCCTGTTCTTAAGGTGCCCACATTCTAATGAGAGGCACAGTATGTATTTATCAGTATACAAGCAGAAACAGAGTAGATGGAAGGGTCTATAGAGGGTATGGCACTAATAGTCATTGGTGGCTGTGATATTGAGGCAACCAAGAAAGGCTTCCTATAGGAAGTGGAACTTGACTTTAGTCTCAAAGTGGGATGTAAATTTTAAAGATCTGAAGGCTGAGAGAGAGAGCATTCCAAATATCTGGAACATCCAACTGATATAAAGGCAAGGAGATATCAGGTGGAATATCATAAGTGAGGAACAGCAAGGATATCTAATAAGGTCACTGAGTATAAATAGAGAGCATAAGAAAACAGCAATGTAGGGAAGCTCAATTGTGAGAAACTTTAAGTACCAAAGACAAAAATCTTCATATTTGTTCTTAAAGGAAGTAGGGATAGGAGTCTAGTGAGTAGTGATATTATCAGATCTAGACCTTAGGAAAGACATCTTGATACCTGCGTAGAAAATAAAATGAAATAGGAAAAAACCAGTCAGGGAGAGGTCTTTTGAAATCAGAGGTCTTTTGAAATACCTTAGAGGCAAGGTGTAAGGATCCAAATTTGAGCCGTAGTTGTGTGAGTCAAGGAAAAGAGAACTACATAAGAGATGCTTCAAGAGAAAATAAAATACAAGATTTGGCAACTGATCAGGCATGTAGAGTGGATGAATGTGAGGAGTTGAGGATTCCTTTGAGGCTGTAAAGCTGAGTAATTAGAAAGACTCCACTCAAAGGTAATAGAGAAAGAAATTCTCAAGAAGAAACATTATTTTTGGAAAAGACAAATTCTGTTTGGCATGCATTAATGTGGAATGTATACAGAATATCCAGTTCAAAATTATCAACAGGAAGTTTGTGATACAGATTTGGAACTCAGAAGAAAGAATAGGATTAGATAAATAGATTTGGGATTCATCAACACAGGGGTGACATGAGCTCAAGGGACCTGATGAAATCATGAGGTAAGAGAGCATACAAAGAAAACACATTTCAGACCAGAACCTTGGGGATACCTACAGTTGGCAAGTATGACAGGATAAAGATTCAAAAAAAGAGATTGAGAAAGAATGGACAGCTGAGTAGGAAGAGAGCCAATAGAGACCAGTCATCAAAAAAAAAAAAGAACAAAATTCGGGAGAGTGTATCCAAAAGAAATTAGTCAACTGTATTAAATGCTACAGAGAGGTCAAGAAGGATACAGTTCAAGAAGAGGGCATTGGATTTGGCAGTTAAGTAATCATCAGAACCTTACTGAAAACAAGTTCAGTTGAATTATGAGGCTGGAAGCCAGAATGCAGAATGTTTAACAGAAAGAACAGAGAAAGTGGAAGCAACAGTTTTAGATGAATTTGTCATGTGCCAGATTACGAGACAGAGAGAGAGAGAGAGAGAGAGAGAGAGAGAGAGAGAGAGAGAGAGAGAGAGAGAGAAAGAGAGAGGAGGAGGAGAGGGGAGGGGAGGGGAGAAAATTATAACTTCTGTGCACAAAAAAGCAATAGAAATCCTCTGGGCTCTTAAAACCTTTCCAACATATGTTAATCAAACAGAGTCCAGTACTGAATACCACTTCAGCATGATGAACATCAACTTATTGTCTCAGTTTCAACGTTTTCCCAAAAAGCCTCAAATTATAAGACTGTTTAATGTATGATCCCCGGTATATGTATTTTAGGGGAGGAGGGTAGATTCTACTGGTGAAATATACGTCCCTCATCCACCTGCTAATAATAGCTCAAATTCTACATCTAGAGATTCAAGGCATTATCCTCCATTAAAATCTGAATATCTACAAGGAGGCTCAGACATTATGGCAGGAAACACTATTTCACCCATGCAGACTTTTCCAGTGATACTAGTTCTTAATCTATTCCTTCTCTGATCTATTGATTCTTCTTCTTTTTCTATGTGTACACTTTTATTTAAACTTGATTTTAGTTAGTGTACAAGTAAACCTTCTTCCCTCCCCCAAATACAAGCATCCATCTCATAAGACTCTTGAGGAGACTGTAAAGTCTTCATTTATATCTATGTTGAGGGCAGTGAGGGAAGTTAAAGGGGCATTCATCATGGCTCTGACAAGAAAAAAAGGAGCAAGTATTAAGGGAGAAGATAGATTTTTTATTTTAAGATTACATAATTTACATGTAAAACTATACTAATACTTCATCCTCTACCTCTTTCCCTAGTCTGGATTTACATTAAGTAGCTTCTTTGTGTAGAGCAGAACAGCTCATAGGGGCAAGTAACTCTCTGTATCAATGCATTATGCAATATTTAGAATGACGATTGAAATTAAACAAGCAAACATGTACAATTAGAGTCCTGAAGATGTACTATACAACTTTGGGAATGTTTTCCTCCAACATACTTAGATAATTCATCACCTTCACTGTTCCAGTTGTTTTTTTGTTTTGTTTCGTTTTGTTTTGTTTTTAATTCTGAGCCCAGGCCTAAAGACAAACAAATACAATCATGTCAATCTTACCTCTTTTTTGGAGGAGTGATTATCATGCCATACCCTTTGACCAAACAGAACAAAACAAAACACAATTCATTTAGAAATGCTTGCTGTGTACAGTGGAGGACCCAAATGCATCATATTCCTGCTTGTTGATCCAGATCTTTTGGAAGGTGAAGAGAGACGAGAATGGAGCCTCCAATCCAGAGTATTTGTGCTCAGGCAAAGCAATGATTTTGATTTTCATTGTACTGGAAGCTAGGTCTGTAATCTCCTTTTGCATCTTATCAACAATGTCTTGGTATATGGTATTACCACCAGGCAATATGATACTGGCATGCAAATCTTTACAGATGTCAGCATCACTCTTCATGATTGAGTTGCAATTAATTTCATGACTTCTCCAAGATTCTATACCTAATAAAATAGTTAGAAGAGAACTTCTGGGTTGCCAATGATGATAAGTTGATCTTCAGGGAGCTCTTTTCCAGGAAAGAGCTAGATGCAGCAGTGACCATCTCCTGCTTGAAAGCTAGAACTGGCTATATAACACAGTTTCTCCTTGATGTCACACAACATTTCTGTCTCAGCTGGGCTAGTGAAATTTCTCAGTCAGGATCTTCATGGTACAGTCTGTCAGATCACAGCCAGCAAGATCCAGATGGAGAATGGTAGGAAGACAGACATAACTTCATAGATGGGCATAATGTGGTTCATACCATAACCAGAGTCCCTTGAAATATCAGTGATATGACCAGTGTATTACAAGGATAGCACAGCCTGGATGACAAAGCATATGGTGCAATACTGAAAGTCTCAATCACAATCTGTCATCTTTTTTCTGTTGTCTTTGGGGCCTATGGAGCTTCTGTGAGTAACTTCAGGGGCCACATGAAGCTTATTATAGAATGCATGATGCCAAATCATCTCCATGTCCTCCAGTTGGTGACAATACCATGTTCATTGGGGTATATCAGGTTCAGAATACCTCTCTTGCTTTAGACCTAATCTCACACATAACTGTCTTTCTGACCAAAATCCACCACCACACTCTGACATCTGGGGTGCCCAACAGTGGAAGATAGTCCAAGTGGCATAATTTCCTGCAAAACCAACTTTGCATATTCTGAAGTCACTGTCGATAAAGAGGGCAGCCATATAATCATTGATGGTGAATTTTAAAACGGCAAGTTTAAACCCTTAAGAGAGAGGAGGTGATTCTGCACCTGGAGGCAAGTGCATGCTGAGTAGAAGAGTTTACAGCTCTCTCCTCTTGATTCTACAATCAATACTAGTCATGACTTCAGTATTTTTAATGTTATTACTTGCTCATCAATAAGCCTGCAAGCTTCTCGAGGACAAGAAATATTTATTCTACCATCTCTCTTTCCCCACAGTCCTAGGAACTTAGCAAGAATTTGATGATGTCTTATTGGCTGATCAAATCATACCTTAGCTTGGATGAGTTTATCAGAATTTTTCTGCTTTGCTGAGAACCAGTTTTGAATGAGGGAAGGGTGTGTGGATTTCCTTAGGAGACAGTAAAGATATTTGAAATAAATGGGAAAATGGGGGTAAAGCATTTATTAAGCAATATCTGGATGCCAATTACTGTGCAGAGGAATCTAAGGAGATTTATTAGGAAGGACAGGACTCTAGAAAGAGGAAGCAGAAAGCCCATGAAGAAAAAAATTCACCTTCTTCACAGTTTCTCTTTTTTTGCTAACCAGTCCTGCATCCCTCAGTCTTTCTAGCTCAATATGCAAAGTTCCTTCACAGAAGAAATACAGACTTTAATTTTCTAGTCCCTCCAGCCTAGCAGGGCTTTCACACTCCCCAAGCCATCTATATTCCTAGATAATTGAGTCCTTCCTTTCTCATCACTATATGGTATTTCCTGACTCAAACCTCATGTGGTCACTATGAACCCAAATAAGTTCATCCCAAATGAAGAAAAACCCGTCTTTTTCTATAAGTCAAATCTGGTCTATTCCATAAGTCAAATCTACCTATACCAGAACGAAGATCTTGGGAAGGCAGTACTTAGTACTTAGACATAGAACCTGTCTGGGCCTTAGTTTTCTCATCTATAAAACAGAAAAAAGATAACTCTTCCCCTGAAAATGAGACAACACATACAACTGTTTTTCACTCACCAAAATACCTCTTTAAAATGTGAATGTCAATGAATTACTCTCTAAATTGTGACATTCTTTTAAAAATTATCTTTAATTTCATATTTATTATTATTTTCTATATACTATATTAAGAGTAATAATATTTCTTCACCTATGTGGATTTGGCTATAAAATATCTGCCTCTGTCCCGTGGCATATATGTTTTTAAAGAGATTTTCATTTTGGCTTTCTGAATATCTTCTGATCCTATGAGAAAGAAACAAGTTTCTCAATGAACCCAGGAAATGAACTACTATGCCAGTGCCAATAAAAGACTCTCCCTCCATTTCGTAGATTTGTGTATGATGTTGGAAGACAATGAAATAGGAGCACAGATGCCCGGGGGAAATGCATACTGAACTCTGAGAACAATTCCTATCCATACTGGGAATCCTTGCCAGACCCTCAGGCACAGCTGGCTCACTGTCACTGCCAATATCAACAGGAAGCTGGGTTATAAAGAAGCACCTTTCAACCAGGAAAAAATTACTGGCTTAAATCAGGAGCAAGAGACAGCGTACTATAATAGACTGGACTTGAAATGCTTGAAATCATAGGATTTAGAGATAGCATGAAGATAAGTGACCATCTCATCCAACTCTCTTGTTTTATAGATGAGTAAAAACTGGTCCCAAGAGGGAAGAAATAACTTCCCCAAGATTCCACATGTTGGAATCAGCAGAGCCAGGATCAGAATTTGGATTCTCACACTAAATACACAGCTACTTGGTTAAGAGTTTAAAACAGAGAAATCATATCGTGTTTGCTTTCATTAAATGGAATCTCAGCAATTCTTTCCCCATTCTCTAATGCTGCAACAACCTTAGAGAGAGAGACTGGACGAAGAATTTCATTGATAGTTAGGCTGTCCAAATGAGGAAATTTCTGTCGCCAATGAAATGTGACACCTTCTATATACAATTAGGAATTTTAAAGACTTGCCTACACCACCAAGAATTTGAGATGTATCCAGGACTACACAACCAGTGTGTTTCAGAGATGAGTTTTAGACTCAGTGTGGCACCAAGGCCAGATCTGCTTATCAGCAGAGAAAAAAATGTGCAAAACATAGAATTATAGAAGCATAAAATACAGCTAAAAAGAATGCTAGAAAGCACTGAGACAAATTTTATAGATTTGCTCATTTTACAGATGAGAAAATCGAGATCCGTAAAGGGGAAGTGACTTAGGACTACAACAGGATAGTGTTTAAACAGTAATTAAACTTAGCTGACACTCTAAATTTGATGCTTTTTTCTGTTATTCCATGTTGCTAAAATAACATAAAATAAAAGTAAGAATTACCACCTCAGCCTTTTCTACTCTAATCACACAAGATATTCCTGAGGCTGCTGGGAGAAAAATATTGTCAGTCATAATCAACTCACATTTATTACATGCTATAGGGTTGATGATACAGAGGCAATACATAGATAATAATTAATTGTACATTCAGGGAGAGAGAATTCCTGTTTTTAATCCCCCACAGAACATGTAATTCAATTATAATAACATTTTAAAAGTAATGTAGTATTTTACAGTGAGATTTCTTTGCCACCATTAATTGATGCATTCTCTCAAGGACATGCATTTTTCTGCCTCAGGTCCCTTCAGTCTTTCTGACTCATAGTTAAAAGAAAATCATTCAGCAGCCAGCATGTCTTAGTGGAAACATTACAATGTGAGGCATAGGGTCAGGTTGGCCTGGATCTGGTTGGATTTGCCACAGGAGTTGAAGAAATTTTCAGATGTGGAGTTCAGGTTGTTATTTTTTCCCACAAAAGTCACTTCATTACAGCCTGCTCTACTGGAGATTAGAAGTTAGGGAAAAGATTAAGTTCATTTCCACTCAGATGTGAATAATTATCTACTTAATCAGCTCTACTCCCTGGCATTTCTCATGTAGTACAATAAATGTACATTAGCAAATTCATTTGGCTGTCTATCCCAAAGTTTGGCATTCTAAAATACCCTAATAGAATCACAGAGAGAAAGTTTACAGAAAGACGAAGTGTTTTCCTCCTCTTTGTCTTGAGAAAAAATTGCCAAGGAAGCCCTGATCCCAACCCACTCCAAATAACTTTGTAGATAGGGAATATTAAAGGGGTGAGTTTTCCTAACCTGTTAAAAGAGTCAATTGATGACTATCTTAGGTCATTATGTGGGCTTAAAGGAGGCTTCCACAAAAGAATAAGACCAGTTAAGGTATAAAGCAATAGGCTTTTATCATCTCACTTTTAATTCACAGACCAGAAGGCATATTATGGGAAATATGAGAGTGGGAGCATGAGAGGAGTTACAAGTGACTGATTTGAGCAGGGTGGAATCTGGTTTTGAAGTGTGATGAACATTAGGAAAAAAGAGAATAAGAAAGGCAGATGGAGTCATTAATGATCATGGGGCAAGGTTCTCCTCAGACTTGATAAACTCTGCTTTACCAGAGATCTGTCATTCCTCCTATTCAATTTCCCAGATTGATAGAGTTTTATATCTTCCATACCAGGACAGTTCATTGCACAGACAAAGGTCACAAATTTTAAGGGATAGGAGAATTCTAACTCAAGTGCATCTGATGTTGTAATACAGAAATGTTAGGAAATGGTCCAGGAAGCTCCATCTTCCATGAGGAAGTATTGAACATAAGGATAAAAATTCACAGATAGAAACAAGAGGGACTCAAATTCAAGTGCTCGTAGAAGTCCAAATAATATACCTATACATGCATGTATAGGTATACGTATATATACATGAATATATGCATACATACATATATACATTTACACATGCACACATTTATGAATGTATATGCATATGTGTGTATATATGTATAAACACATACCCTTATTTATGTGTCTATGCATTTTTGTATGATTACAATGTAATTAAAAACAATATTATAAATTTCCACTGTGGAAAATAACAAAAAGGTTCTTTTAAATAATGCACCAATAACTGAACAAGTTTATCATATTAATAATGATATTCATAAGGATTTATAGCTAATTCAGAGGATTGACATCATGACATAGTTTTGCCTCTCTGATTCATTCTTTCATGATCACAAAATCCCAGAATTTAAAGGAATCTCAGAGGTAACTAATTGTTGTGAATTGTTCCCCTGATCTAAAAATATCTATCATAAATAGAGTTGTGTTGTTGGATCTTTAAGAGCCAAATGGAAATGTTTTCCAAAAGACAGGTTAGATTTATCACTATTTAATACCATGTAAATATGATTAAATAATCTGATAGTCACTTACAGAGTTGGGAAACATATCAAAGTCATTTGCAATGCTAATTCTGTTATCCAATATGTTAATTATCCCTACCTTGATTATGTAATCTTAAATTTGACAAGCATATTATGAATTTCCACATTTGCAGATTAAAAAACAAAAATCTTCTATTACATACACTTTCATCCAGGTTAATCTTGATTAACTAATCAATTCTCTTTAGTTCTAGTTAATTTACCAAAATGAAAGTTATTTATTTGTAATATTGTATAATTCACATCTTTCATACGAACATAAGGGTCATATACTACTTTTATTTGTCAAATTGCTTACTAAATTTTAGGGACACTGTGATTACAAGTCTAATATCTATCAAAAAGAAATTTCAGTTAGTTGTTATATTAGTCTTCTTGTTCAAGCCCATATTTTATGGGATTAAAAGTAAATCTTATTGAATTTGTTTAATAACTCACTTACTTGCCTGCTTCAAAAATCAAATAAATACTTTCATGCCTATACTTCTGGAGTCCATCTCTAATTTCTTTACATTTCATCGAAGATCAATGACAATCTCTCAGCAATTATATGTTAAAGTTCTTCTATATCCCAGAAAACAGTTCACTTGGACACAGTGACTTGAACTCATTGACATTCATGCTCTCATATCATCTCTGCACTTACCATGAATTTCAGATTGCTATGAACTAGTTTTGCTGTATCCTTCCTGGTGAAAAAATAATTTTCCTCCAGAGAAATAAAGCATAACAAGTTGAATAGGTCTGCCTTTTCCAATCTATCATCATTGTCCCATTTATCCCAAGAAATAATCCCAGTCCATTTTTGATCTTTTTCTTGCTCTTGATGTAGATTTTGAAAGTCATTTTGGTTGTCCACAGTAATCATTACTAGTTTTAGCTTTCTCTGACTTTTTGAAGTCTCTGACATTTTTCTTATACATCCATGTGACTCTCTTAAAATTCATTTTTGTTAGCTGAACTTAATTCTATCTTTTGAGAATAAGCTTGCAGTAAGACATAAGTGTCAGGACACGAAGTCAAGAAAATCTGTGTCTAAATTCTTATTCAAATACTTATTAATCTTGTAAACTCAGGCAATTCATTTAACTCTTTTGGTCTAAGTTTCCACATTTCTAAAATGGGGATGGTAATAATATCAACTTCATAAGATTATTATTTAGTGCTTTGTAAACCTTAAAGTGCTATATAAAAGTGTAGTTATTATAACATCCATCTCTAATATCCAGTTGGTTGAAGAATTTTGTGCATCTTCTTATTTGTCTCTGAAGTTATAGCTTCCCTCCAACCTCCTTTTCCTTTGTTGAAATTATCAGAATCATCAGAATTTCACTCTTGTATATATCCCATTCCTCTTAGACTAGTTTTTCCTGTAGAATTTAGGCAATAAGGTCTTACTTAACTAATATTTTATGGAATCTTTGAAATCTACTTGTCCCAAATCTGGATGGTTGTAAGATGATATCTTTATTAATCTAAGATGGAAAGATCACTTCCTATAAAGATTTCCATATTCAACTGATTTATTAAAGAATTCATTCATTTGTCTTAGGATTACAATAAATATACTCGAAGTGTTCATCACCGAACTGAGAACTCCAATTAAGTCAAAAGTTAGGAAATTTAAAAAAAAAACATCATAAGACATAGTACATTGTCTCAGGAAATTTCAAATCTGCCTGAGGATCCAAGACACTAACACAAGTAAAAGCAAGGAAAACCAAAGCAAATAAAAAGAAGCAAACAACATGACCTGAGATCAGATTTATACGTTTAGGGTAAGTATCATTGATTGACTTTTCCTTGCCCAGGAAGCAGTTCATAGTCTAAGGTATCTGGGAGTTGTTTGAAGCTGTGTGTGTCTTGAGTGTGGTGTGTGTCTGGTACCCGCCAACTGGCAGCAAATTGGATGAAAGTCAGAAACTGGGATATTTTCCAGGGAGATGGTGGAATGAGGGTTAGTAAAAACAACAATTTAAAAGAAGACAGAGATAATGATAAGGTACATACAAGGCAATGGTCTGATCAGCACTGATTTATTAAAATAGAATCAGAAAAGAAGGTATAAATATGTGCCTGCACAAAATACCAAATTTAATAGGTCTGTGGCTAATAGGGATTCTGTATGAAGATAAACACGAAAAACGAGTGAAAGGTTAAATCAAGAGTTAAGCAAAGAAGAATCCAATCAGTGCAAAGAAAATGCCATAGTTCATTCTTTTTAGTAAAGTGGAAGCATCTACAGGATTTGAAGCCAAGTCATGGAAAGCCATGCCTATCCCCCTGGTCTCAGTTATGGACTGCTCCTCTTAGAGGTGAAATCATGCCTCAAATTTCTCCTACATAGGAGTTCGTTGTTTCATGTCACCTGGGGTATCAATGTCCAACTCATTCATCCCTAGTAATGGTACATATGGTGATATACTGTGAGTAGAGTTTGTTTGGTCAACTTTCTTATTAGGGTTTAGCCCTTTAAAGTTCTGATATAAAGTTCTGTATGATGCAAAAAGATGAGATTTTGCAAGGTCTTTTCCTGAGGTACAAAGTGCAATATTGAAGTGATGAGGGCTAGAAGGCACAGGGAGGGGTGGGGTTGAGACCCTCACAAAGATCAGGGTAGCAGGGGCAGGTCACCTGGAAGGAATTTGCAGAATCAAACATTGCTGAAGTCAAGGTAAAGATTTATTATGCTTTTTCAGCAGACAAGAGTTCTTAGGGATCCTGCAACCTTAGAGGGGTACAGGTAAAGTTTATATAGAATATTCTGCTGTGCCAAATATGCTAAGCGTTTTGGGGTGGGGTTAGGGAGTGGTTAAGGAGTGGTCAGTTCTTAAAGGGACATGCACTTTTGGTGTCTACTGCCCAGGTATTTTGCTGAAAATTCACCAAGAAATAGCCCATGGTGGGGGTTACCTGGAGGTGTGGTTTTAGGCCTGAAGCACCACTAAGTCAACTAAAGATCAGAATTATCAGGTTGCTTTCATCAATATCTTGTTAGACAAGATAAATGTAAGGGAGTATACATATGTCTAAGTCTAGGATACATATGATTGGTCAGTGAGTAGTAAATGTTGGTATGACCCAGTGCACAGCCAGATCAGCCAGCACGCAGCTGGTTCAGACTGTAGGAGCAACTGGCTGCTGAATTAGGAAGGGAGAATGCTGTTGTTGCTGGGGCAGGCTGTGTCTTTGGGCTGGGGAGAAACTGGCTGGGATATTATTTTGAGGTTAGGGAGAAATGTGATATCTAAAGAGAAAAATGATTTTAGAATTGGAGCCCAAGCACATGTACTGAAACACCCCATCAAAAGTGTCCCTTCTCTGTTACTGATATAGCATCCAGGCTAGAAAATATGTTGTTAAAACTTTTTTATTCATCCAGAAACTAGAATAACATTCTGAATACAGGAAATAATAAATGTTGATTATGGAAAGTATACTAGTGGGGGAACCTTAATTTTTTTCTCTCAGAATTGTATCTCTCCATAAAATAAATTTTAAAAAGGAGATGAATAGAATTAAGAAAGCCAGTAATATTCTAGGCTAGTATAACAATATTCTAGTGTTATTCTATGGTAATTCCAATGGCATTACTGCTTTGGACAAGGATTCCTAGTGGTGTAAACCAGCACCTTCCTTAGTGAAATTTGTGCTGCCTTGTAGAAATGGTGAGTGGAAACTATTAAATGAAAAAGCCACATTGCCTCATAGGCTGAGTTCAATTTGATATCAGATGTCATTCAGTTCAATTCCCTCATTTTATGAGCAAATGAGCAAACTGAGGTCCAAAGAGGTTGATAATTATAGGATCATAGATTTAAAAATGCAAAGGACCTTACAATCCAACCCCTTCATTTTACGTATGCAGAAATTTAGGTTCAGATAATTTAAATGACTTGCACAGGGTCACATATCTATTTTCTATTACTGTTTTAAAAAAGCTGGGACAATTTCCTCTTTGTCCTGTGCTTTTTCCATTTATGATTTCTTGAAATATTGGTCTGAAAAAAACAGGCTTTAAAAAGTAACATTGTGATTCAAAGGGATCTACTAGACTATGGCTTTCAGTTCAAATCACTCAGGCTTTCAATAAATGACCAATAGTCTAAGCTTAGGTTGTGTGGTTTTGATAGCTTAGAATGAGTATAAGTAGCAATTGTTTTCTGTTTCCACCAGAAACTCTTGATCTTCCACTGAGGGACTGATACTTTTGTGATGGTAAACTAGGCCAGCTTTTCCCTCAGTTCTTACCTAGCTCTTAGTCATTGAATTGTCATTGCCTCAGACAAACTGAGACTAGGAAAGGACTTAATTTAAAAAGTCCAAAATTACCCACTGTATCCTGGGCCATCATCAGTTATCTCGAGTCTTGTCTTCTTATTGGATTCAGATGATTCTGGAGGAGAGAGTGAGGCTGATGACTTTGTGTAACTCTGCCTCACTTAAATCCAATGGCTCACAAGTCAAAATATCATCCTTCAAGAACAAAAACAACAGCAATCATTACAGATAACTTCCACAAGATTTTCTTCAAGATCTTTTACCAATACTATTAAAGTTATCATACATTCTTTGAGATTATCATCATCACTCAGTTGCTAAAACTGGAAGATTAACTGGGGGTGCAGTCAAAACACGAAACAATAGAAAACACAACACATTTAAACTCAGAGGACCTGGATTTGAATTCTGTGTCTGCCACTAAAGATCCATGTAAGTTAGGTGAGGTGGTGTATATGTAGTTTACTGGATTTGGGAATGAGAATAACCTAGGTTCAAATCTTACTTCGGACAATTTCTAGTTGTGTGACCTGGTGCAAGTCATTTAATCTGAATATCAGTTTCTTCATCTATAAAGTAAAGAATTTGGATTGTAAGGTCCCTTACAGTTTTAAATCTATGATCCTATAACTGTCACCCTCTTTGAACTTCAGTTTGCTTATTTGTGCAATGATGGTTGAACTAAATGACCTGTGATGTCTCTTTGAACTCAGCCAATAGGCAGTATGATCCTTTCATTTAGTAGCTTCCACTATTTCACTAAAGAAGGTACTGGTTTACACTACTAGGAATCCTTGTCCAAAGCAGTAATGCCATTGGAATAACCCTAGAATAATATTAGAATATTATACTAGCCTACAATACTACTGTTTTTTTTCCATTCTATTCATCTCCTTAATTTTTTCTTACTTATTTTATGGTTAGATATAACTAATTCTGAGAGGGGAAAGTTAAGGTCTCCCACTATTTCCTCATGTCATTCATTTAGCATTTTCTTTACTAGTTTGGATGCTATGACATTTAATACTTATATCTTTAATATTAATATGACTTCATTGTCTCTAGTCCATTTCAGTAAAATGTAATTTCCCTGTTTATGTCTTCTAAATATGTCTATTTTTGCTTTTGCTTTGTCTGAGATCATGATTGGTACCCCTGCCTTTTTTATCTCACCTGAAGCACAATAGATTCTACTCTAGCCCCTTGTTTTAACTTTTGTTTCAATTGTGCTTAGGATAAACAATGTATTTTTGGATTTGGTTTCTAATCCATTTTGCTATCTGTTTCCATTTTATATAGTTAATACTACTAAATGCCTATTTTATTCTGTTCTGTTTGTGTGTGTGTGTGTGTGTGTATGTGTGTGTTGATCCTTCTCCCTCTCTTTTTACCCTGTCCCTCCTCAAATGTCTGTTTTACTTCTGACCACCATCTCTCTCAATCCACCCTCCCTTCTATTAGCTCCCTTCTATTATTTTCACTTCCTTATTAGATTAGATAGATTTCTGTTTCTGACAATGTATGTTATTCTCTCTTTGAACTAATTCTGATAGGAGTTAAATTCAAGCATTACCTACTACTCACTCATTTTCCTTTCCACTGTAAAAATTCATTCTTGAATGACTCTTTTATGTGACATAATTTTCCTCATTCTTCTTCTCCCATCCCCTGTATCCCAGTGTACCCCTCTTTCTCACTGCTTATTTTTTCAAGTTTTCCCATTATAATAAACTCACACCTGTGATCTATCATATAAGATAAATTCTCATTGAAATGTAGAAAAATAGGGACAACAACTGTTCGTTGAGGTATGAACTGGTCAAACCATTCTGACAGCAGATTGAAACTATAACCAACTATATCCATAGACAGATAGATAGATAGATAGATAGATAGATAGATAGATAGATAGATAGATAGATAGATAGATAGATAGATAGATAAAGCAGTACATATCCTTTGACCCAGCAATATCACTACTGGGTCTGTATCCCAAAGAGGTGAAAGGAAAAGATAATAGATATATTTGTTGAAAAATATTAAACCAGCTTCTCTTGTGGTGGCAAGGAATTGGAAATAAAGGGGATGCTCATCAAATGGAGAATGGCTGAACAAGTTGTGGTATATGATTGTGATGGAATGCTGGTGTGCTATAAGAAACGATGAATGGTTTCAGAAAAACCTGGGAAGACATATATGAACTAATGCAGAGTCAAGTGAGCAGAATCAGGAGAACATTCTACATGGTAACAGCAATATTGAATCATGATCAACTGTGAATGACTTAGATATTCTGATCAATATAATGGTCCAAGATAATTCCAAAGGATTTGTGATGAAAAATAATGCTATCCTCCTCCAGAGAGAGAACTGAGAAAGTCTGAGTGAAGAACGTAGCACGAATTTTCACTTTTTCCTGTTTTATTTTGGGCAACATGACTAATGTAGAAATATGTTTTGCATGATTTCACATGTATAATTGGTAATACATATCTTGCTTTCCCATTTTGTAGTAGAGGGTAAGGAGAAAAGGAGAGAATTTGGAACTCAAAAAAATTTTTAAAATGTCAAAATCACTTTGACAAAGAAAGATTTGGGCTATATGATGTATCTGGTGAAATAAGGAAAACTTAAACGTGACTCTTCCCGGATCACCTTCTTAGACTACTATAATGCTTTTGGTGCCTACCTCATCCAAACTCAATCCATGAAGTATCTGTTCCCAAAACAAAGGATGAATTTAAAATCCTTTCTGTTATTCAGTTTCTGCTCTGCTTTGTATTGTTGATCCTTGCAGGTGGCTTCTGGAAACTGGAGCAGTAGAATGCAGGAAGATGCTTTCTGAAATATCTTAAAACTTTTTTGCTATTACATCACAACAAAGCTGAGATCTTACATCTTCCCATGAACAATTTACCTGAATTGTGTTTAATCAGAAAGGTCAAAGTCATAAAGGTACCTGTCATTTTCTACTATAGGATAATGTCCCTTGTACAACCTGATGATGCATTCACATTGTAGAAATCAATTTCTTTTTTCCTGCTGTCTTTAAAAATTTTCTAATCATAACATATCTCATATTTATATAATACTTTACAGGCACTATCTATATCCTCATAAAAAGCCTTTGTTGGGTACTATTATTATCTGTGTTTTAAAGACATGAGCCTTTGGAATCTGTGGCAAATTGATCTGTCCAACATCATACAAACTAATAACTATCTGAGGAAGGATTTGAAACCTAATCATCCTGACTCTGGTAGGCGAACATAGATCTTTGGGGATATACTTCTAATGAGGTCTATACCTTTAATTATCTCACCATGAATTCAGTATTTGGATATTTCACTCAACCCATGATCACATGTATGTCTCTAAACATAGAAAGCTATGGCAGGTATTTTGAACTGAACGATACTTTAGAGATTATTTGATTTCCTTATGTTACATATTAGAAAATAGTTCTATGGAGGTTCTGTAACTTACCAAAAGCCACAGACACAGTAAATAGAAAAGTCCAAGATATGTTACTCCAAATCCAATGGTCTTTCTACTACACTATTCCATTTTTATATCCCTAATGCTTAACACAATGATTGTCAAAAAGTAAATAATTAAATATTTGTTGATTGATTTGATTGAAAATTCCACCAAGGCTTGGAAATACCTACCACTTCTAACAGCAAAACTTTCAGTACATGTGTACTCCAATTTAACTCTTTTGCATACATCTCACAATTAAGTGAATTATAATCTAAATTGATCTGTGTGTTCAACTGTGTGTGGAGACTGTGGTTAGGGAAACAAATTGCTTGAGAAATAAGACATTCACAAAACATCAACTTGAGTTATGTAACCATAAAAATGCCTTTATTGAGAAGACCAGGTTGCTATCCAATGAGTGGACACCAGAAATTCTTTCATGCCCTTTTCACATATCATATGTTGGAATGAGTTGAATGGACCATGAGCCTTTTGGTAAATGAATAATACCAAATGATTTCAACAAACACTTTTTTTAAGTTCCTATAATCCTCAAAGTTATCCAGTTAGTGAGAATATTAAAAGAGATATTTACTTTTGATTTTAGAGCTTCAACTGACTTTAGAGCTGATATAACTCAAATATATAATTTTATAAATGAGGAAACTAATGCTTAGAAATTTGAAATGACCAAGCATCATTAGCTAGTTAGCTAGTAAAACTAGAGCTAGATCTCTGGTCTCCACATTCCCAACTCAAGATTCTTTCCATTAGTATCTTGCAGCTCAAATTATATTCAGCCTCTACTATTTGGTTTGTTAATTGTTAGCAATAAAAAATGAAATTTATGGTTAGCTTTTTCCCCCCAATGCAATATCCAACATTTCCTCAGGGGATCAATGTAATAATGTACTTTAGACTTATGATTAAGGAAAGCAGGGTGTTCATCTAAATTGAATGGAAGGCATCTTGGCTGCAGGTATTGTTTTTTTTTATCAAGGATACTATTCATTGACACAATGGATTAGGAAAAATTATGGTAGAATATTAAAAGTCAGGGGTAGGAAAATGGCTAAACAATTTGTGGAAGAAGAAGACTATTGAAGTAATGCATCAAAAGAAATGATAAATATGAAAACAGAGAAGGGAAGACATACTAACCAATACAGTGCTAAATAAGCAAAATCATGACAACAATATATACAAAACAACCTAAGAAACAACGACTTTTTTTCCACCTTCCAAAATCAGGCAGAGACTCAACACTGAAGTTATGAAAGTAATAGGACCAGAAGTAGGTACAGGAAAAGGGAAGGCAGGGTTGCCCTTCACAGGCTCATGCCACAGAAGGAACAATGTAATTGGAAGAAAGAACAACAAAAACTAAATGTGTAATTATAACAATCAAGCTTACCCACAAAATGAGACCATGCCCTTTCTTGCTTTGTTTGCAGAGGTAGTGGGTTATGGATATGGATCACTACAAGTATGACAGGACCCAAAATATTAAATTTGCTGAAATCTCTCTCTCTCTCTCTCTCTCTCTCTCTCTCTCTCTCTCTCTCTGTTGAAAGAAATGACTCAGAAGAAGGAGAAAGGATACAATTTAGAAATGATGGTGGTATATAAAGATATAAAAGAACATTTAAAATAAAAAGTCAGAGATAGGAAGGGGGCTAAATCTTCAACTCTCCCTATGTTAGAGCTCCACAATAATATAATAGTGATATAATTATATGATAATTATATGATTATTTAAAATGTAACTAATTCATTAAATATTGCTTGTTAAAGTCTATATGGAAAAAATTCTCAAAGATAAACAATTTTTTTTCCAGAATAGTTGCAGTTTGAGATTATCCATGCCACTTTCTCCATCAACAAATTAAATCAGGTGTTCATTACATTTTCTGTTCCATTTGCTTTATTGACTCAGATGGTTCTCTCATACTATTGCTTCTCAAATGATCCTACAGCCATCTGAGAAGTTACTGACTTATCTGAATATTTGCTGTAGCTAAGTTAATATTGAGATGCTAAATGGCTTTTTTGCTTTTGGTCACTTCAAAAATCAAAATCCTGGAATTCATTTTCAGATGTAAACAAGATGGATCATGTCTCTAAAGTGTGAATTGTCATAGGACTTCTGGACTTGTATTGATTTAAGCAGTCGATGGCAAGAAAACATACTTTAGAATGAGTATCTAAATGACCAGCCATTTGTTGGACCAAATGACCAGTTTGTCTTTTCCCAGATTGTCTTCTGTACAATTGGGACAGACTTAAAAATCACCTACCTCTCATTTCTACCTCCAAAAAATCCTTGTAAAGTAGAGACTTCATCAAGAATCAAGTCTTTGGATGAATATTTAAATAAATGCAACAAAATTATAATGTTCTTTGACATTAGGTAGTTTTGCAAAGCAACCCTGGACAAGGTTATATTTTTGGCAGTGGGCTGATTATAAAGTGACATGGCCTTTCCATTATTTTTTAACGTTTAGTTGAAATGATTTTTTTTGTTATTGTGCATTAATCAGTAGACTCCCATTTTCTTGAGATAAATCTATCAGAGTTGTGAGATGAACTAGCATAAATTATTCATTTACTCAGAATCATACTGGACAATTTCATTTCTCCCCCACATGCTTTTACAGATGAAAGATAATCTCCATGAAGCATTCTATTGCCAGCTTGTATTATGACTCTTCAAATAAAATGACCTAATGCATATTTAGTTTCTGTATATTCATTGCTATTTTGAAGGAACATTTATTGCCCCTCATATTAGCTTTTGGCTAACAAACCAGTCCTAAATTTTGATTTGCCAGATTCCATGTTTCTACTTTAAGTGCTAATCTTCTTGAAAACTTTCTGTTTATATGAAGTTTTTTTTTTCTTTTTCATGTCCAAAAGTCTTTTACTTTCATTTTACTGTATATATTGAGGTATCATTTACTGCTAAGGAGTGGAACAGAAAAGAATGCTGCCTCTTTCAACAAAGAACAAAACATAGCCATGTGGACAAAGTCAGCAAGACTTCTCAGATACTTTAGAAATGTAAGATCTTGAATGGCCCTTGGATGATATGAGGTTTACCCTCCTCTCATAAGAACTGCATCAAGGTTAGGACAGACAAGCTGCCTTCCTCTCAAAATCAAATTACCTTTAATGACTAACACAAATGGTAAACTATGACTTAAACTGGAAAACTTGAAAGCATCAATAGTTACAAGTGCCCACTGCCCCTAGAAATGTGGCAACAGTCTACTCTCAGGAGAAAATCCTGACACTAATTCATCAGAAACTATTGAAATTAGGAGTAAGAGTCTAGGTTTTATCTCATAGTGTATTATGAGTATTTAGGATTATAGACTTAGAGCAATAAGGTACTAGGACACAGACCTGGAAGGTCCCTTAGAGGCTATTTGGTTTTCTAAGTGGCACAGTGAACTGAGAGCTAGATATGGAATCAGGAAAACTGAGTTTATATCTTATGTCCCTGACAAGTTATTTAAATTCTTTGAGCCTCATTTGCCTTGTCTCTTAAATGGATATGATAATAACTCTTACTTCATAGGATCATTGGGAGGAACAAATGGGATAATATATGTGTAGAGCCCCTTCTTTGATATACGCTCATGTGAGAAACCTCAAAAGTATGGCTACTACCTCAGATTTAGGAATAACCCTCTGCGTAAGTACTTCTAAAAAGTATACTCATGAACCCCCACCAATGTGTTTCCCATTAGAAAATGGCTTGTAGAAAACATTTAGAGCCCAAGAAAATATTATATTTAGTAACACAAAACCTAGCTACAAAATATCTCCTTCACAAACCTAGTGCACACTATTCCACAACAACACATAATATCTATGGGAAGAGGAGACTCAAACTTAGAATACAGAGGTAGTGAGTATACATACAAGATACATATGTGTTAAAGGTAACTCCAAATTCTTGGTCCTTAAGGGATTTAATTCCCTTTCTCTGTTCCTAGTGGCCCGCAAAGATCCACACTTTATATGACATCAGTGCTGAACAGGGTTTTTCACCTAGCAGTGTTCCTCAGAGGGAATTTTGTCACTTCTGGTCAGGATGGTCCTTTAAGGATAGCTGTAGTCTCTAACCCCTTTAGCTTCAGGGTCCTCTGTATTCCTCCTCTGTGGTACTTATAGGATCTTTCACAAAGAATATTCAAAGTCTTTTCAGTTCTTCTTTCTTAGGGCCTTAGCTCTCAGGCTGGTTATTTTCCAGGCAGGAATAGATTGAGCAAAAATTTTAGTCTTTCCTTTGGATAACTCTTTTAGGTATATGACCAGTTCCCACTGATGAGAGATATTGTCCTATCTTTTGGCTATCATCTAGTACATTTCTCAAATCTCTGTGTCCTATGCCACATGAGACAATGACCATTTTCATAATTATCACCAAACATCCCTGGGATTCATAGTTACCCAGTCATTTTTATTATTTTTATATTAACTCTCCTGTTGGTCTATATATTTCCCCAGTTAAGGAAAAGGTACAGAGGTAATCTATGCCCTGGACAATTATTCATAGTCTCCATTGACCTTTTAGAATGCAAATGAATTCCTAAAATCCTAAAACATTTCAAGGTACAAATGTGACCACTAAAAGCTTTAAATCCTTTACAAAGTGTGGAACGATCAACTCATGTCTGAAAAGAGGCTCTGCCTTCCAAAGAATAAATGCAATTGGAATAAAACATGTTCTTACATCTTATTATCTCTGTACTTGCCCTGCAAGACATGAAATTTTTTAGAACTCTAAAAGGGGAAGCAGTAGCAGCAACAGTAGTAACAGTAATAGCAGCCACAACAGCAACCGTAGTAGTAACAATATAGTAGCTGCAGTAATAGCAGTAACAGTAGTAGTAATAATAGTAATAGTAGCAGTTGGTGGTAGTAGTCTAATCCCTTCATTTGGTAGATAAGGATACTCAGCTGCAGAGGTAGGAACTGATTTGTAGGCAGAGAATGGCAGAAATAAACTTTTATTCCAGTACTATCCCAAGTTTTGACTGCATAAGGGGCATAAACCCAAGCCAGCCATGAACCCCAACAAAAATAAAGAGGGATCAGCACCTCTCAATCATCAGTGTGGTGTTCTAGGTAATGGTTAGCCATGGTAAATGCAATAACAGCCCTGTGCCCTGTCTTCCCAGCTATACTCTCTTTTCACGTGGAGAAATACATTGTATCTATTGATGGGGTTCAGATTCTGGAAGCCTCCTTGAGCTCCCCTTGAATCTTCTGGCTTAATCTGGCTTTTCTTACTCAAATCTAATCTTCCCATTTGTTCCTGCAGTCTCAGGATGCCCAAGGGCTTTTCTTTATCTTTCTACTCAAATCTCTCTTGTAACCCCCACCCTTGATTCCATCAAAACCTCATTCCCCAGGCTGCTGACCACTCCCATCAAGATCTGTATCCATTCCCATTCTGCCCCTATCAAGTTCTCTGGATTGCCCCACCTGCTTCCCACCCAAACCCTCCATTGTCTGATATCTCCTGATAGCCTCCAGCTGTTTCCAGCTTTTGACCCTCCTTGGATTCCCTCTTTGGACTTTTCCTCAAGGCCCTTTCTAAATCCCTCCTCCCATCACCCTAGACTAGCAGACCACCCCCCAGATTCCTCCTATACTCTTTTCTGTATTTCAGTTCCATCTTGCCTCCGTGGAGGTGCTCAGATGCAATCCAGCTCAGACTCTGTCTAGCTGGGATTGTGTCTGGCCCGCTTGTGAATACAAGTGTTACAAATGCTTAGGCTCCTTAAGAGGCAACCCAATTTGGCGAATCTTTAATAAACTTTGGTTTTTTTGGCTTTAAGAAGGCTTGAGTCGAATTCATTCGAACACAACCTGGACTGTTGGTATTTTGGGGTCCATGATCACCCCTCAATCTCATCATCTATCAGCAAATGTCCCTCGACTTGTGCCTGGTTTACATCAATAATTTCATCTCTCTTCTACAAATTGATCTTTATATGCACAACCATCACCCCACCCCTGCCTGATGTAGCAGCAGCTTCAGGCTACAGAACTTTTCAGTAATTTCCCTTTCCAGTGGCCCCCACAAAAGTGAAAGCTATAGTGTCGATTTTCCCAGGCTGCAAAGAGCAGCTTCTGAATCCCACTACCTTTCCTGACTTCTCAGTTCTCTAATTCTTTGATACAACTCTCTGACTATAGGAACAATCAGTGCAATTGAGTACCACCTAAAACGGATAATTTATTGAACCTATTTTTAGTTCTGAGTATGGGTTGGGCACAGTATTGGAAAGTACATGGATTCCAAAAGGTATGATTCCTTGCTCCAGAACCTTATGCTTGTGATGACAAGCAAAATAGGATCTTTTGCTATTTTTGTTTTAGTATAATCAAGGGCCTCTGATTGAATAATGTGACTAAAGAAGATATTCTCCACCCATTAATGGACCTGGGAAGATTTGTAGGAAGGCCCACACCTTTTATTAATGAGGCATTTGTTCTCAAGGGTTGTGATGCCCTCTGCCTCTAGGAAGTGTATAAAGACTCTGAGGTGTGGTTTTACTTTGAGTCTAGGTTTTTGGAAGAGGCTTTGTATACCAGATGAGACTCTGGGAAACTGCTCAGCAGCCTAGATTTTGAAAACCCAGATGTTGGTACTTCCCTCTCTGGTAACTATGTATGTATGTAATGATTAGACAGCTGAATTTGTCTATTGATGTATATATGGCTTATGTCAGACAACTGGAAGCATGTCTGTTCATCTTTGATTTCTCTGCATTTTCTCTGAAGTTCAAGGTGCTGTTTTTTTTCCCCTGAACTAAGTGAATGATACATGTGCTTGATTAAAGTGATTGTTGACCCCTCAAAAGGTACTTTCCTTTCAGAAAAGTAGATCAAAGAATCTGTGATAGCAGCCCCTCTGTATGTTGGGGTGTTTACTGATGCAATACTTTAGTCATTAGCCAATTAAATGCACATCTCTTCTGTCCACACCTTGTTACATATTGCAATGGTAAGACAACTGAAATATGATTTCTGCCCTTACAGAATTTATAATCTGGAAAACCAGATCACTAACCTCCAGCACCCTGAAGAACACAAGATATTACGTGGCCAAGGGCTAATTCCTAGAACCCAGATAACAGAAACTTTATGATTAAGTCAGCGTTGGCTAAAGATTTTACAAAGACTTGATAGAACTTAATTCACTCAAATTAATTGGTATCCAAACTTCCACTATGTGTCCTCTCCAATCTGTAATCCCCCTGGAAATAGGGGTAAGACAATGTCATATGCCTTGCTCAAAAATCATTCATGAGCTCAAAATTGTCTCTAGGGCACACAATATGAACACATGAAGATGGGACTTAGAAACCTACATAATCTGACTCAAAATCACCTTTCTTAAAATTTTGCACTACTACTTTTCATTAAGAAACAACAAAAGTCTCTCTTCCAGTCAAAAAGGACCACAGATTGCTTTACTATCTGAACAATCTTTGTCACACGGTCTGTGCCTTCCTCATGTCTAAAATGTCCTCACTCCAGAGTTCTACCACTTAGGAATCGTTACCTTCCTTCAGGATTCAGTTCAGGCATTGTTTCTACTCCTGAGAGGATTTTATTAAATACTATCATATGTCAACATTTTTTTCTAACTTAGAATTTCCTTGCATTTATTATTTCTGTATCCCCCAACTAGAATATAAAGTCCTTGAGACCAGGGACAGTTCCTTGAACATAGTGGATACTGGATAAAATACTAATTTTTCTTGTGCAGAATTAAAATGGACCTTGAAGGATGAGTGAAACTTGTATAGGTAGAGAAAAGGGATCTACCAATTCAACAATGTGTTATCTTGTTAAAAATCAGAAGTTTCAATAAGCTTCTAAGATTGGTGCAAGTGACCTGATTCAAATAGATAGAGGATCTTGATTATTTTAAGGATAGGGTTGTTGTTCAGTCATTTTCAGACCTGTTAGATTCTCTGTAATTTCATTTGGGTTTTTCATGATAGAGATACTAGAATGGTTTGCCATTTTCTTTAGTTCATTTTGCATATGAGAAAACTCAGGAAAATAGGGTTAAATGACTTGCCCAGAGTAAGAGATATAATAAGCATCTGAGGCCATATTTGAACTCAGGTCTTCCTGATTTCAGGTCCTGTACTCTGTCCACTTAGTCACCTATCAGTATACCTAATTATTGTTAATGCCTGATTTAGATAAAGGTTAGATTCTTCTGATCTTCAGTCTACCGGCAGCAAGGAGATGTTTCAGTAATTTATCTGGTGGCTTATGTGAAAGTGCCCCTTCAAAAGGTAAGAACTCAAGCTGTGGAATGGCACATATATTTCCAGACTTAGACAAAATTGCTTTGGTGACTACATATGTTTATAAGTTTTGTTTTCTTTCTTTTTTTTTTATTTAATTGATAAAAGAACAGAGGATAAGATGGGAGAGGATGCTAGGGAAAGGATAGGGGGTCATTGAA
The DNA here is from genome assembly GCF_028372415.1 of Notamacropus eugenii. NCBI lineage: Eukaryota > Metazoa > Chordata > Mammalia > Diprotodontia > Macropodidae > Notamacropus > Notamacropus eugenii. The sequence goes on from NC_092876.1 coordinate 314,687,473, forward strand.
ACATGTTTTTGAAAGGCACAGAAGAGAAGAGAAGGGAGGTCAGAAGCAATCATAAACAAGCAGGACAGTTTGGATAGTAACATGTTGGATTTCTTACCTAACCTAAAAATCAAAAGCAAGTGGTACATGATAGAGATTTTCAGCTTCATGCACACCTTCTTTGTCTACTGTACTGTATATATGTATGTGCTCATTTTAGTTGATGTCTAAGTTTTTTTTTTTTTTTTTAAGGGGATTTTTTTTAAGTGCCCTTTGAGGAAATGTTTGTTGGGGGAAAAAATTCACTTAAATATCTCTGATATTTTAATGGAAAATTAATTAGGTAAAGTTAATATCCAAAATAAATAAGTGTCAAAACAAGTATATGACAAAGTAGGCTCTCCCAATAGGTCAATGGTAAAAGGATTTGAACAGTTCTCAAAAGAAGAATTGCAGATTATCCAGAATCATATGAAATATTTGTTCTGAATGAATAATGTTAAAAGAAATGCAAACCAAAACACTGAATTTTCTCCTCACAAACAGAAAATTAGTAAAGATGTAAAAAATTCAATTTAATCAGTATTTGTACAGCTGGAAGTTGACACAGCTCTTAGAAATATGCTAAAGTGATTAAAATTCCCATAATCTGACTAAGAGATGCCATTTCTTGATCTCCAAGGTGGTCAAAGACAGAAATACGCATAAAAGAAATATATATGCATATGTTTGATATGATCAAGATACTTATAGCAGTGCCTTTTGTAGTAGCAAAAGACTGGAAACAAAATAGGGGTTCTTTTTTTGAAGAGTGACCAAAGAGACTTTGGTACATGAGTACATGAATTACAATACTATGACAAATTAAGAAAAAACATAAGAAACTTATATGAATTGAAGGAGAGTGAAGTAAGTTGAACCAAGAAAACACTAAACACAATGTAATAGAGACTAACAGCAACCAAAAGACAAAACAAAACAAAAGAAAAAAAAACAACAACCCTAAATTCTATGTGATTATAATGAATAAGCTTTGGAGATGAAAAAATTCACTTCCTTCTTTGTAGAGATGGAAGATTTTAAGTGAGAAGCACTATATACATATACAGATATATGTATATGTATATATATTTCTGCTGAACTATTGCCATACCTCCTGATTAGTCTGCCTGCCTCCAGATTCTTTCCAGGTATAATTCATCTTTCACACAGACTCAGTTAATGTGTAGATTTGTTCTGCTCAGTTATTATTTTTCTTTCTCCTCAGAACCTAGAATTAAAAAAAATAAAAATTAACAAACAAACCAAGAAATAAAAAACAAGTGTGACTGGAAAATTGTGCTGCTCCCATGGATTCAGTTATCATCCCTAAGTGATGTGTGAACTCATGCTATGAGAGATGTTGGCTAGCCAACAAGATGTCCTGTAGGCATCTCAAACTCAACATGCCCAAAACAAGCTCATTATCTTTTTCTGGAAACCCATCTCCTCCTTAGTTCCTTTTTTTTAAATAAAGGGCACTTTCATCCCCCTAATCACCTGTTTGTAGAATCAAAATGATCTCCAGCTTTTAATAAATAACTTGCTTGATCTTGTTGATTTAATCTCTACAACATCTCTGGTGCTTCACTCAAATAGTCGCTATTCCTACTTTGAGTTCTCATCACATATTTTTTCATTTATTGCACCAACAATACATATAATTCTGCTCCCTCCCAACTCTTCCTAATTGAATTAATCTATCAATTAGCTACAGAAGTTATACTCTAGAAAGCACTATGTCTGACTGCATTACTTCCCTGTTCAGGAAATTTTAGTGGTTCCCAATTGCCTCAAAGGTAGTACAAAATCTCTACCCACTGTGCTTTTGTGGAAACTTTTCTCCTTTCAAATTCACTTCAAATCCCATCTAATGCAAGAGACATTTCCTTCTTGCCTAAATTAGTAGAACTGTACCCCCAAAAGTTAATTTTTGTTAACTTTTTAATCATTGTTTGGATATGTCATCTCCCCCCGCCCCAACAGACTAGAAAATAAACTTCATGAAAACATAACTGTCTGTCTCTTCTATTTTATTTTTATTTTTTTATCTCCTGTATCTACCACAGTGCCCAATAAGCATTAGGCAGTGGATATTTGCTTATGGAGTTGAATTGAATTCAATTAAATGCTTCTGTTTTAGTGGCCAAAAGAGGCTAAGGGTAATAGTTGTTCCAGCAATGTCAGTATTCTTCTGCTACCTTTTGAATAAGAACATATACCTGTCTAGCACCAAAATGTTAGACCAACTCTTCAGGGTATGAGAGTTTTTTTCTCATTTCTAATATGAATTTCTTACTATCACTATGATTGACATAGACTATTTTTTCCCAAAACAATGGAGGAGGGGGGCCATGCGAATCAAAATATCCCAGGCGCTCAGGATCCAGGATGAATTGTCATAAATGGACTTCTAAGCATTGCTGATGAAAAGACCAGAAAGGAATAGAAAAATCTGACTGTCAGATATAATATTAAAGAGAAGCATAGAAAAGTAAACAGGAAGGAGAAATTATAATGGATTCAATAAGGTTAAAGTGCTTATTTATATTCCTAAATGTGAAGATGATACTTGAAACTCTTAAGAACTTTACTGCTATTTGGACAATTAGAAGGATTATATAGAGACAGAGGGCATGGACATAAATTAACTTTGATTAGATGATATAAAAGAAATGAAAGGTAAGAAAAAGGATTGCACTAGGAGAAGAGAGAAGGGTGAGGAAGAATGGGGTAAACTACCTCACATAGAGAAGTGCAAAAGGTCTATTAGAGTCGAGGAAAAGATGAGGGAAGGACAGGATGGGCATTAGAGTAATTACTCTTGTGGGAATTATTGGAATTGGCTCAAAGAGGGAATAACATACACACTGAGGTACAGAAATCCATTTTATCCCATAGGAAAGTAGGAAGGGAAGGGGATAAGAGAAAGAGGGGAAATTGAAAGAAGTGAGGGCAGATTATAATATATGATAGAAGCAAAAATCTCTTGAGAATGTACAGGATGAAAAGAAAAAGAGAGAAAGATAAACAGGAGAAAATGTGATGGAGGGAAATACACCGTAATAATCTCCACAAAAAAATTTGCAGCAAGTTTTTCTGATAAAGCCTCATTTCTCAAATATGTAGAGAACTAGGTCATATTTATAAGAATATAAATCATTCCCCAGTTGCCAAGTGGTCAAAGATATGAACAGGTAGTTTTCAGATAAAGTAATTAATACTATAGTCATATGAAAAAAGTGTTCCAAATCACTATTGATTACAGAAATGAAAATTAAAACAACTCTGAAATACTAACCCACAACTACCAAATAGAACAATATGAAGGAAAGGCAAAATTTAAAATGTTGAAGGAGATGTGGGAAAACTGCCCTGTTGGTGGAGTTGTGAACTGATTCAATAATTCTGGAGAGCAATTTAGAAATATAACCAAAGGGATTATAAAACCATGCATACCCTTTGACTTAGCAATACTACTGCTGGGTCTGCATCCCAGAGATAGAAAATAAAATTCATTAAGACTTATATGTACATATGTATATGTGTGTGTGTGTGTGTGTATATATGTATATATATACACATATATCTATATATCGGTGTGTGTGTGTGTGTGAAATCAAGTCTTTTGTGGTGACAAAAATTGGAAATTGAGGAGATGCCTGTTGATTGGGGATTGGCTGAACAAGTCATGATATATGATTTTGACAGAATACTCTTGTGCTATAAGAAATGACGAAAAGTATGCTTTCAGAAAAAAGAAACTTGGAAAGATTTACACAAATCGGTGTGAAGTAAAGTGAGTAGAATCAGGAAAACATAGTAACAGCAATATTGTCTGATGATCAATTGCGAATGACAGCTTTTCTCACCAATCCTATGATGACAGACAATGCCAAAGAGGACTCATGATAAAAAATACTATCCACTTGCAGAGAAAGAACTGATGGAATTTGAATGCAGATGGAAGCATATTTGTAAACTTTTTTTTCTTTTTTTGGTTTTCTGTTTTCACAACATAACTATTATGGAAATATGTTTTGCATGACTGCACATGTATGTCCTATATAAAATTGCTTTCCTTTTCAAGGAAGGGGGAGGGAAGGAAGAAATTTTGGAACTCAAAATTTTAAAACAAACATTGAAATGGTCTTTACATATATTTGTATGTTTATGTATTAAATTCAAAAGTGAACAAAATATCATTAAATTTGATTGTGTGGGGGAACTCCCTTACTCTTAAAAACACATTACTGAAATCCTGTCTTAATGACTTTTTTGAATCAAAACAATTTGTATTTTAAAGAGGTAGCCTCACTTTATATATAAGGGAGAAAGCTGACCCTGTTAGTCATAAGGATTCCTGAGTATAAACAGTTTGTAACCTTCCTTGGTCTTCCATCTTTTTGCAATAGCCTGTACAAATAAAATTTTAATCAAAGTCAATGAAAATATATGGTTCAGTTCAGTTTAGCAATTTCTCCCTCTCACACGCCTTCAACATCAAATTGAATGACTGATTTTGTCATGTTTACATAACTTCTGTTTGCATTAGATGTATCTTAACCTTTGCAATACAGGGGTTTTAACCTGGATATATAATGTTTTTAAATTTATTTGATAATTGTATTCCAACACCATTGATTTTATTTGTAATTCTATATATTTTATTTATTAAAAATATGATTTTGAGAAGACTTCCACAAGCTTTAGTAGCCAGCCAAAGGCGTTTCATGACACAAAGTTAAGAAACCCTGCTTTACTGCATTTTCTTATAGCAAGTTCAAATATATTTGGTTGCAGTTAAACTCCTCCTCACAAATGACAGAATAAAATGCTACTCTTTCTAGGCAGACATCTATAATGGAAAATACAGTGGTCCTGGAGAAAGCATATCTGAGGTCATATGCTAATCCTGCTACCCATTATGGACATTAGACAAGTTACTTTATTTAGAAAAGGAGGATGCTGAATGAATGATTCTTTGGATAAAACTGCCAGTGCCAGAACAAGAACTGAGTGTCAGAAGTAGAACCCAAATAAGAAATTTGGGAACTAATGGTGATTTACTGATTTTCCCAGAAAGTGAGTGCCTTGCATACAGGCTAGGACTCCCCAAAGGAACAAAAGGCAAAGTTTATATAGATTTCAATTTAGAGAGGGGGTGAACTGGGCATGGAATACCTCAGGACTGGACAGAGTCTGTTGTGGGCTAGTAAGAGGAAAGGCCCTTTATCAAGTTATCTATCTTTAATAATTCCCTACCCACCCATTCAAGAAATAAAACTTTTTCAAGACTTACTGTTTCAGCAGAAAGGAAGATAGTAGACAAGATGGTAGGGTATGGAAAGTGGGGAGAGAGCGGAGGGCGCTGCAATACAAGCAGAATCAGTGGCAAGACAAAGGAACTACCGACAAAATGGAGTTGTTTTACTTTTCTTACCTATCTACATTCCCTAAGGTCTCATCTAACCCTAAGTCTTAGCATCTTATAATCTTCAGGATTTCATCAGTGGCTATTTTGTTCATGGAAAAACAAAGAAATAAAAAGGAGAACTGTTTCTTTGGGGACAAGTTTCCTGGTTGTATCATTCTTACCAGTTCAGTTTCTTCCCCTGGTATTGCCCTTGTAAATCATAATCCCTCCTTTGTGTTTACGCTCTTCAAATACCATATGTCACTCTCATCATTGTAACCTGCCTGGGGCTGTTATGACAAGTAGAATGTAGAAATGGAATGGAATAAGAATACTTGAGGACAGCTTCCCTACAGCTACTACTAGGTCATGATAAACATGCTAATTCTTTCAACCTCCCTCATAAAATGGATTCTTTCAGCTTACACTTAATCATTTTTGAGGTGACTAATCATCACTATTATCACCCAAAATCATTAATTGAATGCCTAATTGTGTTATACAAAGCCAATTATATAAGTCCAGATCTTCCTCAGTAAGAACTTGCTGTTAAAAAGTCAGCCTTGCCATGACTAATCCTGTTATTCAAATGAATTTCATTTAATGCAGGCCAATTCAGTACACTTTATTGAATTCATACTATTTGAAGAGCACGATGTTAAATGGACTCAGGAGAAGATGATAAATGAGATACAGTTCTTGTCTCTCAATGAGCTTATAGTCTATTCATGATGATAAGACATATGTATAAATAAATATGATTCAAGAATGAGAACTACTCTAAGGAGAAGGAGAAGCAAAATGCTTCAAGATTGCAGAGAAGAGAGAGATTATTTCTAAAATGATGGCTCAATGAAGACTTCATCGAAGTAGTGATATTAAACTGGGCCTTTACAGTAAGCAAAGGAAAGCAGATTGTCAGGAGGGGCAGAGTATTCTAAATGAAGAGAATTACGTGGGAAAAGGTATGGGTGTACGAAAATAATACATTTAGGAGATGGTCAGTTAACCATTTTGATCAGATAATAGAATAGATAGAAAAGTGGTTTGGAAATAATGCAGATAAAGTAAGTTGAGGTTAGAATCTTTTTAAAATAAGGAACTATTTTGTGTGAAGTTGGAATACATTCATTCAACTTTTTGACAGGGTTGAGAGTACTTTTTGAAGGTTTTCAGTGATCAAAAATAAATGCAATAATGGGTCGGGAGTGGTAGAAGTAACTGTAGAAGGTCTTCATGCTTTTTCCTGCTAAGATAAAAGCAGATCAGTCAGTACTTCAGAGAGCGATCCAGATGATTTCCTGGAAGAGAGTAAATGGCAAGGACTTCTTGATAATTGAAGAGAGTGATGATGGACAAAATATTTGACGCATGAGACACTCCAGAATTGTTGAATATTTTCATATCTTTGGCTAAGTAAGATGTGCAAAACAAATGAAGTTCAGTGAGTGGACCATCATTTGTCTAGAGTTTCAACTTCTGAATCATTGTGGTTATCATTTTGCTGATGCTTGGTTTTCTTTGAAAATGGACAAACACAACAATATTTTGGTCATATGTGACATTTATTGTATTCTTCTACAAAGTGTCAGTAGGAAGTTTAGGAAATTTGCAAAATATTTGATAGAGGTCTTTGTATTGATTTATAAAAACATATTTCAGATGACTTGTATAATTGTAGCAGAATGAGTTCCATACTGATCACTATATGACCCAACTACCAGATAAATATTCAGCTTGGAAATAGTAGATTTAAAAAAAACAGATTTCTAAAAGTTACAAAAATTATGTTATCGTGATGCCAAACAGCTGTGGGGAAAATGAAAAGATCTGGACAATTATCTGAATAGTTCATGATATCCAGATGTCTGACATTATGGAATTCTTTTGTGTGGATATTTTAGTTATTGTTTAAATGTGCTATAATAGGGTATCCCTTAACATCCATGAGGAGGAAAAAAAGAAAACAAAGTAGACTTAGTTCATAAGCATTAGAAAAGGTACAAAAATGAGTCACTTGTCCACTTTTATTAATTGCTATAATAGCACATTATTCTTTTTGGACTGGTAGAAGGAGTGAACAGAGAGCTATCATCTGTATCTTGAATTCTGAAGTACTGAAATATCAGTACATAAGATCTACATAGTTGAGCTAGCTTAGGGAAAGAAGATAAGAGAGTAGTTTTACTACAAATCTATGCAGATTTCTTCATCTGTAAAAGGATAGAGCTAGAAAAGATAAGTTGCAAGATTTATTCCAACTTTAATATGCTATATTATATATAGTTCTCTAGAAGTAATTAATAGTAGAAGTACGTTCTTTAAAAATGTGTTATTAGATAACTTGTAAAAGGAAACCTTTCGAAGTCTAACACAAGGGTGGAAAATCCAATAAAATTCTCCTAAATCGTTACTGGCCACCTGTTATGAACTCAGTGGTACCCTAGTCACTGTGAAAATGAGTCAAATAGGACTGTACTTCTAGATTGTAGAGGTAGCAATGTTCACAAAATACGAAAATGTAAAAAGGGCTCCAGTTGTGAAGGAAGTCCAATGCCTGACTAAGGTGTTCCCATTTGATCCTAGAGATAATAGGGAACTACTAGAGTTTATTGAATGAGAGAAAAGAAGGTCAGATCAACACTTTGGCTGACATATGTTAGACTGGAATGAGAATAGGATAGATGCATGGAAACCCATTAGAAGGGTATTGCAATAATCTAAGTAATAGGTATGAAGAGTTGGAATTAGCAGAGTGGCTGTGTAAGTGAAGCCAAGTAGTTTTATGTGAGAGATGTGGAAGGAAAAGCAAAAAGATTAGACAGCACTGAGATTGAAAACCCTTGGGAACTGGTGAGTTAGCTAAGTGAGGTAGTATAGAGAAAAGACAGTTCTGATAACAGTTCTTTGTGATACATCCATGATTATTGGATGTGACATGGATGATGATCTGGCAAAGAAGATTGAGGAGGAATCATGAGACAGGTAGAAAGAAAAGCAATAAACTAAATTAAAGAGAATTTTCTGAAGGAAAAATAAAAATATAAACTTTTACCCAAGAATTAGAGCATATGTTGGTGTTACTATCTTTTTCTTGTCACCCTTAATGATTCTTACTCTGACCTCCTGGTCTTTGGAGCTCATCTATTTCTAACCTCAGGCTATTTTTACCCCTTTCCATTGTAGCAGATATTCTTGGACTCAGTGTCTCCCTACCTAAATCTGTGCCAGATTCCATCCAGTTAAGCAGGCTCCTAGGCTAGGACTCTTCACTCCAGTTCCATTGCTATGTAAATTCTCATGTTTCACCAAGGGACTAAAAGCATATATACATAAAGTATTTCCAATTGTTGATTTAAACTGTGATAGCTATATAGAAATAAATACTTTTAACTTTAACGTGTATCAATCAACAAACATTTTTAAGTTCTTCTAATGTACAAGGCATTTTATTAAATGATGGAGATACAAACATGACACCCTGCTCTTAAGAAACTCATTATAATGGGTAGATGACATGAAATATACATATGTATGTATGTATGTGTATATATATGTGTGTACACCACATATATGTATATATATTATATACACACATATATATGTGATATGTATAAAGGGAAGGTAATTTTAGAGGCATGGTCATGGAACTGGGGAAGGGGATACTGAGAAAAGACCCTTACAGTAGGTAGAATTTAAGCTTAGTAATGAAGGAAGTCAGAGAAGCAAGGATGTGTATGTGAGGAAGGAGATCATCAAAAGCATGGAGACAGGAGATAGAATTTTGTATGTAAGGAAAATTACTGTTCATTGATGCTAGATTGTAGAATATATAGAGGATCATGAGTTATAAGAAGTCAGGAAAGGTAACAAGGGGCATGGTTGTAAAGGACAATAAAAGCCAAACAAATGAATTAAAATGTGATGCCAGGGGTAGCAGAAAACCATTAGAGTTTTTGAGTAAGAGAGAGACATGATCAACACTGCACTTTTGGAAGATCAAACTGGCAGCTGAGTGGAGGATAGCCTGGAGTATATGATGATCTTTAACCATGTCGAATTTTTTTGAAACTTTTCTTCTTAATCAGGCCTATGGCTTTGGCTTCTGGCCATTGGAAATTCATTAGTTTTACCTTACTATATCCTACATTGCCATTAAAACTGGTATTCTCCCTTTATCTTAAAACTCATGCACTAATTCTTTTAAGATTATGCCTGAAATGATATGCAATCTTTTTTTAATGATACCTTAGAATTTACTCAGCTCTACTGAAAAGGGTCCATAAAGACTACCTGTGGATATTATTTTTAACCAACATAGAAGTCTGGGAGGTCAGAATTGGATGAATCCACTTTGTAGTAACAAGTCCTCTCAGTTTTTCATTTCTGTTTCTCCTTATGCCCAATTCTTAGATTCTGTTATCTGATGTGCAGGATGGAGGTATTTGACATGAATCTAGACAATGTAGTCGTCTGCATATTTAATAAAGTAGGAAAAAAATCAAATTGGAACCTTTTCTCCAAAAAGATTTACCAAAGGAGAATCACTTGGAGGAAATGGGAATAACAGTTAGCAGGAAGACATTCCATACTTTTGCTCCAGTTTTGATTCCCAAATGTTCTGTATTCTCCATGAGAATTGAAATGTATAATCAATCAATATTTTGAATGAATAATTAAATGAATGGATGTGTGATGATTTTGCCATCATTTTGTACAGAACATGGATAGAGAAACATGGCAAGTACTGATCAACACTTTGGTTTTCAGTATATCCCAAGGTTTCTAAGTTTTTTCCTTCTATTTTAAAAGTCTCCTCCTTCTACTAACTATGAATCCTCCTTGGTGCTTTTATTGTATGTATTGTTTTAACATTCATTAACAGAATGACAAGCATCTGAGGAGAAGGATTCTTTTTTTACTTTTTGTTTTTTTATCCCCAGTACCTTTACAATGCTTCACAAATAATAAAGGGTTGAAAAGTGTTTCTTGCCTTGGATTGGATTAGATTGGTTTAAAAACAAGGGAAAAGGACAATTATGGCACATTTTTTTAATGTATGTTAGTCTTATCTTTTGAACTGTCTTGGAAGCTTCCTGAGGTAAAGGATAGAGTATTATAATTTTTTTTGAAGCACATTAAATAAAAAAAGATTTTGTAAAAATAAAAAATATAGACAATATCAGAAGGAAAGCAGAAAATTGGGGGGGAGGGAGGTATTATAGACAGTTTGTTAGATAAAAGTTTCATACCTCAAATATATAAATAACTCTGGCAAATCTATAAGAATATGAGTCATTCCCTAATTGATGAATGGTCAAAAGATATGAACAGGCATTTCCAGTGAAGAAATCAAAACAATTTATAGTCATATGAAAAATATTCTAAGTCATTATTGAGTAATCAAAATAAAACAGCCTTGAGATATCATTTTACACTTATCAGATTGGTTAAAATGATTGAATCAGAAAGGAACAAACATTGGAGGGGATGTGGAAAATTTGGCAAACTACTTCATTATTTGTGGAATTGTGAAGATATTCAGCCATTTTGGAAAGAAATCTGGAATTATGCCCAAAGAGTTATTAAGTAGCCTGTATCCTTTGACCCAATAATACTATTACTAGATCTATTTCCAAAGGTGATTAGAAAAAAAAGAAAAATAAGCTATATATTCTAAAATATTTATAGCAGTTCTCCTTGTGGTTGCAAAGAACTGGAAATTGTGGGGATGCCTGTCAATTGAGGAATGGATGAACAAGTTGTGGTATATGATCGTAGTGGAATACTGTGTTATAAAAAATGATGAGCTCAATGTTGAAAAAAAAGACTGGACATATTTGTGTGAAATAATGAGGAATGAAATGAGCAGAGCCAAGAGAAAGTTATATATAGTAACAACAATATTGTTTACAAAATAACTTTGAGTGACTAAGTCATTTTGATTATTATAAATATCCAAATTAACTACAAAGGACATATGAAGAAAGATACTATCTACATCCAGAAAAAGAACTAATACATTAAAGTGTCTATAGAATGATTTTATACAAATATACATAGATACATGAGTGTCTAATGGTAGCCATCTCTATAGTAGAGGGAAGGGAAGAAAAAAGAAAAAATATTACATGATAATTTTATTATGTATTTAAAAGAAAAAGCAAGTTGTATATAATAGATTTGTAGTTCCATGTGCAATCCTTTTTGTTTTATTATATTAAGTTATGGAAATATTATTGTATTCCACAAATTGAAAATTAAATTTAAAAAACGCAATTGCTAATATACCACTATGCTTATAGAAGGTTCTATATGCATTATAAGCATTTAATAAAAACTTGTATAACTAAGCTCCTCACCAAAATAAAACGGAATATCTTGTGATGCATTATTTTTTGCTTGGTGTCCTTGGCTATGTGAAATGGAGAATTCAAGTCACTATCTGGATAAGTCATGAAAAGTGATATTCAAATGAAAACATTTCTACTTACTTGCTCATCAATATAATTTCAGTTACTTAATCAATCACTGTGTCCCCAGCGCTATGTTATACTACAAGAGGGATGCAAAGTATTTAATCTGTTCTTATCCTTAGAGGATTTCAATCTAAGGAAAATATTCCCCTCAGAATGCATGTAAAATATTGTTTCTCTTATGTACATATCAAACATTATTTTTCAGTATGCACTTTACATACGAACATATATGCCTGAGGGAGAGCCAGAGCCAGAAAGACAAATAAAGAGACAGAGAAACAGAGACTCAGAGACATATCAGGAACAGAAGCAGAATCAGAGACAAACATCTACGTTCTTGCCCTGACTTTGATGTGAAGTAGTTGTACAATTTTAGGTAGCTCAGTTTCTCTCTGCTTCAGCTTTCTTTCTTAAATTGGATATTAAAATGATTTTCATAGTTCAATTAAACAAATGTTTATTTAGTTTCCACTATGAACCTGGCATATTACCAAGTATTGTAGAAATAAAGAGAAAAAGTAAACAAACACTGTTCTCATGGAGTTTTCATTCTTTATTTTTTTTCCCCTAAGTTTAAGATGCTTTATCTATCACAGATCTTCCATTGATAGTTGTATACGCTTGGCTTAGATAAATTAAATTTACTAGCAATATCATAACAGCTTTAGTCATAACTTTCTCCATAGCCAACCATCTAACAATCTCTTTAGATAATCCAATATTAGGAAAGTGACAAGTTTTGAATATTATAATTAACAACTAGAAGGTCTTATTTCTGATACCAACACAGCTATAAGATAGATTACCAGAAAGACCGTGAATTTAGGGCTTCAATAGTCACTTCTACCTTTGACAAATCCATAACTATTAGGCCTAAGGGCCTTATTATTTTAGTTACTTCATAAAATCTTACAAGAACAAATACAGAATTCATGCTGCCCTTTAGACCCCTATTGGTGCTTAGCATATTGCCTGACACATAACCAGTACTGAATAATGCTTGTTGAATGAACTACTGACTGTATGTAAGGTAACTCTGCTTAATGTACTGATGTATTAACTCTAAAAGATACTTGTGTGTATTTCTTGTTTGTTCATCTCCCTTTTGTTTTCAAACACCTTTTAGTCCTTATCAATATATAGAATTCTTTTTTCATTAATATCTTCCAAAAATTCTCCTTCTTCCCTTTTCCTGGTCTCTTTGCCCTCTTAGATTACCAGAAATCAATGGCAGGAATGTCAAAAAAACTTCCTATAAAACAAGGGTTCAGGAAAAAGCAGTCTCCATATCTTGCCTTAGATTACCAGGTGACATTGAAATTGATGTGCTTGGGCCTGAGTCAGTTTTTGCTCAAGCCTACCCTGCTCACCCCATCCATTAGCCAGTTAGTTTAATCTCTTGTCTAGTATAATGGATGCTTTTTCTCTTTCTGTCTATCTTTCAGTATGGTCATGCCAAGTAGCAACATGGTGGTCAAGAGGGGAAAAAAAAGAGAAAAATAAAGGCCCTGGATAATCAATTGGTTGTACAACCCTCATGCAAGTAATTAAGAGCTAAATAAATCAATATTGAGCATAGCTATGCTGAATTCTTATTTAGAAAAGATGATCAAGAGAATCACATTTTGACTGGGTGTCTATTTCATCAGCTAAAAATAGTTTTAGCCTTTGCTTTTTTGCTGACAACCCAGGAATTATAAAGCAGGTCATGAAGCAGGTCCATGAAGTGGCTCCAAACAATTTTTATTGTCTCTGCCTTGCTCTCCGAAGAGTATTGATCTATTTTTCAGTGAACTCTATTGAAATTAAAACCCAATTATTTAAAACATGAAGTGTTTAAAACAATGACAGTTGGTCCTCAGGGCATTTGGGGAAACAAATGATTTGCTGAGAGGTGCCGATGGCTTAAGGTACAGAAGAATCCCATTATCGCCAACTGGTCATTCATTCCAAAGAAATGTCTTCAGCAGAGACAGTTATTGCTAATATAAGCAAATTTTTTTTAAAAAAAATTAAGCATATAGATGATGTACAAGGTACTTCCAGGGAGTTAGTGGTCTATACATTGGCCAATCTGAGCTACCAATTCATCCCTCAGCAGTTCATTCAGCTTGGCAATTAACATGGTCAAAATAATTCAAAGAAGGAGCACAGAATCCTGGAGTGCAATAATCTATGCTGATTAAGAGATAGTAATAGCAGGAGTCTTCTCATTTACTATTTCTTCACAGCATCAGAGAAAATTACTATGGATAAAATGTAATTTCTCATATGTGTGTGAAATAAACATCTACTTTTTGCCTTGTGGATAGGAGGGATGGGAGGAGGTATGGCACTTGTGAAGCCTCATATGAATGCAGGTCTACAGCTCCTTTGCAACTTATATTCATAGAAAGTTGCCTATGAAAGATATCAAACTTATGGCAAATTCAGTGTAAAACATAATCTGAATCAAGGATTCATTTCTATCTGAATTTAACACTGGTCTGATCACTGAGAAGCTAAATAAATTATGTAGAGTCAGATGCAGATATTAAATTACTGAAATTCCTAGATCCTAGCCCAACTCTGGATCTGCCATGCAATCATGGGTATCAGTACATATGAAATAGTAAATTATTCTAGTAATTCCAACAAATATACTACTGACATAATCCTTGGAACAAAATAGAAAAGAGATTGGAGGATAACTTTTTGATAGAAAGGAAGGTACCCAAGGTATGTTGGGAGAATATGTCTTGAAAACTTAGACTGAGTGTTGTATCTTTTGAAAAAAATAGCTTTAAATGAGACTAGGAAAAGGGAACTTATGTTCACATTTGGAACACCATATGTAAATCCTGAAGGTTTTATTTTTATTCTCCAGGTGATCTAATTCAATAAAGAAGCAGTCTTAAATTCATATGAATGCAGGGTTATACTGGAATTACTTCATACAGAAATTACTAAATTTTCAACGTGAAGATTGTAACCTCAGAAATTGGAAACCACTAGAAATGAGGCCTTAATTTACTGTTGTTTTGATTTAATTTGCCTTAAAAATGATGCAGAAAATATTAACAATGCAAACTAAAGTTCAAAGTGTGTTATATGTACATTTTACCTTATTTTTCTGTATTTTCAAGATGCCTAGTAATTAGCTGTTGTCTGAGATTGTCAGTTACATTGTATAGATTATAAAACAGGCCACATGTGTGAGGAGCTCTCCCAGAAGCCCCATTATCAATCACTGGTGAGAATGAAAGCACTTATGACTTTCCAGCATGGACATCCTTTCTATCAGTCATCTCTTTTGTTTTCCCTATCACCCTTAACATCTCCTCTCATTGGCATTATATTGGTCCTTGTACCTCTACAATTATCCAAGCTAACTCCACTCTTACTCTGGACCTAGAAGGCATGGATGGGGAAAATTGCAGACTGTACTAAATCCTCTATACATCCACACTCTCTAATTTCAAAGAGGGATGTCATAATTTGTTCATAATAACTTTCCTCCTTTTGCTGAAATCGTCTCCCAATGAATCATAATGTAAAGGTAACATTGAGTACTTAATGACCGTACAAATGAAATGTAATTGCTCCCAAGTCACAAAACACCAAAAATTCAATGAATATGCATTTGTGGTAAAAGGCTGTTTTCTAAGGACTTAACCTAGATAAGTTCAGAAAGATATTGAGCAGTTTGGTTCCAGAGTGATCTAATTTTTGATAATAGTGGCTCTTGAAGACCATCTATGAAGTTATAAAAGAGTTGTGATCTGTGAATGAAATTACAAATTTTCAGAGTATAGCTGGAATTATAAAATTTTCCCATTATCATCAAAATCCTCACTCTAAACTTCATCTATTGCTGTTAGCAAATGACCTTGTTGTATAATTTTTCTGTTAAAGAGATATCTTCCAATAAGTTCACTTTCAACAACTGTTTTCATCTTTAAATTCCACCCATCCTCTCTTCCTTTTATTCTGTCTCAGTGATAAAAAGCCCCTACTTCATTTTAAGAAGAGCCCATCGACCTATTGGCATCCTTGTCTGGGATTTTATTGCATCAATTAATTTTTCTCCTCCATCTCCAGTCTCCCACTACCTTGGCTCTTCCCTAACTACTTTATAAAAAATGTTTATTTCCATTTTCAAGAGTCTCTTCCTGGAAGCAGAGGATCAGAGAGATGTCATTCCATCTCATCATCACATGGTCAAATACCAGTCTTAGCAACGAACCCCATCCCATTTACAGGAGACACTTCTTTCCTTCAGGGGATGAGAGAGTCAGACACACACACACACACACACACACACACACACACATACACACTCACAGATAAAGAAAGAGACAGAGAGTTAGAGAGAGACAGAGATACAGAGACAGGGAGAGAAACAGACAGAGAGAAACAGAGACAGAGACAGTCTATTCTACTGACTTCTGGTCTTCTGGGTTAACCTTGTTGTGCCAGTAGGGGATCAGGGATTCCCTTCTTATACCCTCTACCTATCTCCTGACCTGAGCAGCCCCCTAGAATTTAAATAAACACAGCAGCATTCCATCAGTTCCCTATACTGGCATATTCACCTGAGCTTGCTAACACTAATGATATCCTTATATTCAAAGGATTATACCATGAGATCAAATACATAGTGAGATTAATAAAACACCTGAAATAATTTTTTTACAAATAACATCATCCATCTTCACCATATCCATTCCATCTCAGTGATCCTGAACCTCTAGCTGCCAATATTCAAATCTCATTCTCAGTCCTTCACTGCTGTCTCCCTTATTCCCATCTTTCTCTACTTAATTCTGCATTCCCCACCACCTTCCACCACAAACACATACCTCATTGCACTTGAAAGTTAACCACTCCTTCCATTGTGCTCTCTTAATGATTTGGTTCATAGGTAACAAATTTGCTTTCATCTTAAAACCTTTTCCTTTGCTATCCCTTCTGGCTTTTAGTTCTCATTGAGCTCTGGCTCCTGCCTAATGACACAATCTCCCTGACTACCTTTTCTAGTCCTGATTGCATTTCTCTCACTCTCCCCATTCACTGGTGAAGATGGAGGAGTTGAAATTGTCCTTCTTTTCCACTGACACTTCCAAGGTCTTCTTCTACCTTCTTCACTCAGAAACTGCTTTTCCTTAGATGTTCACTCAATCCATATATACCATACAATTGAACTTCTGCCATTAGCTATCTACCAACTTTCAGGACATTCCTCTTCTTTCCTCAAAGAGTTTAGAGCCTGGCTTACAGTTTTTCTCTCATCCTCTACTCCTGTCCTCATATTAGGAATCTTCAACATACATATCAAAATTCCTTCAAACACTTTTAATGCAGATTTTCTCAACTGATCCATTTTCCATGACCTCTTCCTCTTCCTCTTCTCAGATACATGCAGAGATGGACATATACTCGATCTTACTGTCATCGACAATAAATCCATGGTCATGAACTCTGACACTCTCTTATCTGATCACAATCTGTTGCCATTCTATCTCTCCCTCTGTCTTGCAACCCAGAAACCTATTCCTTTTTCTCACTAAAATCTCTAATCCTTCAACCCATTATTTCTTTTGCAAATCATTACCTTTTCACTGGCTATGTTCTCTTTGCCATTTTGACCCCTAGATGAACCAGTTCAATTTTATACTGCCTTCTTCTCTTGGATCCTTTGTTGTCTTATCCTATCACCAAACTCACCCTACCTAGCCTCAGGCCTGGATTCATCTCACAATCTGCTGCCTTCACTCATACTCATGTACTACCAAATAAAGCTGAAAAACATTACAAAACTATTATGACAGGAAATATGTGTTACATCATTTAAATTGGCCACACACCAGAATACTTTTATACCTCCTTAATTGACTTACTATTCCACTCACCCCAGCAGCTTCTCCAAACTTTTTCATCCCTCTTCAAACCTACCAATACTCTCTTTCTGCTACTACTCAGTTAAGAACTTTGTCTCATATTTCACTCAAGAAACAAAGCCATTCACCACAGGTTTCTTTTTCCCTCTCTTCAACTTACACCTCCCAAATGACTTCTGTTATTATTTTTACCTTTGCTCTTATCTCACATGTTGGTTCTTCTCCTTGCCAAGGCAAACACCTCTACATGCACTAGTGATTGCATTCTAACCTATGTTATCCAGTAGATTTTCTCTCCTATTTTGACCATCTTTTACTTATTTCTCCTTGTCTGATGGTTGCTTTTCTACTGCCTATAAACAAGTATCTGTCTCCTCCATCCTCAAAAAACCCACACCTGATCTACCCATCCCTCTTAGCTAACATAGTATATCTCTCTTTTGTTTTGTTTTGGATAAGCTACTTGAGATGGCATAACAGATATCTTCACTTCCTTTTTTCACTGTCATTACTTTTTGAAGTGTGACTTCTAATCCCATCATTCAATGGAAACTACTTTCTTGCAAATTACTCTCAATCCATTAATTGTCAAATCTAATGGTCTTTTTTCAATCTTCATCCTTCTTGACTTCTCTGCAACCTCCGAAATTGTCAATAATTCTCTTTTCCTTGATACTCTTTTGTTTTTAGGTTTTCATGACACTACTTTCTCCTTATTTTCCTTCTACTTCTCTGACCACTTTTTGATATGCTTTGCTGTATGTTCATCCAAGTCACAACTACTAATTGTGGGTATTCCATAAGACTATCTTGGGTCCTCTATTCCTTCTTCCTCTATACTATTTCACTTGGTTATCTCATCAGTTTTCATGTATTAAATTATCATTTCTATTCTGATGATTTTTAAATATCCTTATCCAGCCTTAACCTCCCTATTGACTTACTTCCACCTTCACCTTTAAATTCTGTAGCCATCTCAAATTCAACATGTCTGAGACTAAACTCATTACCTTTCGTCTCACACCCAGTTCTCTTCCAAAGTTCCCTATTACTATCCTCTCAGTCACCTAGGCTCACTCTCTACATGTCATCCTTGATTTCTCACTCTCTCTTATCTCGGCCATAAAGGTCTGTCAATTTAACTGTCATAACATCTCTCATACATATTTCCCTTTTTCTTCTTACACTAGCACCACTTTGGTACAGGCCCTCATCAATTCAAGTCAAGATTATTGCAAAGCCAAGATGGTGGACTAGAAAGACACACATACGGGGGTCTCCCCACACAGCCCATAAAATACCTGTAGAGAGGGACTCTCAAAAAAATTCTGGAGCAGCAGAAGTGGAGAACAACAGAGTGGAGGAGATTTCCAGCCCAGGGTGACCTGAAAGGACTACAGGAAACGTCTGTTGCACCAGACTCAGAGCAGAGCCCAGCTCAGCCTTGCCCATGCAGTGTGTGACTTGCAAACAGCCTTCTGGGGCAGAAGCTCCAGTTGCAGCAGCGGGTCCTCAGATCCCTCAACCCACAGGCGCCAAAAGGTTAGTGATGGGGTTTTTTCAGCTGGCCAGGAAGGGAAAAGGGCCCTCCCATAGCCCTGGCCTCAGGGAGTGGCTACAGAGCCCAAATACGGCAGGTGGCAGCAGTTTTAACAGCTGCATGAGACCATTGTTGGATCGTAAAAAACCCTGGGGGCACTGAGGAGCTGATTCTTGTCTGTACCCTGTGTAGAGGCCTTGAAAGAGATTGGTGGCCCTGCCCCCCACAGCTTGACTGAATCCCATCCTCCCCCGCCTCCAAGTGCTAGCTTGGTGGAACTAGAGGTCAGGTGGCTGTGGAGAGGAAACTGAAAAACTACTGTAAAAAAGTAAATTGCTATATAAATGCTCTGCTAAGATTCTAGGCACAAAAATCCTTTTCTGCACCCAAACTAGTGCACGCTTGATTGTGCCACCTTAGAGGAACTGAGATCTTACAGATTCCCAGAGTATTCCCTACTCTTGACAAAGGACCCAAAAGTCAAGTAACTGGTTGGGAAAATGCCCAAAAAAGGAGGAAAAAAAGACCATGAAAGCTTACTTTCTTGGTGAACAGATATCTCCTCCCATCCTTTCAGAAGAGAAAGAACAATGCTTATCATCAGGGAAAGACATAAAAGTCAAGGCTTCTGGATCCCAAACATCCAAAATAAATATTCAATGGGCACAGGCCATGGAAGAGCTCAAAAAGGATTTTGAAAATCAAGTAAGAGAGGTGGAGGAAAAACTGGGAAGAGCAATGAGAGAGATGCAAGAAAAACATGAAAAGCAGGTCAACACCTTGCTAAAGGAGACCCAGAAAAATGCTGAAGAAAAGAACACCTTTAAAAATAGGCTAACTCAATTGACAAAAGAGGTTCAAAAAGTCATTGAGGAGAAGAATGCTTTAAAAGGTAGAATTAGCAAAATGGAAAAGGAGGTTCAAAAGCTCACTAAAGAAAATAGTTCTTTAAAAATTAGAATGGAAGAGATGGAGGCTAATGACTTTATGAGAAACCAAGAAATCACAAAACAAAACCAAAAGAATGAAAAAATGGAAGAGAATGTGAAATATTTCATTGGAAAAACAACTGACCTGGAAAAAAAATCCAGGAGAGACAATTTAAAAATGATGGGACTACCTGAAAGCCTTGATCAAAAAAAGAACCTAGAAATCATCTTTCATGAAATTATCAAGGAAAACTGCCCTGAGATTCTAGAACCACAGGGCAAAATGAATATTGAAAGAATTCACTGATCACCTCCTGAAAGAGATACAAAAAGAGAAATTCCTAGGAACATTGTGGCCAAATTCCAGAATTCCCTGGTCAAGGAGAAAATATTGCAAGTAGCTAGAAAGAAACAATTCAAGTATTGTGGAAATACAATCAGGATAACACAAGATCTAGCAGTTTCTACATTAAGGGATCAAAGGGCATGGAATATGATATTCCAGAAGTCAAAGGAACTAGGACTAAAATCAAGAATCACCTACCCATCAAAAGTGAGTATAATACTTCAGGGGAAAAAATGGTCTTTCAATGAAATAGAAGACTTACAAGCATTCTTGATGAAAAGACCAGAGCTGAAAAGAAAATTTGAATTTCAAACACAAGAATGAAGAGAAGCATGAAAAGGTAAACAGCAAAGAGAAGTCATAAGGGACTTACTAAAGTTGAACTTTTTACATTCCTACTTGGAAAGACAATATTTGTAACTCTTGAAACTTTTTTCAGTATCTGGGTAGTTGGTGGGATTACACACACACACACACACACAGAGAGCACAGAGTAAATTGAATAGGATGGGATCATATCTTTAAAAAAATGAAATTAAGCAGTGAGAGAGAAATATATTGGGAGGAGAAAGGGAGAAATGGAATGGGGCAAATTTTCTCTCATAAAAGTGGCAAGTAAAAGACTTTTCAGTGGAGAGAAAAAGAGAGAAGGTGAGAGAAAAAACATGAAGCTTACTCTCGTGACATTCGACTAAAGGAAGGAATAAAATGCACACTCATTTTGATATGAAAACCTATCTTACAACATAGGAAAGTGGGAAAGAAGGGGATAAGCGGGGTCGGGGGGATGATGGAAGGGAGGGCAGTGGGAGGAGGGAGCAATTTGAAGTCAACACTCTTGGAGAGGGACAGGATCAAAAAAGAGAATAGAAGCAATGGGGAGCAGGATAGGATGGAGGGAAACATAAGTAGTCTTATACAACACAACTATTATGGAAGTCATTCGTAAAACTACACATATATGACCTATATTCAATTACTTGCTTCCCAAAGGGAATGGGTGGGGAGGGAGGGATGAAGAGAAATTGGAAGTCAAAGTTTTAGAACAACTATTGAGTATTGTTCTTGCAACTAGGCAATAACACATACAAGTAATGGGGTATAGAAAGTTATCTTGCCCTACAGGACAAAAGAGAAGATGGGGATAAGGGAAGGGAGGGATGTTAGAAGAGAGGGCAGATCAGTGATAGGGGCAATTAGAATGCTCGGTGTTTTGGGGTGGGGGAAGGGGAGAAATGGGGAGAAAATTTGGAACCCAAAATTTTGTGAAAATGAATGTCAAAAGTTAAATAAATTAATTTAAAAAAATAAAAAAATAAAAAAAAGATTATTGCAATAGTATTATGATTGGCTTTCCCTGCCACAAGTTTTTCACTCCAATCCATACTCCACATAAGTGTCAAAGTGATGATCTTGCTAAAGTGAAGTTCTAAACCCCTACTTAATGAACTCCAAGGCTCATCATCACCTACAGGATAAAATGAAACATTCTGTTTGGTGTTGAAAATATTCTATAACCTATCTCCTCTACCTTTCTAGTCTACCTCCTGGACCATCTCTAGTTGCTCTGATTGATATCTGACCACTAGACTCAGATAGCTCTAGAGCAAAAAGTGAAGCTGGTGACTTTGCATAGCCTTCCTTTGCTCAAATCAAAGTCAACTGCAAATCATATCATCTTCTCCTTGTCATGGTGCTTTTTGAGAATTAAGGACAAACCACAACCTGTGAGTAGTCTGAGTTGCCTGAATGGGGACCCCACTGGCCAGTTCCAGTTGGGCAATTCAGCTTATCCTCTCCTCTCCTCTCTTTTCTCCTCTTCTCTCTTCTCTTCTCCTCTCATCTCTTGTCCTCCTCTTCTGTTCTCTCCTCTTCGCTTCTTTGTTGTCTCTTTTGCCTCCTCCCATTTCTTGAATGTGGGTGATTCATAAGTTTCTGTCCTGGTCTGATTATCCACTTAGGCTTTCTCTCTATGATACCATCTACTATCACAGCTGCTGCTCTCTTGTCCTCTCCCCTTACATGATGGTGTTCTACCCAAAGGAAGGTAAATTTTGATGGCTGAAAGCTATCGTACTTAACTTGAAGCATATTGGCTAGATTTCTTTCTCAAAGACCAAGCCTTTAACCCAATTCACTCTGGATGTCATGGATTGGATAACAATAGGTTACAATCTTTTACAATCTTTTTACACTCTATCCCTCCCCAAATTCTTTGTTATGAAATGACACTGGCCTCCTTGCTGTTTCTCAAATAAGACACCCCATTTCCTGATTCCTCCCGTTTTCACTGGCAGTTACCCATGCTTGGAATATTATTTTCCTTATCTCCACCTCTCAGTTTTCCTGACTTCCTTGCCAGTTAAAGTCCTAAGTAAGATCTCAACTTCTACAGGAATCCTTTCCCAATATCTCTTAATTTTAGTGCCTTCCCTTTGTTGATTATCTCCATTTATTCTGTCCATATATTTTGTGTACATAATTGTTTGCATGTTTTTTCATTAGACTGTGAATTCCTTGAGAGCAGTGATTTTCATTAGTCTTTCTACGATCAGTACTTAACAAAGTGCCCAGCACATAGTAGAATCTTAATAAATGTTTATTGATTCATTTTTTAAAACAACTTTCCTTTATCCTTGTTAATCTGGCTGAGTATTAATGTCTTTCTTTCTTTTCACTACCAATTTCTAGAAAAGGTAACATGCTTACTGCCTCCATTTGCTCCATAGCTAGGTACAATAAAGTTTTTGCTTCCATTATCCTCTTCAAAGTCTGCAGAATTTCCTTATTTGCCATTTTACTTTTCTTAGTCTTCTTTCAAAATTTTTGCAGCATTTGACACAGTCAACAATCCCTTTGCTTGAAACTTCTATCTTATCACATGTTCATTATACTGATCCTACTCCAGTAGCTGGTCTTCATCTGATTTCAACACGTGTTTCCCAAACATACAAAGGCATGTGCAAGGCACTGGGGACACAAATACAAAAGAACACTGACCTTCCTTTCAAGGAGCTTATTCTTTTTTTCATTATCTATTGTTTTCTTGTCTCTGCTTCCTCTTCCCATTTCCACAATGTGGGTGATTCATAAGTTTCTGTCCTGGTTTGGTTATCTATTTATGTTTTTTCTCTCTGATACCACCTACTATGACAGCCTCAGTTCTCAGTAGTAAGACTATAGTTCCAATTATTTTATTATATCCTCTCCCACACTAACCAATCTCAAGTTTCAGATATACATCTTCATTGTCCATCTGCACACATCAAACCAAATATCTCAGGGATATTTCAAAGTCAGCATTTTAAGATTGAAGTTCTCAGCTTTCCTCCTCTCTCAAACTTTTCCCCTCCATCTTTCCCCTTGGTTCTGTCAATAATACTACTGCTGTTTTAATCACCCAGGCTGAAACCATAAGTCACTCTTCACCATAGTAATTCATTGAGTAAACACTTATTAAGCACTTACCTATGTGTTACAAAACATGGAAGTAATTATGAACATAGAAGCTATTTAAGGATAGATGGAATTTAATTGGAAAGTTGAGGCATTGGCAGCTGGGAGGTCAGGAAATATCTCCTACAAAATGCAAGAAATTAGCTGAAATCCATGGAAGGTCCAAGGCATAGGTGATAATTACTTAAGTTCTTTCATATTTGCATAATAGTTTACTAATATTATCTCATTTTATCCTCCCAACAGCCTTGGGAGGTAGGTGCTATGAGTATCCCTATTTTACAGATGAGGAAACTGAGACACCTAGTGACTTGCCCAAAGATACACATCCTATAAGCATCTGAGACTGGATTGGAACTCAGATCTTCCTGACTCCAAGTCCAGCACTCTATCCACTGCACCACCTGCCTGTCTTAGAAAAAACATTGTGTCCAGTAACATTTCACAAAGAAACTAAAGTGGAAAGAGCACGGCTAACTGGAGTACATTGTAAAGATATTAAATAGCAAACAGAGTATCCCAATCTGTGGGCTATAACTAAAAATCCATTGCTCTTTTTTTCTATATCGTATGGCCTCCCATACTATCTTACAGCTGGAAGATATCTTAGAGAAACTTGAATTTTTTATTTTATAGATGAGGAAACTGAAGTACAACCATGGTAAGTGACTTGTTCAGTTTTGTACAGCTAATTAGTGTTAAATGCAACTGGAATCCATATCTCATGTCTACAGTTCAATGTTCTTACCCCTCCAGCATGTTGTGCCCTGGTCCTCCCTCTTTTGTAGCTCCAGGATAGGGAGCAGTGAAGCAGAAAGCTGTATTTATCAACCTACTTTGGGTACCTAAATGTCTCTGGCTAGTAAATTGCGATGAGCAAACTGTCAGTGCAAAACATAGTTAAAAGTCTAGTATCTCCCAGAAATGAGGACTTCATTTTCAGTAAGGCACCTTGCTTGTTGGCACCTGTTGTTGAGCTAAAATTCTACCAAAATTAATGAAGCTAGAAAGTCATAAAGATAAACTAAATCTAGTGAAGTTCATTTCTAAATATCTTAGAGACTTTTTCTTGGACTTGTGCTAGTTATTACACAAAACTTTCCATCCTATTTCCGCTGTTACTTTCCCCTTCAGCCCCTTGGCTACTATAACCCCATCAAGTCTTCCACTCCATTGCTAATTCATCATTTTGTAAATGACATTTTGTTCAGAATTTTTAAAGCTATGCTTGACTTTTTGTGTCCCCATTTGTTTTGTTTTGTTTTGTTTTTTTGGCAAAGGAACCAGAGTGGTTTGCCATTCCTTCTCCAGCTTATTTACAGGTGAAGAAAGTGAGGCAAACTGAGTTAAATGACTTGCCCAGCATCGTAAGTGTCTGAGGCCACATTTGACCTCAAGCTTTCCAGACTCCAGGGCTAGTAATCTATCATGGAAAATGCTTAATGGCTTCTCATGGCCTCTTTGTTTTTTATGAAGTGGAAATTATTTATATTGGCATTCAAGAACCTCCATCATCTGAACCCAAACTAATCTTAAAAATTAATCCATTTGGCATATGAGCTTGTATCCTCTCTTCTAGTAATGGAAATTGAAGAAACAATCCTATGGTGACTTAGTTAATGTCAGTATGGCCTGGTAGAAATATCACTGAATAGGAAATTAGAAACTATGAGCCTCCACCCCCAAGGTACCACTTCACCTACTGCCCCAGTTCTCTGTGCTTCAAAATGGCAAAACTTCTTAATTTCTAGTCTAATACACATAATCTGCATTTCTTTCCCTGGCTATTTTCATATCATATTTCTACATACATATATCCCTTTGCCCCTTTTAGAGAATAATGATTAAATTATTCTTTCCATTTCTAGACAATTTGTGTTAAACAGCAATATTTTTTAAATTTTTATTCCACTCACTGTCTTTTGAATTTCTTTGATCGAAACATTCTTCCCTGTCCATCATTCCCTCATATATGTAGTTTTCTCTATTAGGCTGTAACTTTCTGGAGGATATGAACTATCTTGAAAATAATGATAGCTAGCATTTACATTTTGCTTAAAAGTTTTCAGAGTGCTTTACAAATGCTCGCTTGTGTCATCCTCACAACAACTCTATGATATAAGCGCTATTATTTTCCTAATTTTACAGATGAAGCAGCAAGACTGATAGAGGTGTCATGATTTGCCCAGCCTCACATAGCCAATAAGTGGCCGAGACAGAATGCAAACTCAGATCTTCCTGACTCCCAAATCCAGTGCTCAATATACTCTGTCACCTAGCTAACATGATTCTTGTATCACAGTAACATTCACTATAATAATTAATTAATTAACTATTAAACAGTAACTAAGTTTGTAATTACATGCTAGTCATTCTTTGTGTCTCAGGTTTTCTTCTGTGTAATAGCACCAAAGATATCCTTTTCTATCCACTTTACCAGTTAGTATTGTGAGGATCAAGTGAGATAATATAGATGAAGAAACTTTGTAAAGTTTCTTAAGGTAAAATAATTAGTTGGATTATTTAGGTGATGGAAAAGAGGATGAAAAATCAGTGGGAATGCTTCTTCAATTCATATTCCATTAATCTGATCAGTTTGAGAGTTTCATATAGGCTTCTAGTCGAAATATAAAACACATGGAGCCTGACAATAAAGCCAGATCTGAAAAGTCATATATATCCTACAGCCCTTAGGCAATCAATAAATATTTGTGAAAAGAGAAAATGGTCATTAATAGAATCATCAACAAATTTGTGAAGCCTCTACTATAATAATTATGGGCTAGCATAGTATTTTAAACTTTACAATGCACTTTATGTACATCATCTCATTTGAGCCTCATAATTTCTCCCTGGGATAGACACTGCAAGTATTATTTTCCACATTTTAGGAATTAGATCATAGACTTCTTGGACCATAGGTCTTGAGCAGGAGGGAGGTCCATCATCTAGTTCAAAGCTGCCTTCACTTTACAGATTAGGAAACTGAGTTTAGGACTGGAAGTCTAGTGACTGACTATAGTAATATTAACAACAACAACAATAACAAAAATAACAATTGACAATAACAATAGTGCTTTAAAGGATTTAAATTCTTTATATCCACTGTCTCTGTTGAGTCTCACAACAGTCTTGGTTCAGGTAAACATTCCTATGCGGTTGAGTGTTACTGAGTCCTCAAACTGGTCATAAGTTGTAGCATGATAAATATTACACATTATCATTTGTTATTATCATTTGATAAATTGTCATTTAATAAAATGATAATATTATTTGAGTAGAGCACACTGTTGTCAATATCCCTTTGTCTAATATAAACAGTGCTGGAGATAGTGGAATGAACTGCACTATGTAAGGAAACTGAGTTAGGGAAGCCCAGAAATTGAATGTTAGCCTCAGTTTTCTCATCCATATATTACAGTATTCAATTGGCATCAAACCAAGTTATTTTGAAGGAAACAATTTGCAAAAACCTTACATATTAAATGTGTGTTATTACTGTTTTGAAATTGAGTTATTTTATGTATATATATATATATATATATATATACCACATGTTATAATATATATTAACATACCTATGTTATAATTACAAGTTATCCTTAAGTATTTACTACATTAGATAAGACCTTTGCTCTAGCAGAATTTATTCAATGCTTTTGTGTTAATATGATCCTGTGTACTTGAAAGTAGAAAAAAAAAATTCTAAGAAAAAGTATTTTAGTTCTAATTGGGATTCTCAGACCATGTGAATCAATGAGATTTCTCTGTCCTCATTCCTTTAGCATGTTGGAAGTCATATAAACACAGAAGTGGTATGGTCATCTACTCATATGTTTTGGGGATATCTCTGAATGAAAAAATTAAATAGAATCATTTCTCCTCACACTTTCAAGTGTTCTCCATTTACATGCAGAAAGAAGCAATCAATTTTCTTGAAGTAAGGAAATTCAACAGGCTGTTAAAGGAAGACCAGCAAGGAAGAAAGGGAACAAGCATTTACGAAGTGCCTACTAGGTCAAAGGCATTGTGCTAAAGTCTTTACAAATGTTATCTTTTGAAAATCACAATGACCCTGTCAGGTAGGTGTTATTTTATCGCAGTTTTATAATTGAAGTAACTGTGGCAGACAGAGTTTAAGAGACTTTTCCAGGGCCACAGAACTGGTAAACTTTAAGAACAGATTTCAGCTCAGGTATCTCTAACTCTAAATCCAGCATTTTATCTACTGTGCCACCTAGTGGCCTAAGCACATGGGAAGACTGTTGGGAGCACATAGAAATTCTACTACACATAGAAATTCTACTCTTAGAAGGGAGAAGAGAATGTTTCCAGTTCTTTCTTTCTGATATTTTAACAAACATTACTTAATAATCATGTATTATGGCAGAGCAAGGATGGCAAAGTAGAGGAAGCACTACAGTTAAGCTTACCCAAAATTCCAATAAAAATAACTTTTAAAAAATAATTCCTCAATTACAATTCTGGATCAATAGAGTCAACAAAAGGTTGGGATGAGACATTCTTTCAGCTCAAGATAACTTAGGAGGTAATAAGGAGAAGTCTGTTAAATGAGGTTAGAGGTTGACCCAGAAATAACATGAATGCTATACCAGTGGAGAGACTTGGTGGTGGCAATGGCAGTAATAACTAGAGATGGGAAGAGAATTGGGCAACTGGTCAGAAAGGGATTTACAAGGGATAGTAGTAGTAACATTGGGTGTAGGATCTGACACTGGCAATTCCATTGCCTATATCCACTCCTGGGTCATAGTTCAACAGCAGAGATGAGTATTTTTAGTTACAATAGAGAAGGACCTCTGAGGATCAGCATTCATTGTGATCTCAAAGGATCTGGGGTGCTGGGTAAGGACCAGATTATGATGAGGAAAGCACTAAACACTCCTCTCCTCAGATCACATGACCTTGGAATCACTAAAAATTTTCAACACTACAGAACTACTTCTGAAAACAGCTGCAAAGAATCCTGAATTTTGGGATATTCTCCATCACCCTCCACTAATACTGGGGAGAGAAGCCATCTTTAACATAAAGTTCAAAGTCGAGAAACAGATTGAAAAAATGAGCAAACCACATAAAGAACCAGATCATAAGGTACCATTATGACAGGGAAGATCAAGGCACAAACTCAGAAGAAGACAATTATGACAAAACAGTTACAAGCAAGTCCTCAGAAAGGTGAATTAGACATAAGCCCAAGCAGAATTCCTGGAAGAGATTAAAACAAAAGTCAAAATCATCAGTGGTAGAGGAGAATTTGGTTAAAGAAATAAGAACAAAGGAACAAAATTATGAAAAGACAATTAACAAGTTGGTTTAACAATAACAGATATAATGAAGAAAATAACCCCATTGAAAAAACAGAATTGGCCAAATGGTTTTGGGGGTGGTGGAGTGACATACTACACAGATAAAAATAACTCATTAAAGAGAACTGGCCAAATGACAATAAGATACCAAAGCTCAACAATTAAAATAATTCCTTAAAATATGAAATGGAAAACTGGGAACTAATGATGTTATGAGACATCAAGAAACAATTGTAAAAATACATTAAAAGAATGAAAAAAATGTGAAATATCTCATTGAACAAGCAGCTAATCTGGAAAACAGATCAAGGAGAGATCATTTAAGAATAATTTGACTACCTGAAAGCTATGATCAATAAAGAGCTTAAACATTATATTTCAAGAAATTATAACGGAAAACTGTCACAATATCCTGGAACAAGAGGGAAAAAATAAAAACTGAAAAAAAAATTCATTCATCAGCAACTAAAAGAGATTCCAAAATCAAATTCCCAAAAATATTATACCAAAATTCCAGAGCTTCCAGGAAAAGAGAAAGCAGAGAAATTATCCATTCCAATACCATGGAGTTATACACAGGATCACACAATATTTAGTAAATGCCTTGCTAGAGAAACAGAGAACTTGGCATGATATTCTGGAAGTCAAAAGAACTAGGATAGAACCAGGATAACCACTCAGGAAAACTGAGTATAAATCTTCAGGGGGAAAATGGATATTTAATGAAATAGAGTACTTTCAAGCATTCCTAATGAAAAGACCAGTAATGAATGAAAATTTAAACTTTCAAATATGACTCAAGAAAAAAATAAATTTACAGACATGAAAGAGAAATTATAAGGATGCAATGAGGTTAATCTGTTTTAGCCACATATGACATGATGATACATATAACTCCTAAGAATTTTATTATTATTGGACAGTTAGAAAACCTTTTAATAGAGGACATAGGAATATGTCGAATTCAAATGGAATGATTAAAAAAAACAATGAAAGATGTACTGGAAGAAAGTAGATGTAAGAGAAAGAATGGAGAAATTATGTCACATGAAAGAAATGTATAAGAAAGAGATGTTACAATGGAAAAGTGTTGTGAGGGGACAGGCAATGAGTGAACCTTACTCTCACCTAAATTGATTGAGATAGGTAGTACACACATACAGACACACACAGACTCAGTTAAGTATAGAAACCTATCTTACTGAAGAGAATTAAAAAGCAAGAGACTAAATTAAAAGGGAAGGGGGGAAGATGATAAAACAGAGGATAAAGGAAGGCAATATTCTGAAGCAAAATTAACTAGAGGATGAACAAGATAAAAAAAGGACATTGTACAGAGTAAGAGAAATATTGTAAGGATGGTCAAGTGTACAAATCAGCTACTCTAACAGAAAATAATCTAAGATAATTTTGAAAGACCCATGATGAAAAATGCTATCCACTTCCACAGAGAAACCTGATGAATTCTGAGTGTAGATTGAAGCATGCTTTTTTACTTTACTTTTCTTGTGGTGTGTGTGTGTTTTCTTTTGCAGCATAGCTAATATGGAAATATGTTTTCCAAGAAATCAAACAAGCAATCATTTGTTACCTGTTTACATGTTTGATATGGTGATAGATCCCTTGATTATACAAAGACAAAAATGAATAGTGCCTGGCCCACAGAGTAACAAGGGATCCACCCGCTAAATATTACGTAAAAAGTAATTATAAGTTGAGATCCTTTTTTATCATTATTGTTGGGGGTCAAGTAGCTGTTGAGAATTAAGAAAGAAATTCAATGTAGAAATGGAATAAGCCTTATAGAAAACTAGGGATTCTGAAATGTGGAAGTAAAGAGGGAGTGAGTTCTAGGAATAGGAGACACCATGAGACTGGGGCGGGGGGGGGGGGAGGGGAACAGAAGAGAGTGCTATGCATGAAGAATAGCAGTAAATCCAGTTTGAATGGATCTTAGAATAACATAGAATGATGTGTATCAAGCCCAGAAAGGTGGATTAGAGTCAGGTTGTGAGCAGCTTTAAACAACAAACAGAAGAGTTCATAATTGATCCTAGAGGCAATAGTGTTGAGTTCTTGGAGACAGAGATCAGGAAACAAAGAAAAAATGTTGGCTCTGGGCTTGAGAAAAAACAAGTGACCTAGAAATCCTAATCTTATGTTTCTAAGACTGCAAATATTTTGAGATGGGAACCAAAAAAAAAAAAAAAAATAGTTGACTCAGATATGTGTAGAGTATCTTAATACAATAAATTCATCATTTTATTTCAGCTTCTTTTCCAATTTATGTTGGTGGATTAAATAGATTGTTTATTTAGACTGGCTAATATCTGGGCTACTAAAATAGCCAACCTTATGTTTTATCTCTTTGCTTTTTGTTTAGGCTTATGTTGAGATTCAAGGTTTTCAATCTTTAATTTAAGGAATTAAAATGACCTGCCAAAGAACTTTTGTCTTTTCTACACCTTGTCAATCTGAGGCAGAGCTTCCCTTTTTAATGTGTCCCAATATCTAAGGAGTAGAGAAAATATTGTCCTGGAATTCAAAAGTCTGTTTTTGATTTATTTATGGGAGATTTATGAAAGACAGAAATCCTGGATTCAAGTCCTGCCTCACATACAGACTGTGTCACTTCACTACTTAGTTTTCTAAGCAACTTTAAGATTATATGTTGCAGAAAAGTTGCTAACCTGCACTAGTAGCACTTCCTCACCTGAAAAGTTCCTATATTCACTATTCAGATAGATCCCATGACTATTCCTGATTCTCTGAGTGATTATGTACCAGTTAAATACTCTTGAATGATGATTTAAGGGTACTTCTCCAATTCACTAATTTCACTCAGAATGCCTTTCTTCAACACTTATTGTATTCATAGACTACTAGATACTAGGAAGACATAGAGATCAATAAGGTATAATGTCTATTTTCATTGAATTCATAGTCTATTAGAAGAGGAAAATTTTGCCTCTTTAAATTTAAAGTTATAGTCCATAATTTTATTTCATCGTATTCATAAGATAACTTTATACAGTAATATCTTATTTGATAGTTGAGGAAGCTAAGGATTAGAAAATTTTGAAGTGTATATCTCCCTACCTTACTCAGGGTGGAAGTTCTGGTGATCCTCAAGGTCTGATTAGCTTGGTATCTTAGATCTGCTCCATTTACGTCCTGAGTAGTTTCACATCTCTTTAGGCAACCAGGTGACAACTCCTGAAGTTCGCGATATTAATGCTTCAGCCTTCTGGTAGTGGGGATTACAAGAGTATATCATCACTTGCCACACAAGAATTATTTTTAGAATATATGAATCATCCACATTAGAATGTAATTCGGATGTATGCTCTCAACGTCTAGCAGTTGCTAAAACTTAATACGTGGAATCTCTGGACTCTCATCCACATGTACATTCCACCATATTTTCCACCACTAAGGAATAAAAAGCAAATAGTCAAAGAAACTTAAGACTACTTCCCAGGTCTAAGACCCAGGAATAAATCGCATTTTACATTTTGTTTCTTAGTAATTAATACTTAAATCATTGCCTTCCTTGGCCTGGGAACTATTTGCATTTGGTTCGTCATTTTTCACCCTGACTTGTTTCTTTCCTCTCTTCTTGGCTCCACTATAAAGGCTTTTCAAGAAGGAAACTTAAGGATGGCAATGGAGAGAATGTTTATAAAATTATTTTGAGGCAACAATTTTTAGTTAGAATTGAATGCATGATAAAATGAAAGCAATAACTTTAAGCTCATGGAACTAGAGTTTAAAATCAGATTGATTTATATTTCAAACTAAAAATGAAACAAGTTATAAGATAATGCCTTATCTATTTATGTCTTATCCAAGTTACAAATATATATACATATATATATACACACACAAGTATATATATATATATATATATATATATATATATATATATATATATATATATATATATATATATATATATATATACATATATATGTATGTATACACACAAGTGTATATATATATATATAAATGAAAGAACCCACTATTATCTTCAAGAAGAGCCAAAATAAAAAATTTGTCATATGCATCTGGACATAGTCAGCTTTCCCTATCCTATTCCTTTTCAGAAAAAAAAAATTTCTTTTGTAATACATTCTCCATTAAAATTCTAATCCAGCATTCTGTTCTGGTGTGTTAGTAACACTGTATTCCTAAAGTTTTATCAGGAAAGTGGACCATTGAAAGAACCTATTATCAAGTTGGGAATTCTTCTTAGAAGACAGTGTCTTTAGAAGACAGTGGTTTTATTAGTGGTTGACCAATCTAGTCAACTGGTTCTAAGAAGTTTCTTATCAGGTAGCTGGCCTATCAGTGTTACAGTTCTATTTTTTAATTATTAAAGGTCTCTGCTAAAGTATGGATAGATACTTTGAATTTGTATCTGTTGAATTAATACCTGCACTGAAGTAATCAATAGTCCTTGAAGCACTGAACTCTCTCTCTCTCTTTCTTTCTCTCTCTCTCTCTTTCTCTCTCTCTCTCTCTCTCTCTCTCTCTCTCTCTCTCTCTCTCTCCTTACCCTCACCTTTAATCCCTCCCCATTTCCCTCTTCCTCTCCTCTATTTTATGTTAGTATACAGTCATTAGTGCCAAAGAGAAAGTCTGCGTGATATATATCAAATCAATTTCACCTTTCTCTCTTCACTGTTCCCTCCCCCCTCAAAAAAAAAAGTCTTGAATTGGTTTACAGGAATAGCCCTAAACATATTTTAAAAAGTAGCAACCAAGCAACAAAGAGCACTAAAATTAGCCATTTAGAGGGATGGAACCAAGATGGCAGATTAAAAACAGGGACTTGCTTGATCTCTTCCTGAAATCCCCCCAAATACCTGTAGAAAATGATCCTAAATAAATTCTAGAACTGCAGAACCCCCCAAAATGACAGAATGAATCAAATCTTCAGCCCACACAACATGAAAGGTTGACAAGAAAGTATATGACAACATGCTAGGAGCAGAGTGAAGTCTGGAGTGGGCTGAGACAGCACAAACAGGACAAAACAGGCCTCAGGGGACTGAATCACTGGAAGCTGTGGCAGTTTCCAAACTTCTCAATGCAGAAACACCAAAGACAGCAAAGAAGGTCAGTAGGAAAACTTTTGGACTTTGGTGAAAGAGAAGCAAGTTCTGGCTAGAGTCTGGCCCCAGACCTGGGGTATGGGAGGTGTTGGCCAGACCAGCAGTAGTGAAATAGATTCTTCCAGAGCTCTGGGCCCACAGATGGTAGGGGATTAATCAGCTGATACAAAACCCATGATACGTAGGACAGTGAACCCACCTTACCTCCACTCACACTGGAATCAGAGTCCTACCTTGATGAAGAGTTAAAAAGTCAAGTATTTGGCTGTAAAGATGAGCAAACAGCATAAAAAAATAGATTATAGAATTGTGTTCTAGTGACAAAGAAGATCAAAACATACAACCAGATAAATATAGCAAAGTTAAAGCTCTTAAATCAAAAACCACCAAGAAAGATATGAATTGGTCTCAGGTCATGGAAGAACTCGAAAAGGATTTTGAAAATCAAATAGGAGAAGCAGAGGGAAAAATGGGAAGAGGAATAAGAGTGATGCAAGAAAAGCATAAAAAACTAATCACTACTTGCTGAAAGAAACCCCTCCAAAATACTGAAGAAAATAGCACCTTAAAATTAGACTAACCCAAATGGCAAAATAGGTCCAAAAAGCCAATGAGGAGAAGAATACCTTAAAAAACCAGAATTAGCCAAGTGGAAAAGGAGGTCCAAAATGCTCATTGAAGAAAACAATCCATTAAAAAGTAGAATGGAGCAAACAGAAGGTAATGACTTTATGAGAAATCAAAAAAATTATAAAACAGAGCCAGAAGAATAAAAAAAATAGAGGACAATATGAAATATCTCATTGGAAAAAGCATCGACCTGGAAAATAGATCCAAGAGAGATAATATAAAAAGTATTGGACTACCTGAAAGCCATGATACAAAAAGAGCCTAGACATCATCTTTCGAGAAATTATCAAGGAAAACTGCTCTAATGTTCTAGAATCAGAGGGTAAAATAGAAATGGATAGAATCCACCTGTCACCTCTTGAAAGAGATACCAAAAGGAAAACTGGGAATATTATAGCCAATTTCCAGAATTCCCAGGTCAAGGACAGAATACTACAAGCAGTGAGAAAGAGATAATTCAAGCATTGTGGAAATACAATCAGGATAACACAAGATCTAGAAGCTTATATATTAAGGAACTGAAGGGCTTGGAATATGATATTGCAGAGGTCAGGGGAGCTAAGATTAAAGCCAAGAATTGCCTACCCAGCAAAACTGAGTATATTCCTTCAGGGGAAAAATAGAATTTCAATAAAATAGAGAACTTTCAAGCATTCTTGATGAAAAAACAGAGCTGAATAGAAAATTTGACTTTTAAATTCAAGAATCAAGAGAAGCATGAAAAGGTAAACAGGGAAGAGAAATCAGAAGAAACTTATTAAATTTGAACTGTTTACATTCTTACATAGAAAGATAATATTTGTAACTCATGAGACCTTTCTCAGTATTAGGGTATTTGGAGGAAAGACAAATAGACAGATAGGTAGATAGATAGATAGATAGGTAGATAGATAGAACAGACAGACAGACAGACAGACAGACAGACAGACAGACAGACAGACAGACAGACAGACAGACAGACAGACAGATAGATAGATAGATAGATAGATAGATAGATAGATAGATAGATAGATAGATAGATAGATAGACAGATAGGCTGATTGATTGATTGAGGGCACATGGTGAGTTGAACAAAAAGGGATGATATATAAAAATAAAATTAAGGGGTGAAAGCAGAATATATTGGGAAGAGAAAGGGAGACATAGAACGGTACAAATAATCTCACAAAAAAAAGAAGCAAGAAAAAAGATTTCACAATGGAAGGGAAGAGGGGGAGGTGAGAGAGAATGCAAGAACCTAACTCTCTTCAGATTTGGCTTAAGAAAGGAATAACATACACACTGAACTGGGCATTTTACCCTACAGAAAAGTAAGGGGAAAGAGTATAAGGGGTGGTGGTGGTGGTGATAGAAGGGAGAGCAGATTGTAGGCTGGGGAAGTCAGAAGCACACACTTTTGGAAAAGAATGGAGTCAAAGGAGAAAATAGAATAAGAAGGGTGCTGGGTAGGATGGAGGGAAATATAGTCTTTCACAATATGACTATTATGGAGGTGTTTTGCATAACAATATATCTATACCCTTATTGAATTGCTTGCCTTCTCAATGAGGGTGGGTCGAAGGAAGAAGGGAGAAAATTTGGAACAAAGTTTTAAAAACAATTGCTAAAAATAATTTTTATACGCAACTAGAAATATATATCAGCAATGAGGTATAGAACTCTATCTTGCCCTATAAGAAAGTAAGGGGGAGGGTTTAAGAAGTGGGGTAATAGAAAGGAGGGTAGATTGGGGGAAGGGGAAATCAGAATCTATGCCATCTTGGATCTAGGGGGAGGGGAGAGATGGGGAGAAAATTTGATACTCAAAATCTTATGGAAAGGAATATTCAAAACTAAAAATTAATTAATTAATGAAAATAGCAACAGAATAAAATAATAAAATTTCTATTATAATTGAAAGAAAGGTTTCAAAATGTACTTACTGAGCACATAAAATACATTCACCAACAGAGTACTACTTCATAGTTACAGAGCATTAGAGATAGGAATAAATAATTTTCCTCATTAACATAAGTAACCATTTATTGAACAGCTACAATGAAAAGAATAAAAGAATGAACACAAAAGCATCAGTGTGATATATACACAAAAGAAGACTAAGTAAAAGTCAGAGAAATCTTCAAATTCTAGTGCTAAAAATTCGAATGCGTTACAATTATTACTAGCCACCATGAATAAAAGGCACAGAAATACAGAGTGGTGTGATGAAAGGGACCCTGGATTTTGAAGCAAAGAAAACATCTGTATATGAATTGTTGATTTGTCTTTTAACCAAGCTAAGTAAGTACCTAAGTGATCTTGGGAAATACCCCAGCCTTTAAGACATTTATATTTCAATAAAAGAGATAAGATGTGTATATATATGTGTATATATATGTATATATGTATATACATATATATACACACACATACATATATACATACATGTATACATATATACATACACATATATACATACATATACATAAGCAAATAGACATCATTTACAAAATAAAAACGAGGCAATTTCATAATGAAAGGCATTAAGAGCTGAAGGGATGAGGAAAGGTTTTGTTCAGAATGTGTGCTGCAGCTGAGTTCTGAAGGAAACAATTGATTCTAAGAGGAAAAAGTGCCTTATTCCAGTCATGGAAGACAGCTGGTGCAAAACAGGAGAAAGGTGAGGGCACAGATGTAGGAGGGGAATGACAGCAGTGGAGGCTGAGTTAGAAGTATCAAGAAGGTCAGTGTGGATGAACTATAGAATGTGGGAAAGAGAGTCATATTATCGGGCTTAAAAGGTAGATTGTGGCCAAGTTGCCCCAAAGCCTGTCTTCAAATGCTTAACAGAAATAATTATTTTCTCCTGAGCAGTAAGTACCCTCTAAAAGACACTCAAGTATTACTGACAGTGAAAGGACACCTAGGAAGTATTTTGCCAACTGTAAAGTAAATTGTGTGAGTTATTTTGATTCTTCCTATTACAAACATATACCAAAAAGTAGCAGCGGACCATGCATTCACTAAAAAAGAAAAAAAAAAGGATTACTCTGTATTTGCAGTGAATATTAGATCTCATGTTAGATGACTACTACTTGTGAAACTTTTCACTCATATTCATCAGGCTTTCTAATTGTTCCCTCCCTCCTCCATGCCACCACCCTATTAAATCACTTGAAATGTTTATGTAGAAAGCGAGGTAATTTAGTAAGCAATTTTTGAGGTGACTTCAACATATTCAGTTAAATTGTCTTGTTTCCCACCCCACCCCCACAAAACATTTAAATGGAGCAAATACTTTGACAGATCAATGGCAAAATCTTCTCTAAATGAAAGAAGAAAGCCCATTAATCAAATCTAAATCAAAGTGAATGGCTTAAATTTGTTCTGTTTAGAGATGAAATCTAAGCATTTGAATATACACAAAATAGAATGTACATACTTTAGAATATTAGCAGCCATTCAGTTTCAGTATGACAGTAATACAGCCTAATATTCAGCTTCATTTTGTACAAGATGTATCTCATGAAATACTTTCAAAAGTGTTTTACACCCTTAAATGGTTGGATAGCAACTATAATAAAAATAATTCCAAAGACAGCAAAACCTAAGGTAAGTAAAAAACTACAAAATCCCAAGGTTAAGAGGGAGACTGAGACATAGAGAAGGTTATGTATCTAGGTAGAATTTGTAGCTACCTACTTTATAGGGTTATAGATTTAGGACTTCAAGAGACCTTAAAAGCACTCTAGTGTGTGATGTCTTAAATTAGGGTCCAGGGCCTTTTCATTTTATTTAAGCACTTATTTATTAAGAATCAAGGCACTGTCTCAGGTACTGGAACAAAAAAAATATAGTCCCTACCCTCAAAAAGCTTACTTTCTATTGATGAAAGGAAATATGTATAGTCAAGCTAATGAATTCCCACATTAGCCATGTTCTCCCTCAAAATTTACCTCACTCTGTACTGTAAATACATCATTTCTCTAACTAGAGTGGGTAACATCTTTCACTAAGAGTCTTCTGAATTTATGTCTGGTTATTGTAGTGATTAGAGTTAACTCCTTCAAAGTTTGTCTTTAAATATTATTGCTATTGTATTAATTATTCTTGTTCTTTTTGCATCCGTTTATATAAGCTTTTCCAGGTTTCTCTGAAACTTCCATTTACCATTTATTATAGCACAATAGCATTCAATCCTATCCATATGCTATAACTTGCTCGGCCATTTCCTGGTTGATGCATGCACCCCTTTCCAGTTCTTTGCCACTACAAAAAGACATGCTACAAATAGTTTTGCACATACAGATCTTTCCCCTGTATCTGATATCTTTGGTGGCATAGAATCTACAGGCAGTATACAGAGTTTGACAGTTTTGTGGGATTCCAATTTACTTTCCAGAATGACTGGATCAGTTTCTACCACTCTACCAACTGTGCATCAATGTGCCTGTTTTCCCACCATCCCTCTAGTATTTATCATTCTTCTTTTTTGGCAACTTTGCCAGTCTGATTGGTGATACCTCAGAGGTTTTTTTAATTTGAATTTTTCTTTTCTTTTGTATTGTAATAGTATTTTTATTTTCCCCAATTACATGCGAAGACAATTTTTAGCATTCATTTTTACAAATTTTTTAATTCCAAATTTTTCTCCTCCCTCTCTCCTTGCCCTCCCCTCTTTCAAAAATGGCAAGCATTTGACATAGGTTATGCATGTTCTATCATGTACAACATATTTCCATGTTAATCAAAGTTGTGAAAGAAGAAATAAATTTAAAGGAAAAATGCAAATAGAATAAAGTAAGTGAAAAAAGTATGTTTTGATCTGCATACAGAGTCCATCAGTTCTTTATCTGGATGTAGATAATAATTTCTATCATAAATCTTTTGTGCTTGTCTTGGATCATTATGTTACTAAGAAGTGAGTCCTTCATAGTTGACCAAGACACACTGTTGCTGATATTTTGTATAATGTTTTCCTGGTTCTGCTCATTTCACTTTGCATCAATTTGTACAAATCTTTCCAGGTTTTTCTGAAATCTGCCTGCTAATCATCATTTTTTATTGAACATAGTATTCTGTTATATTCATATACCACAGCTTGTTCAGTCATTCCCCAATTAATGGGCATCCCCTCAATTTCAATATCTTACTACCACAAATATTTTTTGAACATGTAGGTCCTTTTCCCTTTTTTGTGACCTTTTTGGGACACAAACCTTCTTGGGAGGACAGGTATGGAAGAGGCCAGAAAAAAAAGGAGACATTTAAAGTAAAGCACATGGGACTTTCCAAGTACCCAGTACTTTACCTTTAAGAGAAAGTTTTTAAATATAATAAATGTCTATTGCAAAGGACACACTGATATTTCCAATAGACAAGTAATATATGTTGATTGATTACAAATTTCACTTTTGCAAAGATCTCAATCATAAGAGCTTTTTAAAAACATTGCTCCTGGAGGAGTGCCAACTGGAACAAAGGAGAAAGAAACACAGATAGGACTTCACAATTTAATAACACATTACCTTACCCAAATCACTTACAAATTACTCAAGCTCTTTATAAAAAACAATACTACCCCAAGAAGAGACTTGGTACAGCTTATTTTACTTTTGTAGCAAAGTACCCTCAGGAACTTTAACAGCTAAAAAAATACCAATGAGGAAAAAGTTTTGTTTTTGATGATGATAATGATAACAATATTAGCAATAATTAATAATATCCCCTTCAAAAGCGAACCATTCATTTTGTGAGAGGAAAGAAGGCAATGATCAATTAACATACTATGAGTCAGAATGATGTGTAATAGTGAATATGAGTGCCCTGAAATTGCTACAGGGTTTGTCTTGAACTGTAAGGAATCCTGAAACTGGAGTGGATTCTAGGGATATCACTGATTAAGTAAGCATCCCATCATCTCATCCAGTAGTATATGTGTGTGTGTGTGTGTGTATACATACATGTATACATGCATATATGTGTGTATATACATACATATATCTAAGTCTATATGTCTATATCTATATCTGTCTATCTATCTATCTATCTATCTATCTATCTATCTATCTATCTATCTATCTATTGCCATATGATTATAGACTGAAACTTTAAAACTTCTGCGATACCCAGCTTGGCATGGAGAATAGCTACATGAGTGGCTTTCAGTATTCTGGTCCAATTTGAAGTTAAGATACATTACAGCAAATCATACATGCTAATAGTCTACCTGCTAGATACACTTCAGAACAGATGCCACTATCCCTAAAGTAGAAAAAACACAAATGCGTTTGAAACAGAATTATTTTCATTATTTGAAAGTACTATACAATAACAGAATTGAAAATAGAAATTACCTGCTAGTAGCAATGACTTAATATTGCTTTTTTGTCACTGATATTCTCAACTCTAAATTACACAGGTCAATGTTGGACAATCATAAAAAGTAATAATTACTAAGCCTAAATTAGGTGAAATGAGTGGAAGTTGAGGAGACACAAATCTACATAGAGGAAAGCAACATAATCTGAAGTCATTGAAGAGCAATATTTAACACAATTCCCCCAAATTCTATTTAGTGAAAGGAATAGCCAAATTAACACAGATGTCCTGAGTGATTGTGAACAGATAATGAGTGTACTTAGAAGGAAATATTGAAAAGAAAAAAAAAAAAACAACACCTGAGAGTGAAAGCACAAATCCAGATAACAAAATAATTATCCCAAAATAGAATATTTTCATAAGCTGTCTGTTGTAACCGCCACAAATGAATGAATTATTCTGCCATATATGACAGAGAATGTAAAATGTATTTCAACACCAAACACAAAAACGTATGATGGAGCTATTACCATGGCCTAGATCACAGAAAATAAAAGGTAGAGCTACCTAGGAATCCTCCTAAGGACAAGGTTAAAATACTTTCATGACAGAAACAGGTTTGAAAGACTGCTAATGGCCTGTATAAGATCTTTGGGAAAATTATATAACTCTAACTAGTATGTATACTAGAAAACTTGAATGTTAAATTTTTCAACAAAGAATAAACTAAAGAATTCAATATCAAACAAAATCTATGTCATAAAAGTTGAGAAATAATCCTGAAGACAAAGAAAGTCCCCAAATGGATTCCCAAAAGAGAATGTTGAAAATTTCTAGTATTCTGTATGGTAGCATTACAGCAATCCACAAGTACAATTTGGATCAAATGAGAGACTGAAAACTTGTGTACTATTAATATAGTGACTAATAGAACAATTCTAACAAGGTAGGTGACTGAAATTCTAGCTTCTCTGTAAAGTACAAAACAAGAGCTCCAGATATGAATGATTGGTTCCAACACATCACTGTGCTAATACTTCGTGAATTACGAGCAAATCACTATATCAGTTTTTTTTTCTAATTCACAAGCAAAATTCAATTTTTAATAGATATATTTCTTAGTAAAATATGAAAATAACAATGATCCCACCAAATAAAAGCCATATTATATTTATGTACTTTAGGGAATAGATTAACAGCTTATATTGCTCAAAAAAGATGTATAGAGACATGCATACACACAAACAATTATATTGGAGGAGCAAAAAAATGTATCAAAAAGTCCCAGGGGTATAAGGAGAAATTCCCTATCAAATACACAATTATTCAACATGCCACCCAAAAGCACCATCACATTTACACTTGAGTTGTTGATTACTGTAAAGAACCTTTGACTGTTATGATTTATTCACAAAATGTAAATATGTATGATCCCAATATAGCAAATATAGATGAAAATGGGATATTTATGCTCATGAGAGAAATTGCTCTCCATTTAAAATTCTCTACCAACACAATAATATCAAAAATAACTAATATAAACTATGGTATCTTTCAGGCAAAAGTTTAAACCCCATTTTTGCCTTTCTTTGTATCCCCAGCTCTAAGCACATTGGATTATAAATAGCAGTCGATTACCAAATACTTTCCAACTAATTGATTAGCTCTACATCCATTATATCACTACCACTTAGTAGAACTAAGCACGCTTTTCAAGTAAAAGAGAAAATCATACAAATATATCAACATAGAGGACACCAATTTATGTGGAATCACTGCAAAGTATCTTTTGACAACTTTTCCAAAGTTGTCAAAATGGTTTTGGAATTCAGTAAGTATAAAATTCTTAATATACACAAATAAAAGAGATACTGATCACTTTCATCTTTATCCTGGGGGTCAAATGAAACCAGTAGATGAAGAAAGTAATTAAAAATATATTGTCCTTTTCCAGATCATGCATTGAGCCTAACAACATACAAGGAGAATGCTAAAGTGGCACATATGAAGAAAGTGATTGAAATCCTAAATTCAAAACTTAGTGGAAGTGATTTATACAGGACAACTGGCAACTTTTTAGGTATCCTAACAAAACTGAAAATTTCTTGTAATTTGGACATTATAAGTATGGCAATATCTATCTTTAAATGTGGCAGAGTTCTCAATAATATTTTTGGGTTGGATTTTGTAGCATTGTATATATTATGTTGGTTTAAAAAGATATTGAATTTCTTGAATGTTTTAATGACCTCTGTTCACCTATTTCTTGGTATCTAAGTGTTAAATGTTTGTCACTCATAGCAATATGCTGGACAATTTCCAACACTTCATTATTTCTGTGGATAAATATGTCAAGACTACTTCAATATAAGTTTTCTTTCATTTTTAGTTACAATGACTTGTTCCTGAATCATTATCACAATCCCCTCCATTTCTCTGAATGCATCTTTAACATTCGTTCATTTTTCCAGCACTTCTTTGTGAATATTTTGTTGGCTGACTTAATGTTCCAATCACCCATGGAGAGCATTTTGATGTTGCTCTTGGAACGTAGCCATTTCAATAGCTGAAGGTCACTTCAAGTTGATTTGATAAATCTAGTAGTTTACTCCTGCTGAGAGTCCTTACCTCTATTTTGTCAAGTTAGTTCCAAAATATCCCTATGTATTTATTTACCTATTTGGAATGTTCTCTGACATCATCTAATAATCCTTTTTCTCTTTGTTGAGAATGAAGTGTTCAATTTTCTACACCTTCTTGGGGATGATGTGGCATTTATTACTATTACTAACATATATAGTCACAAATATTATAAGGAGTTTTACATTCAGTATTACATTTGAGCTTCACAACAACTATATATGATGGGTATTATTCTTATTCCTATGTTATGTGTGAAAAAATTGAGGATAAATTACTCAGGGTCACATGGACAGCAAATTTCTGAAACATTCATTCAAAGACAGGTACTCCTAATTTCAGATTCAGAACTCTACTGACAGCACCATTCTGCTTCTATCTTAAAGTCAGAGAAAGAGAAGAAATCCAGGGATGATCTTGCAGGTAACAATAAATTTTGGAGGAGAAATTTCGAAGTTTCAAAGGTAGAAGTGATGGGATTTATTTCCCCATAGGCTAAATAATGAGACACTCTTGAATTCTGAAGAGAAAAAGAAATCAATAAATGAGGAAGAAAAATGAGAATTGTCTAAAGAGACTAATGTAGATGGACATAGAACTCACTTACCAACTTACAATTTTTTGAAAGATATGTAAAAAGGATGGAATCAAGGACAGGTAATAAAGGTCAAATACAAACCAACACATCACAA
The DNA here is from genome assembly GCF_028372415.1 of Notamacropus eugenii. Classification (NCBI taxonomy): domain Eukaryota; kingdom Metazoa; phylum Chordata; class Mammalia; order Diprotodontia; family Macropodidae; genus Notamacropus; species Notamacropus eugenii. The sequence continues at coordinate 314,732,245 of NC_092876.1, forward strand.
GTCAAAACTAACTTTTGTAAGTTGACAAAATAACTTCTTTTTAACTGTATGGATAAAGACAGGGACACAAAACATCCCTGAAAATAAGGTGATATTAGATCATGTACTTTGGCAGGGAAAGAGAGAGAGGGACAGAGAGAAAGAGAGAAAGAGAGAGAGAGAGAGAGAGAGAGAGAGAGAGAGAGAGAGAGAGAGAGAGAGAGAGAGAGAGAGAGAATATGTGTGCCTTTCTGGATTATAAATCGAGTAGAGAAGAGATCCTAAGCTCAATTCCTCCAACTTCATCATTTTTCTTCTATCCTTCCCACAACTTCTGTATTATTCTCTCTTGCTAATCTGTATAGCCTGCTCTTCAATTTCCTTTGTTGTGTTGGAGAGAAAAACTGCACTTCCTGGTTCTAAGCTTCATGGTAGTTCTTAGAGCAAGTGGTTGCTTTCTCCCATATTAAGGGTGAGATCTATTTTAAGTTGATGAAATTCCCTTTACAAAAATCCTGTACATCTCATCCCTTGGTTATTACTTTTGTCTTTCAGAACTTTTGAGTGTTTTTGTAAATAATCATATACTAATGACTTTATCCCCAAATTAAAATAGGGAAGACACTTTTAAAAAGGAAAAACAGAATCATAATGCGTTCATGATGTATCAAATATGTCAAATACAATACTATCTTTTCTCCTTTTAAGGGATAGAGACAACATAGACAGAAAGACCTGGGTTCAAGTACTACACCTTACACAAACTGGCTGTTTGACTCTGATCAAATTATCTAACTTTTCAGTGTTTGAGAAAAAGTTCTAAGAAAATAAGTTGCAAAAAAGGAACTGGCCTGAATAGAGTGCGTTTATTCATCCAATCATTTCTTATGCCAATAAAATCAAAGATCTCATCTCTGACCTATCCTTAATCCTATTGCTTTGGGAATCAATGGTCTATTTAGCTTAGAAGTTCATTTTTTTGTTGTAAGAGTATTAATCATTAATTGACATTGTTATTAATATGTCTAATTAAACTATTTATATGGTTTAATGTATATACAGTGCACACAGATTAAATGTGGATATATTATTATATGCATTTATATGAATATAAATATATGTATATATATATACATATAAATGTATATATGTGTGCATATATATATTTATACATATATATCTTCTTTGCTGTCATATTTTATTTCCTCATGTAGCAGGAATAAAAACTGAAGAGATTATAGAAAACAAGGCTGACTCCTTCAAAATATATACTTTTTTAATGAACATCTTTTGAATGTAGTCAAGTAATTTTTTCAAAGTATTTTTCCTTTGAGAAAGCAATAAAATGTTAGTGATAACATCACCAAATTTCTATTTCAGTGACTGAGAATAGTACATCTGGGTATAAGTTAATGGTTTACATATTAATTTTCTCATCTCTCTGATGGGCAGAAAATTGCTTTAATATAAATGCAGTTAAATTTGTCATTTTATTTCTACTTAGCTTAGTTCTCTGAAATTTATTATTGGCACCATCAAATTGTTCTTTGCAATTCTGAAGCTTTTGAGAATGAAAAATGTACCCAATTGCAAGGGAAATAAAAATCCCCTCAACATAATTAATGTACATTTTTATTTTTATTGTTTGATCAATTATTTTTGAAGGTTATAAGATAATGTAATAAAATTTTGATTGATACACTCAACCAATATTTCTACTCTTTAGGGGGCAAAACACATTTCAATAAAAACAATTATTAAAATTCTTCAAGAAAAGTAAAAGATAATATTTTAGCAGGGATTTCCTACTGGGTCTAAGAAGGTATTAAATCATGTACAAAATAAAAGACTCTTTCTACATGATGCCAAAACAACTGATGGATTGGATCAATTCAGCGGAAAAACAAGCAATCAGCCAGTTTGACCTTGTGCACATAAAACAATTGGCTTATTTGAAAGGTTTTTTTTTTTTAATCTCGCTTTTTCGTAGGATTGGTTGTGCATAGTTTATATGTTATTTCTAAAGGCTCGGGCAAATGTCTGTAAATAGTAATCAGCTATTAGCAGTCATCATGTCCTTATTTAAGGTTTTGTTTGGAGTTTCATTTAGAAAGATAATCAGTTAATGCCTATTATACTTTCTCCTTCAGGAATGTTATCAGAACTGTCACAAAGGATAATAACAATAATATAACAGTAATAGTAATAGCAGCTGACATTTATAGAACACTTATCATGTGCCAGGACCTTTGCCTAAAACTGATACATGTTATCTTATTAATTTCTCACCCTGGGAGATCATTTTACAGATGAGGAAACTGAGGCAAATGGGTTAAGTGACTTGCCTACTCAGGTCTTCCTGACTTCAGATCTGGCACTCTATGCAATCTACCATTTAGTTCTCCCTAAAGGATTGATTTCAAACAAATAAATTTGATTAAGTTTCAATACAGAAGTCAATGTGAATGAATTTTCTAATTCAAATGAAAATTATATTGGTAAGGCAGATCAGACAATCAAAAATTACTTACCGAGTCCCTACTAAATGTCAATCACTATGCTAGTCACTGAGGATACAAAAAAAGGTATTTTGTACCCTCAAGGAGCTCATAAGAGAATGGGGAAAGCAACAAATAAATGAAGAGCTATAAAGAAGTGATGTGTAAATGGTAAATAATTACCAGAGGAAAGGCACTAGGGTTGAAGGATTAGGGAAAGGTTTGTAGAAGATGGGATTTCAGTTGGGACTTGAAGAAAACCAATGGAGTCAAGGAGTGATGAGAATGGATACCATCCCAGGCATGGGGAACACCAAAGAATTTGGTTTTTCCCCAAACTCACTCTATTGGTTTTTTCAACATGACCAAAGATTCTGAAAACAAAGTTTTCAGGGAAGTCCACAAATGGTATGGACTTCAGGTTATTCTGTTTCCTTTGTCCTTCTTTGTATCTGTGTGAGGGCAAGCAAAGTAGGATCTTTTGCTTTTTCTGCATATACCAACAAGTATAATGCCTCTGAATAATGTGATTAAACAGGATCTTTCCCATACATTGTTGGGCCTAGGAAAATTTGTAGGAAGGCTCACACTTTTTATTAATGAGTCTCTGGTTCTCAAGGTGTATGATGCCCTCTGGCTCTAAAAAGAGTATAAATTCTCTGAGTTGTGGTTTTACTTTGGGTCACAGTTTTTGGAAAAATGTTTGTGTACCAGATGAGACTCTGGGAAGCCACTAAGCAGCCCCTGGCTTTGCAGATGTTGGTGCTTCCCTCTCTGGTAAAGATGGATGTATGTTAATGGGCAGACATTTGGAAGTATGTCTGTTGACTTTTGATTTCTCTGTATTTTCTCTGAAGTTCAGGTTGCTGATTTTTTCCCCCTGAACTAACTGAATGGCACATGTGCTTGATGAAACTGACTACTAACCTCACAAAAGTTGCCTTTCATTTTAGAAAAGCAGATCAAAGAACCTGTAATAATAGCACCCTCCCCCCCGTGTATGTTGGAGTACTTACTGATACAATCTGTCATTTGTATCTTCTTATAATTAACAACAGTAACATTTATAAAAAACTTGGTTTTCTTTCATATTTGTAATTTCCCCAGTTTAATGAACTCCTTCTAAATCTGTAATTATTGGAAGTTTACAATCTTAGATGGTTGCCTTGTGGCACTGAGTGCTTCCTAAGTGACTTAGGATCAAAGAGCTAATATGTGTTGGAGACAATATTTGGACCAATGTCATCTCAAACCTTAGACCACCTAACTCTCTATCCATAATGTGTTATATTAATGACAGCTAACTTGGGAGTAGTGGGAAATAAAGAATCCCTCCAAAGTGGTAGTATTATTCAAATTCCTGCTGCATATTTCTATTGGACTAGAGATCAATGAACATATTTTTACAATTTACATAATACAAATTTGAATACATGCCATCACTTCATCAGGTTCATTATTTGCACTAATTTGGAGCCAGCAATATACATAAGAACATATGACTGGCCTTTTATATTTTTCAAGACAGTTTCACATATATTATCTTACTTCACAACAGTCAAGGAGATGTATGTAAGGCACATATTCTTCATTGAAAAACTGAGGTACAGAGAGAGTTTATAACTTTACCAGTACCACAAAATGAGTTCTTGAAGGAACTAGAGAATAGTTTGCAAATCTCCTGAATGCAAGTCTAGTGTTCTTTATAATAAGCTAGTCTGCTTTTAAAGAGCAATTAGCAGATGATTTTAAAATCATTCCAGGAAATCATTTGAATAAATGTTTGAGAGCTCACATCAAACTGCCACATTTCGTCTGCTAGAGGGGAAAGAAGGAAGGAAGAAAGGAAAGAGGAAGAGAAAGCCTCATTGGTTTGACGAGCAGAGCATATTCAGTGCATCCCAGGAAGCATGGACTGCAGCCTGACGTGGCAGGGACAGGACCCTGAACAGACTTCAGGGAGCCAACAGCACAACCAGTTCCCAGTATGTTCAAGCTACAAACAGCTTCAGAGGTCAGTAGGAGGGTCCTGGAGAGGGGAGCTCAGTCTGGACCCCGAGCAGCAGCAGTTTCCATTTTTGGAGCTGCCCCCTCCCCCGCCCCCAGCCTAGAGCCCCTGGGGAATTGAGCAACTGATCTGATTCTCAGCCCTCAGTGGCAGCCCTGGGAGATCGCCATCTGAAGTCCTTGGGTAAATTCAGCAGCTGATCTGAATCTCAGCCCTGAGCTCATCCCTGACAAAGAACTCAAAGGTCAAGTAACTGACTGGGAAAATGCCCCCAAAAGAGAAAAAAGAATAAGACAATAGAAGGTTACTTTCATGGTGAGCAGGTATTTCCTTTTGTCCTTTCAGTTGAGGAGGAACAATTTAGATCTTCAGAGGAAGACCTAAAAGTCAAGGCTTCTGCAGGCAAAACCTCCAAAATCAATATGCAGTAGTGTCAGGGCATGGAAGAGTTCAAAAAGGATTTTGAAAATCAAGTAAGAGAGGTAGAGGAAAAATTGGGAAGAGAAATGAGAGCAAGGTAAGAAAACCAAGAAAAAAGAGTCAACAGTTTGCCAAAGGAAACCCAAAAAATGCTGAAGAAATTAACACCTTAAAAAATAGACTAACTGAAATGGCAAAAGAGGTCCAAAAAACCAATGGGGAGAAGAATGCTTTAAAGAGCAGAATTAGCCAAATGGAGGAGGTCCAAAAGTTCACTGAAGAAAATAGTTCTTTAAAAATTATAATGGAACACATGGAAGGTAGTGACATTATGAGAAGCCAAGAAATTACAAAACAAAGCCAAAAGAATGAAAAAATAGAAGATAATGTGAAATATCTCATTGAAAAAACAACTGACCTGGAAAATAGATCCAGGAGAGGCATTTTAAAAATTATGGGACTACCTGAAAGCCATGATCAAAAAAAGAGCCTAGACATCTTCTTTCATGAAATTATCAAGGAGAACTGCCCTGATATTCTAGAACCAGAGGGCAAAATAAATATTGAAAGAATCCGCCTATCATTTCCTGAAAGAGATCCCAAAAGAGAAACTCCTAGGAACATTGTGGCCAAATTCCATAGTTTCCAGGTCAAGGAGAAAATATTGCAAGCAGCTAGAAAGAAACAATTCAAGTGTTGTGGAAATACAATCAGGATAACACAAGATCTAGCAGCTTCTACATTAAGGGATCAAAGGGTTTGGAACATGATATGCCAGAAGTTAAAGGACCTATAATTAAAATAAAAAATCACCTACCCAGCAAAATTGAGTATAATACTTCATTGAAAAAAATGGTCATTCAATGATACAGAGGACTTTCAAGCATTCTTGATGAAAAGACCAGACCTGAAAAGAAAATGTGACTTTCAAACATAAGAATCAAGAGAAGCATGAAAAGGTAAACAGGAAAGAGAAATCATAAAGGACTTACTAAAGTTGAACTCTTTACATTCCTACATGGAAAGACAATATTTTTAACTCTTGAGTCTTTTCTCAGTATTTTGGTAGTTGGAGGAATTGCACATACACACACACACGTATACACACACACACACATAGCACATGGTGAGTTGATTAAAAAGGGATGTTATCTAAAAAAACGAAAGTAAGGGGTAAGAGAGGAATATATTCGGAAGAAAAAGGGAGAAATGGAATGGGGCAAATTATTTTTCAAAAAAGAGGCAAGAATAAGCTTAATCAGAAGCAGCTAGGTGGCATACTGGGTCATTATCATCCCACAATTCATTCACAGTAGGTCTACTTCCTCTGTTTGGGGAGGAACAACAAGTCTGAGGTGGTGTGTGTCACAAATTCTCTTCCATCAATCTATATTATTGTTACTATTGTTCTGTCTAGCATTTATGTAGTCCTTTACACATTACAGTCTGCTATGCTTATGTTAACTTGTTTGATCCTCACAATAACCCTGTGAGGTAGGAAATATTATTCCCCTTTTCAGAGACGAGGAAACAGAGACTGAAAGTTTAAAGGACTTTCCTTGGGTAACATAGATAGTGACATAGATAGGGTCAAAATTAATGTCTTCTTGATTCCAAGTCCTATATTCTAGCCACTGCTCCACTTACCTTCCCTTTCTAAGGTTGTATGTCATTCCTCTTTTTAAACTAATAGCCCAATGAGGCCTAGGAGGTTATCCTGTCTGAACTTATCAGAGTTATTGTTTCTGGATCACACCCACCCCCTCCATTTTAACAAAGATATGTAGGTACCTAGCAGGTGATTAATAAATGTTAATTGAGTTGAATTGAATATTGAGGTCTGATCTGACTATAGGAAAGAGTTTCTGTTGGGGAGCCTATCTTCTTGGCAGCATCATTAGAAAAGACAAAGAATTAGCAGTTATTTTCATAACACCACCATACTGACAACTGATACTGTGGTTGAAATGACTCTAGTCCTGTGCTCACGAACCTAGCCTTAGTGTGACCATCAAAGCTACAAACTCAGATGCAGTTTCTAAAACATTTAAATGTTATGGTTGACCACATACTTCTAATGCAGAGAGGGATCAAGTCTTACAGTGATTACTGTAGACCAAGCAGAGGATCACCCAAGTCTCTCATGGATAAGAACATTTCCTCTTCATTTTGTTCCAATTTCTAGATAATTTAGAGATTTCCAATCCTTTCTTCCCCCAACCTTATCACCTATGTGATATATCAGGCCAAATAAGAAATTGTTTATTTCATGAACTTCCCTGTAAGATTGCAGACATAGCAGGAAGGGGAAGACATGCTGATTTTTTCCCCAAGGGACTATCATTTAAGAGGCATATGAAAGTATACACACATTCATGTCCACATCTCTGATATGATATAAATGTCATACTCACTCTCAGGCATATACTGCTTTCAGTAGCATCTATCCTGTGGTTTGTCCCCAGTATCATTTAGCTAATATTTGGATTTCTGCAGCTCTTCATTGGCATTACTCTTGATCTGAACTGACCCTGGTTCATGAAATTGAAATTTTTGAATGTTCCACCTTAACATTTTATTCATAGAACTTTGAACTTGTTTGTGGAATGAAACTATATATATATACATATATATATATATAAATATATATATATATACACACATACACATTTATATATATACACATATATACACACACATATGTGTGTGTATATACATATACACATATGTGTGTATACATACATATACGTAGACATATACACACATAGACACACACATATAACATGCTTCTCCCTGTCAGATTAACTTCACTTCATCTTTTTTCAGGTCCTCAGACACCTGAGTGAAGGCAAATAAAGACCATTTGATGACTATGATTGGATTATTGGGAGTTCCCTTTCTCAGCTAGTTTTTCTCCAGGGGATTCAATTCAATTAAAATCAAAAAGGATTTACTGAGCTCCTTCTACTTATACAACCTTAGATCAAGAGTACAGAGGAAGAAAAAGAAGTATAAGACACCTTTAAGAACCTTATGCTCTCACTGGTGTGAAAAATCTGGACCCATATGGAAGCTGTATTGTTTTATAAGACATACACCATCATTCACCTTAATTTTCTGGCAGGCCAACAAATACCACAGCAGGAGGGGAAGTCTGTCATCTGTTGCAGGGAAAAATATAAATCTAAATGAATAAGTCTCACCAACACTACCCACTCTAACACTACAAAAGGGGTAAATCTATAATACTAAAAACAGAAGTTAGATGGTATAGAGGATACAGCACTAGTCCTAGAGGCAGAAAGACCTGAATTTAAATCTGTACTCTAACACTTACGAGCTGTTACCCTGACCAAGTCACTTTACCTCTGTTTGCCTTGGTTTCCTCATATCTAAAATGGAAATAGTAATAATATTTATCTCCCAGAGTTATTGTGAAGATCAAAAGAGATAATAATTGTAAAATGCTTAGCACAATGCTCAACCCAGAGTAGGTATTATATAAATATTAGTTGGGATTGTTATTACTCTTATTAATCAGCCATAACATTTTTTAGTAGGAAGGGACTTCAGATGTCACTTAGCATAACTCCTAAATTAAGAATGAATTCCCTCTGCAACATGGCCGATACGAGAGTATCTCTAGTGATGTCCTATTCTATTGCACAGCTAGAATCATTAGGAAGTTCTTCCTTACATCAAATCAAAATCTAACTCCCTATAAGTTCCATCTCTGGGAACGAGGCATTTCTGCTACCCTACAGTAGAAATAGTCAAATTCTAGAGCAAAAGTTCTTAATCTCGGGTCCATGTATTTACATTTGTTTTGATAACTGTAAACTATTCCATGCTGTCCTAATGTGCTCATGGTATCACATTTTATGTGTAAATAATGCACCATTATGACCTTATCTTTGTATACAGTGTGAAATGTTGGTCTGTACCTAGATTTTGCCATAATGTTTTCCCACTTTTCCTAGTTTTTGCCAAATAATGAGTTTTTGTTCCTAAAGTTTGGTTGTTTGGGATTATCCTATACTAGATGGCTATGGTTATTTACTATAGCATAGTGTGCACACACACATACACACACACACACACATATATAATATGTGTGTGTGTGTGTGTGTGTGTGTGTATATACATACACATACACATAGACACATCAGGGAATGCACTCACATCAGGGAATCTCTGGATCAGGTTAGCTCCAAGAGGCTGAAGTGGGCCAGAGCTTTTTATATGGAAGAGTAGAAGGATCACATTCTGGTATGATGGCTTGATTTCCCCTTTTAATGCCACAGGGGAAGAATCAAAAAACTAATAATCTGGATGTTTCTATCCCAGGAGTTTCCAAGTCTAGAAGAGTTTTGTTGTTTCTTGTTCAGTCATTTCAGTTGTGTCTGACTTTTCTTGACCCTTTTGGGGGTTTTCCTGACAAAGATACTGGAGTAGTTTGTTATTTCCTTCTCTAGCTCATTTTACAGATGAGGAAACTGAAATAAAGAAGGTTAAATGACTCTTCCAGGATCATACAGCAACTAACTGTGTGAGGTTGGATTTAAATTCAGGTCTGCCTGAATCCAGGCCTGGTGCTCTATGCACTGCACCACCTAGCTTCACTTAGAAGAGTCTACTCTTGAGAAAATCCTGGAAAGTCAAGTTGGAGCTAGCACCTTGTCAGAAAAGAGGGAGCATCTCTATAATAGAAAAAAACCTACCATGTTAAATGTTAGTGGTGTTGGTGGGAGAGGGTTCCTTTGTAGCTGTCCTTTGGATTAAAACTCAAATATCTCCTTCTCTGTAAAGTCTTCTATGATCCCACCTTTCAATAGAAGCTTTCACCCTGCACTTACCCTGCAAAGCTGTGTACTATGAGCAGCAGCATAGTGTTGGGATAGAGTACCAGCCTAGTTGCCAGGCAGACCTAACTCTGGCACATTCTGGCTATATGACTCTGGAAACATCATTTAATCTCTTTGTTCTCTTGGCAAATCTCTAAGATTAAGAAATTGTTGGAAAAGGTGGCACCTTGTTTTTTTATAGCAAGTTTCCTCATCCAGGATTTCCCAGTATCAGTGAAATCATAGGTCTAGACCCTTTTCTCTCCAGTGTATTACAGCAATTTTTGTACCTTGCTGCTTTAGCAGATTATAAGCTCAGGGCTCATCTCACAAGAGGTTACATGAGAAATGTGAGTGGAATGACTTTCATCTGAGGCAATATAGAGCAGTAGTAAGAGCACTGACATTATGGACATCTGCCTTTGAGTCCAAGTTCTGCTACTGATGAGCTGTATGACATGGAGAGAGTAGCTTCCTGTTTCTGAAACTCAATTCCCTCATTTGTAAAATGAGATAAATGGACTAGCTGATCTCTTGGGCTCTCTCTAATTCTAAATCTACTGGCTAGCACAATCAATGAAAAGCCATAGTAGGTAACCATTAAATGATTGTTGACTTAAAGGATTTCAATATGGAAGGTAATTAGTTTTCCCCAACAACATCTGCTCAGGTGTTTCCATATGGCTGTGTATAAACTACCTTGTAGGCAATACAATTAATTAAGTAGTCAGTCTATTAGGATTATTAATTCTGCCTGAATACAGAATGAAACTACCCAAACTGAGATATTTGTATTGTTGTTCAAAGATGAAACATAGAAGAAATGTGTTTCCTGACCACCAAATGGTTTTTGAATTGATATATCTAGCAAGAAAATTATCACCTTGAATTACTATAGGAAGCTTTCATCACCCAGGAGTACCCAATATCAATCATAGATTCTTCATAGTGTATTATAGTAATCTTTGTTCCTATGGAAAATAATTTTTTGTGTGCTGGAGCAAAGGAATGCTAGAGCTTGGAAGGGACCTCAGAAATCATCTAGTTCTGCCTCATCGTTTTATAGAAAAGAAATCTACCCTGTGTTGACAAGAGTGATTTTAATAGTAGCAAGAAGAGCAGGTACTATGCCCTAGTGTTGTAATTCCCATCTCAGTGCTCTTTTTATGTCTAAAGAACTTCCATTTTAAAGTGCCTACAAGATATATCAGAATTATATTGAAAAGAACAACTATATTTTTAGTTAGTATTTTTGAAGGGAAGCAAGGCTTCACTGTGGCTGCTGAACCCTTCCATCCTCATTATAATACAGACAGAGTTCAATTGTTCAGTCACTCAGACATAGGAGAAGTAAGGGATACTGCATTGTAAAAGAGAAACAAGTCTTTAAGACCTTAACTCTGCATCTATACCCCATGTCAACCAACATTTGAACATTGATCTTTGGTCATAGCAAGCTTTCAAAACAACATACTAGGATTGAACTATGAACATGGAGAAGAGAATTGATCCCTTGATCTTATTATGGTAGCTGAAATAATTTCTCAACCTGCTCTTTCATGAGCACTGATGTACTATGTCTATAATACTTCTCTCTCTTTAGAATCACATAATGACAGAACTGGAGAGGACTTTAGATATCATTTATAGTTGCAGATGAGGAAGTTGATCTAGAGAAGGGAAGTGGCTTCCTCAGGGTTATGCAACTGATCAGTGATAGAATAAACCCAACTCTCATGCTAGCAGCACTCAGTCACAGAAGGCCTGCTCTTTGACAATGGAAGAACAATGTTGCAATCATTTTTGATCTTTAGTAATTTCTGGGTCTAACTAGTGACTTAAGGTTATGAAAATGGCATAGGCTTATACCTACATTTATTTTGCGAAACAGAATTTTTCCAGTATTTTGTGTAATGTCCCAATGCATACAGCAGTACCTGACCCAGAATAGGTTCTTAAATTTAAAAATAATTCAAAGAATCTGACTGTATCAACTGACATAGTGTGTGTACATATATGTGTGTGTATGTGTATTATATGTATGTATATATGTATATATATATATATATACATATATACTCATAAAACAATAATAGGTTATTTTTTAAATTTAAAAGTAAAATCATAATATAATTTTGCATTAATTGATGCACCTGGTACTTTTAATGTTAATAACCGCCTATTGATTAATCGATGATTGATAGAGCATCTACCTATGCCAAATTACTAAGTGAGTACCTGCAAAGACCTGGGCCTAAAGAGCCCAAGGCCTTCCACTGCATCATGGGTCATCTCCAGTCATCCTGATGAATATCAGGTCACTGGATTCAGATGACTCTGCTGGTGATCTGCACAGCCCTCCCTCACTCAAAACAAAGTCAAGCGCAAGTCATGTCATCATTTCTCTGATGGAGTGGTCTTCTTTGGCAATGAAGGATGAACACAAACAACCTATGCCAAATAATATACTAGACACTCTGATAGGAGAACACATTAAATACAGTATAGTGTTACTTTTCCTCTAACTGTATAATGTAACTGAGACAATTGAGCATAGACAAGTAATTTAAAATTTTCTGAAGTTTTTGTACTCTCTTCTTTTGGAAACCTTGAAAACCAATGCCTCTATATTCCTAGAACAGCTACCTCCAACACTAGATCTCCTCTGTACATATTTTATGTGCTGTTCTCATATTTATTTTCTTTAATGCTATTTTTGCTTCCGTATGTAGAACATTGGGGATTATGATGCAAAAATCCCAACTTCAGGAGCTCCACCACTCTATGAAAAGAATTGAATTTGTTATAAAAAGGTATTACAAGATCTTTTCTACTTTTTGCCTATTTCCTTCCTTCCATTTTCATTCCTAGAAATGATTACACAAAACTTCTTCTTGATAAATAATTTCGATAAATAAATAAAAATCAAGGTTTTGAGATCAATTTCCATTTACACCAGGCATCTTCACGTAAATGATGCCAACTTTTGGATTCAATGGAAGTGAGTTCAGATCCCAGCTCTGTCACTAATTTTGTAACACTGGATGCCATTTCATGCCTACACTTCTGTTTCTTCATCTTCAATATGAAGAAATTGGTATCAATGATCTATAATGACTCTTCCAGTCCAAACCTCTAAATGTAAAGGTCATGTAAATCCTTAAATCCTGATCAGGTATATTGAAAGCTCATAAATTTTGTCACAAGGAGGTCTGAATAGCAGAGTGTGCAACACCATCCCTCAACTGGAAGATAAATTTCAACCTTATATTCTACATATGGTGATTCAATAGAATCATCTTGATTTAAGAGGATAACACATATTACTATGAGCTGTATATAATTTTTAGGCAACCATTTGAAAGCAAATATGATCATCAACACTGGTGTACTTCAGCCTCCTACAATATGGTGCTTCCAAAACTAATATTAAGTTGCATTGCTCTCAATGTCCATATGCTTGCTGCCCATATACCAGAGCAAATGGAAATTAACCATCTGGTTTATTTCTCATTTGGTATCCTTTATAGGATCTGCTTTACAAAAGTCGATGTGCCATAGAAAATGTCTTATTTTCAGCAGTACCCACTTTATTCCCAAGGCCATCATCTAGGAATGGCCATGTTAAAAATAACTATGTCCCTCAGGGATGGAAGTGTTAGAAATGTAACAGTTTGCATTCACTTTAGTTGTGAAAGATTGTAGAACATCCCCATTATAATGTAGACATCAAAGGATGAGGATAATTTTAGTAAGTTCCATTTATAAAACACTTTAACATGTTCAAAGCACTTTCTTCCCAACCAAGCTGTGAGGTAGGCAATATAAGTATGGTTCCATCTTTATAGGTAGGGAAATTGAGACTCAGAAAAGACAAAGGACTTAACCATAGTAATATATCCAAGAAGTGTGAGAGCAAAGATCTAATCCTAGAGAATCTGAATCTACATCTGGCTGTATTTTCATACAGACTTTTTCTGTTAAAATGAAAAACAGCATTCTCTCTCACTTGCTCCATTTCTCCTTTTTCTAACTCACCTTATTAGTCCTTTCTCCATTCTTTTCTTCTCTGTCTCAGTCTGAGTCTCTATCTTTCTCTCTGCCTTTGTCTGTCTGTCTCTCTCCTTTCCCTCTTTTGTCTCTGCCTATATGTCTTTCCAGATGAAAGGTAATAAGGACCTGAACTAAGGTTATTGGCCCTATAAATTAGAGAGAAATGGAGACATGATTGATGTTGTACAAATAAAAAACACAAGAATTGACAACTGGATATGTGAAAAAAGAGAGGTAGGATAAAGCTAAGGCTGTGAATCTAGTGATGAAAGAATGGGTGGTACCCTATAAAGAAACAAAGTAATTTAGGAAAATGTGGAATTAAGGGGAAATGATGAGTTCTGTTTTGGACATGTGCTCAAGAGGCATGCAAAACATTCAGTTCAACTTGAAGATTTGCAACTACAGCTCAGAAGATCGTATAAAAATAAGAGGAGAAGCTCTAAGAGAGCTCAGGGGTATGTTCATAGTTAGGAAAAAGGATAAGGTTAAAGAACTAGCAAGAAGACTGAGGAGTCATCAGATAAGTAGGAGGAATGAGTAATGTCAAATGATGCAGAGAAGTCAAGAAGGATGAAAACAGACCCATCTGATTTGTCAATTAAGATGTCATTGTTAACTTTGGAGCTGGTAGTGCCAGTCTAGAGATAGGCTCAGAAGACAAACTGTAGAGAGTTAAGAAGAAAGCTGAGAGAGAGAACAAGAGGAGGTAAGAAATGCAGAGATGTTTCTATGATTTTGTGAATTGACAAGAGATATAGAATGATAGCTTTAGAGGATGATAGGGTTCTTTTATGGCAGGGAAATTTTGAGAGTTTTTGTAGTTAGCGGGGAAGGAGATAGTAGACAGAGACCAAAGATCATACATATAGAGAGGAGATGGTTCGGATCCATTATGAACATTTTCCCCATTTCCACTCTGTATGGTCCAGACACACTGGCCTTTTCTGTATTCCTCACAACACACCTTGATCTCACAAAACTGCCTTTGCACTGACTTTCACCCACAACTGAAATGTACTTACTTGCTCTTCACGGCCATCTCCTAGATTCCCTTACTTCCTTCCATGACTCAGTTCAACCATTGCCTTCTATTGAAGCCTTTCTTGATTCCTGTAACTGCTGGTACCTTTTTTCCCAAATAACTTGTATTGTATAGTATGTACATACCTGTTGCTTCACTGGGTCCTCGATACCAGGATTATTTTTTACATTCCCCACATCTAGTACAGTGTCTGACACACATAATAGGTGCTTACTAAATGCTTGTCTATTTATCTTTACTATGACAAATCTTTTTGTTTTCCTTGGTTACTTTTTTTTTTTAACCTACCTTGACTCATTTTGCAGTTTAGCAACCCTGCTATTAATCTGATTGTGATCTCCGTCTTTATCAGACTTCCTTATTTGCCCTTGCTTATATCTTCTGAACTGATCTTTTCAAGATGTAAGTTAGCATGTGTAGCCACATAGTTTCTTTGAACAACTTCCTGTTCTACTCCTCATTGTACTTGTTTTACTTTGTCTTAAGAATTCCATTCTTGTCCCTCGTAGGCTGATTTCCCTTATAGAATTTTAGGTTATCAGATTTTATTCATGTTTGTACCTATAAAGTCTGTTTTTCTGAAAATGCTATGTGTATATGAGACATTTCAAGTTACCTTCTATTGATTGTCACAGAAATCTATGATTGGATCCTTACTCCTACCGTCTGAAGTTTCCATCAAGGTTCTCAGAATCCAGTTGTTCTTCAGACAATAAGTAATACGTTTCAGAATATCAATTTTACTTATTGGTTGCTGTTGTCACTCATTTCAGTTGTGTTCGATTCTTTGTGACCCCATTTGGGGTTTTCTTGGCAAAGATACTGGAGTGGTTTGCATCTCCTTCTCTGGTTCATTTTACAGACAAGGAAACTGAGGCAAACAGTGGGAAGTGACTTGCCCAGGATCTCTCACCTAGTAAGTGTTTGAGGTTGGATTTGAACTCAGAAAAAAGTTTCTTCCTGACTGCAGGCTGGTTACTCTATCCACTGGACTTCTGTTAGTAGTATTGCCTAGTGGATGGAGCGTTGAGTATAGAAGGCCTTTTTCTGAAACTGATTAGCTCTGTGACCATGGGAGAATCACCTTATTTTTCTGAGTTTCAATATCTTCCTTTTTTTAAAAGGTGACAATAATGCCAAAGAGTCTATTTCATGGGTAGTTGTGATGTGCATTTATGATGCCTGTGAAGTGCTTGCATACTTGAAAGTTCTTAAACCTTACAGTTTCTGAAAAATGAAATCATTAAGGCAGGCCAAGAAATGATCATGTGCTAACTGATGTCTAGGCAATTGGTCTCTTAGCTACAGCTTATTTCCATACTAGCCTTTCAAAAATGAAGGACAAACACAATAACATCTCTTTCACTCACGCTTTGTCTGTCTTTCTATGTCGGTCTCTTCTTTTGTCATTGTCTCTACCTCTGTGTCTCTGTCTCTATTTTTCTCTCTCTGTCTCTGCCTGTCTCTCTGTCTATCTTTCTGTCTGTCTCTCGCTCTAACTATTTTTTGCTGAGACCTTAGAAATATGAGACAAAGCTCATCAGCTCTGCCTTATCCTCTTCCAGGATTATTAAGAATCTTCTGGAGCCTAATAGAAGTTTTAAGGCATTTGCCATGGCCTGGGTTATAGCTGTAGGATCATGATAGGAGTTAAAAAGATAAATGAAAAATGGTGTCTGTATTTACCTCCATTCTTATATATACTCAGCATGGATTACAGACTCTAGTGGCATTTTGCTTTTGGGTGTAGGTGAGATGAAAATAATTCCTTTGTACTGACCCAGCTGGAAATGAGGTTGGGAATCTTTTATGAGTTGCATAAGTGGAAAAGACATTGACAGCCTTCTATTACTAATAGTATGACTTTGAAGAAGTGTTTAAATCTTGCAAGCCTCAACTTCCTTGTCTGTAAAATACAGATAATTATATTTTCATTATTATTCTGCAGTACTGTGATGAGGAAAGGATTATATAAATTTCTAGTACATAAATGTGAGGTATTGCTAATTATAATTGTTATAAGTAGGGTTTCCTAATGGAACCATGTAATTCCCTATTTAAGCATAGTTAAAATATTAAGCCACATCTCCTGGGTCCTTTTACAAGATCTTGTCCATCTCAGCACCTGGTGAGCCCCTCCTTCCATTAAAAATATAACTTTCTGTATATTTCCCATACTTTTAATTCTATTTTTTATCGCTGATGCAATATAAGCGCTTACAATCCCTTATTTCTTTCAAATCTTCTGACACCTTATATCTTTCAAATATTCAGGCACCAGCTTTTACATGAAACCTTTCCTCATCCTTGACCTGGCAGTGGTATCTCCTCCCTAACCTTCACATCATTCCAAATTCCATCCCCCCAAAAATACATTCATCTTGTATGCATTTTGCACATTCTCATTTATGAACATGCTATATTTCCAGTGGAATGTAAGGAGGATAAGAGAGATTTATTTTTTGTCTTTGAATCTGTGTCACTGACAATAGTGTATGACTCATAGTAGATACTCAATAAATGCTTGCTGATTGACTGCCTGTGTACACCTGTCTTATTTCTCCTGCCAGATTGGAAACTACTTGAGAATAATGACTGGATCACATACATGCTTTCAGCATATCTCCCTCTCAGCAGAGGTCCAAATAGAGGATGGCATATAGTGAGTAGTAAAGAAATGTGAAAATTGATTCCACTACTGTCATCCTATTCCAATCCTTACCATAGCACAGGAATGAGGGTGAATTCTTAAAGGTAGACTAAAAATTCTGACATACCTTACTAATTTGCGAAGGCTTATGTGTAAACTCAGAGGACAAGTTCCTTCTGAAGAGAGGCCAAGGAATAATCATAAAGGCAATCTGTAGAATCAGCATCAGGTAATGAGTGTATTATTACTGTAGTTCTTTTTGGTTACATAATGTCTAATGACTACCTACTTAAATTTGAGCAGGTTAGAAAGAAGCTTAGCATCTGTATGGTTAGAGAGACTGTGAACAAGCTGAGAACTCAATGAAGAACCACTGCAGCCATTCATTTACACAAGACTAACAAAACTTGAAAGCAACTTCTTGATACATAATTCATCCTTCATGGACGTGTTCTTGTCTCTTTATGTTGATCCATAAATGCATGAACTCTTAATTTAATCTGATGTCACTTCCCAAAGCTCTTGCAGAGCTCTCCCAAGTTTGCTGCTGCAGTTAAGGAGGTCAAGTGGCATCTACAGGGGATGCCTGCACAAGATGACATAGTTATGGTTCAGACATAATTACCATTGTATACTCAAATTAATATTAAATTTATAAAACCTATGTTCTCCAAAGAATCTATTTATTATTTAAAAGGACCCCAGGGTTCTCTCTCGCAAGGATAGCCACCATCACAGGACAGAGGCATGACAGGAGCTGAAAGCAAACAAATTGCCTGGCAAGATTTAATTTTGTATGCGTTTATACAGAAGCAATTTAGAACATGGAGATCAGAGCACTCCAGCTGTTCTCTTCAAATCACATTGTCCCATGCATAAAATTCCAGGATATTTGAAAACATTTGTGTTCCACCAGGGAAACACACACACACACACACACACACACACACACACACACACACACACTGCAAAGTAAGACTTTTGAGAATTGTATACTTTCATCTTATATTCAGTTCCTTCTTGCTTCTATAGGAATCATTGCTTCTTTTCTCTCCTGGAACTACCAAACCGACTAATTTAACGAAATCAATCACATATATGCATAGAATTTTATAGCTGGAAGAGACCTTAAAAGAAAATGAATCAATATCGTATTTCAGATATAAGGGAACAACCCAAAAGAGATGATATGAATTGCTCTAAGTCATATGTCATTGGTGACAGAGCTTGAATTTGAATTCAGGACAAATGATAGTCTGCTTATTTTTGCAACATAAAACATTAATTCTTGTCAGCTCAGGTTTTAATTTCTGTTTCTTGATTTCTTTAACATGAGAGCTTTTTATATTTTAGTTCAAGGTTTCTTATACAGACATGATAAGAAAAAAAAAACAAGACGATTAAAAGATAAAGAAACTGAGTCCAAAAGAAATTCTCTAAAGGTAGTCACATCAGAAGGTGAGGGTAGAATGGAAGGATTGATGAAAAACACACTTCCTTCCAAAGAACCTATCTCATCTCTAAAAGATATCATCATCATTACTAGCACTTTTATAAGTTCTCTTTGTTTATAAGCAATCTCCTTGACAGCCTTATTATACCTATTGACAGAGAGGAAAATTGAGGCACAGGCCCAAAGAGTATCACAAGATTGCAATTTCAAAGTGATTTGTGGTCAGAGATCACTAAGTACTATCATTCACTTGAAGAAAATAAGTAGGGGGCATTCAATAGAACTCTGTACCAAATACTTTTGCTTTTTATTGCTAATATTTGCTGAGTGTATGAAGGAAGAACAATAGAAAAGTTGTCTTTCAAGATGCTAGAAAAATTTATTGACCTAATACAAAAATACTAGATCAGATAAGAGGGAAGAGAGTGATTTTTTTTTTCCTTTTCCTAAGTATTGATGTTCTGTTACTCTGAAATGTGACCATTGTTCAAGGAACGAGTTAGGTGTCAAGAAAATTCAACATGGTAAGTGACCACCCAGCCTCTTCTTTCAGATAATACACCTTCAACTACCTTTAGTTAAGCTGCCACATGTTTTCCAATTTTAGTTAAAATAGTAAAGGAGCAGGTAAGTTAATAATTTTGGCAGGTTATTTTCATTGAATATGCTAGTTGGGTGACTTGAATTGGTAGAAAAGTCCATCAGTTTGGTTCTATTACAACTATTTTTCTTTGGGAAACGTGCATTAGTGCTTAGAAGATCACCTTTAAATTATTTCTATTTCTTTTATTTAGATTGCCTGCTCCTGACAGAGGCAAACTTTTATAGAAGTACTCTCAAGTACTCAGAGGAAAGATTTAATTTTCCCTTTTTCCCTTGTATATTTGAGAAATAACAAGAAGGGTATTTTTCTCACATTTAATAACCAAGATAACTTAAAAGCTTTCATTGGAGTGCTTAAATTGATAGAGAGTGACTAATAAATCTGTCTTTCAATGATTCAGGAAGTAGTTAATAAGTACGGACAGAGTTAATAGCAATTAATGTTGTGCTAGGTGTTATGTAGCACAAAGAAGAAATATAGGTGTGGTCCTGACGCATAAGGTCTTACAATTTGTTATAATGATACGCCTTATACATAAGACATAATTAGAAAATAATAAATTCCTGATTATAAGGGAAAGTTCAGTGTAAACTAGAGTAGTCTAGAAAAGTTCCACAAAGGAGATAGAGACAGCTCTAAGTGTTAGTAGGTGAATAAGTTGGGGAAGATATTTTATATGACTGAATAATAAAAATAAAAGAATAGAAAGTGGTATGAATATGGCATGTAAAGGATGTGAATACAGTATTCTGACTGCAGGACACTGATTGTGAAATTTTGTAAAATAAGTTTGGAGAAATGATTAGAGGTAGATTAGATGCAACCTTGATATTAAACAGATAAGATTGAAATCCATACACGAAGGTATAAAACAAATTCAGGAATATGAGTGACAGAATGCAAAGTTCAAGGAACAATGAATTGTCCGGGTGTGTTGGAATGTAAAGGAAATGAAAGTGCATGATCTGAAATAAGAATGGAAAAACAAGTTGCAACCAAGGCATGGTGGATCTTACAGAAAAAGAGATTTGTGTTTTTCCTAGAGGCAACTGGGCACTGAAAGATTTGTTTTATTTAGTATTTTATTTTTCCAATTTACATGTAAACAATTGTTGGCATTTGTTTTTAAAATTTTGAGTAACAAATTCTCTCCTTTCCTCCCGCCCCAATTCTCCTTATTAAGAAGGCAAGCAATTCTATTATATGTGCATAGTCATGCAAAGCATTTCCATAATAATTATGTTGTGAAAGAAAATATAGATTAAAAAAAAACCTCAAGAAAAATGCTTTAGTCAGTCTTCAGACACCTTAGTTCTTTTTCTGGAGATGGGTAGCATTTTTGTCATAAGCCCTTCAGGGTTTTCTTGAATCATTGTATTGCTAAGACTAGCTAAGTCATTCTCAGCTGATCAACTTACAATATTGCTGTTACTTTGTACACAATACATTCCTCTTTGCTCGTATAAATCTTTCCAGATTTTTCTAAGAGCATCCTGCTCATCATTTCTTATCATTATCAATTATCACAATTTGTTCAGTCATTCCTGAATTGATGATCATCTCCTCAATTTCTAATTCTTTGCCACCAAAAAAGAGCTACTATAAATATTTTTGAACATATAGATCCTTTTCCTTTTTAAAAATCTCTTTTGGGATACAAACCTGGTAGTGGTGTTGCTAGGCCAAAGGAGATGCGTGATTTCATAGCCCTTTGGGCATAGTTTCAAATTGTTCCATAGGATGGTTGAACCAGGTCACAACTCTACCAACATTGATATCTCATTTTTTGCACTTCCCCTCCACCATTTGCCCTTTTCCTTTTCTGTCCATAAATCAATTAGGCAATGACTTTTTTTTTTTTATAAATTTGACTCAGTTCTCTATATGTTTGAGAAATGAGGCCTCAATTTTTTTTCTCAATTACTATTCTTAATTTCCCTCCATCCTTTCCCCCCATTTTTCTACTCTCTCTCTGCTTTCACCCTCTCTCTCCTCAATAATGTTTTGTTCCTGACTATACCCTCCCCCAATCTTCCCTCTTTTCTATTATGCCCCAACATCTCCAATTTTCTGATCATCTTCTCCTCCTGTTTTCTAAAGGGTAAGATAGATTTCCCTAGCTGATTGAGTGTGTATGCTATTCCTTCTTTCAGCCAGTTCTTATGAGAGTAAAGTTCACTCATTCCCCCTTCACTTCTCTTCCCCTCCACTGTAAAAGCTTTTCAATGTCTCTATCATGTGAAACAATTAATTCCATTCTACTTCTTCCCTTCTATTTCTCCCAATACATTCCTCTCTCATCCCTTAATTTTATTTTTAAAAATATCACTCCTTCATATTCAACTCACACATGTCCCTTGGTCTCTCTCTCTCTCTCTCTCTCTCTCTCTCTCTCTCTGTATATATATATATATATTCATTCTAATTACCCTAATAATAGAAATATTCTAATGAGTTACAATTATAATATTCCCATGTAGGAATATGAAGTTTAAGTTTTTAAAGTGCCTTTTGATTTCCCTTCCCTTTTAACATTTTTAAACTTCTCTTGAGTATTCTATTTGAAAGTCAAATTTTCTATTCATTTCTGGTCTTTTCGCCAAAAATGCTTGAAAGTCTTCTATTTCATTGAATATTCATTTTTCATTTAAGGTTTATACTCAGTTTTGCTGGATAGATGATTTTTGGTTGTAATCCTAGCTCCTTTGTTCTCTGGAATATCATATTCCAAGTCTTCCCACCCTTTAATATAGAAGATGCTAAATCGTTTGTTATTCTGATTGTGACTTCATGATACTCGAATTGTTTCTTTCTGGATGCTTGCAATATTTTCTGCTTGACATGAGAGCTCTGGAATTTGACTATATTATTCCTGGAATTTTCATTTTGTGAACTCTTTGAGGAAGTGATCAGTGGAGTCTTTCAATTTCTATTTTACCCTCTGGTTCTAGAATATCAAGGTAGTTTACTTGATGATTTCTTGAAAAATGATCTCTATGTTTTTTGTTTTTTGTTTTTTTTTTTTTATCTTGGATTTCTGGTAGTCCAATAATTTTAAAATAATCTCTCCTATGTTGTGTCTATTTTCCAGTCCAGTTATTTTTCAAAGGAGATAGTTCACATTGCTATTTTTTTCATTCTTTCAGTTTGATACTATTATTTCTTGATTTCTCATAAATTCATTAGTTTCAATCTCTTTGATTTGAATTTTTTAAGAAATTATTTTCTTTGGTGAGGTATTGTACCTCCTTTTCCATTTGGTGAATTCTAATTTTTAGGTAGTTGTTTTTTCCTCTAGTGAATTTTTGTGCCTCTTTCTTTTTTCTCTTGTGAGCAATTCTGCTTTTCTGAGGCATTCTTCTCCGGTGTAACACACTTTTTCCTTCTCAATTTTATTTTTTAGATAATATCTCATTGTAGTCATTCCTCTTTCTCCCCTTTAACTTTATTTTTAGATATCATCCCATCATAACCAACTCACACCTATGTCTTCTGTCTATGTATACTGTTTCTAACTGTGATGGTAGTGATAAAGTTCTCAGGAGTTACAAGTATCAACTTCCCATGTAGGAATGTAAATAGTTGAATCTTATTGAAATCCTTACAATTTTTATTCCATGTTTCTCTTTCTATGCTTCTCTTGAGCCTGGCATTTGAAAGTCAAGTTTTCTATTCAGCTCTGATCTTTTCATCAGCAATGACGAAAAGTCCTCTACTTTATTAAATATTCTTTTATCCCCCTGAACGTTTTTACGCAGTTTTGCTGGGTTGGTGGTTCTTGGTTTGTAGTCCTAGCTCCTTTGCCTTTAGGATATTCTATTCTGAGCCCTTTGATACTTTAAAGTAGAAGCTACAATAGCTCATGTTATCTTGAGTGTAGCTTTATATTTGAATGGTTTCTTTTTAGTTGCTTGCAGTATTTTCTTCTGGACCTGAGAGCTCTGAATTTTGCATATAATTTTTGTTTGGGGAATCTCTTTCAGGAGGTGATGAATGAACTCTCTTAATTTGTATTTTACTCTCTGGATATAGAATATTAGGTCAGTTTTTCTTGAAAACTTCTTCAAATATGATAATTAGGCTCTTTTTTTGATTGTGGCTTTCAGGCAATCCATTAATTCTTAAATTATCTCTCATGGATCTATTTTCCAGATCAGTTGCTTTTCCAGTGAGATATCTCACTTTGTCTTCTATTTCTTTTCATTGTTTCTTAATGTGTTGTGGAGTTACTAGCCTCCATTTGCTGAATTCTAGTTTTTAAGGAATTATATTCTCTGGTCAGCTTTTGTACCTTCTTTCCTTTTTGGCCAATTCTTTTTTTTTTTTTTTTAAACTCCCTTCAGTGGATTTTTTGTGCCATTTACTTTTTACCATTCAGCCTACTCTGTATTTAAGGTCTTGCTTTCTTCAGGATTCTTTGTGTGCCACCATTACCAAGCTTTTGACTCTTTTCAAAAATGATGTTCTTGCATCCCTTTCATTTGCTTTCCCACTTTTTCCTTTACTTCTCTTATTTGATTTTTAAAATGCTTTGTGGGCTCTTCTGGGAATCCTTTTGGGGTTTGTGAACCATTCACATTTTCCTTTGAGACTATGCATTAAACTATTTTGACTTTATTGTCTTCTGAGATTATGTTTTGCTCTTCCTTGTCACTATTGTAACTTTCTAAGATGAGGTTCTTTTTTTGGCTGTTTGCTCATTTTATAATTTTATGTTAAAGTTGGACTTTGCTCCTGGGGTGGTGGGAGCACTGTCCCAAGCTTTAGTTTTGTTTTGCTTTCTTTCAAGATGCTGTTTTTAGTGCTAATTCTGGTGGTCTGTAAGTTTTTAGTTATTCCAAGATGGTTTGGTCTAGGAAGAGGTGAGTTTAGTACTCTCTTGATCTGTCTTCTGCTCTATGGGCAACTATAAGCACTGTTTTCCATCTTTAAACTGTGAACAGTGTGCTCACTCTCTTTTGGCAGCACATTCTTTCTCTTAACTCTGGAATTATGACAGAGGTCCAGCACCCAGTGCTAGCAAAAGATCCACTGCAATTTCTTTCTCAGTCATTGTCCATCCCCCTTTTCCTTTTGTGGCCTAAGAACTCTGGAACCGTTAGTGCTGTTTCAGATGTGTCCTTACCCCTAGACCTGTGACTGGCTTTCTGGGGTTAGCCTATATGAATAAGCTCCACTTTCACCACAGTGAGAGGAAATTTTCTTGCATATCTCCTAGGTTGTTTTGGGCCAGAAAATTGTTTCACTCTATCCTTTTGTTGGTTTTGCCACTCCAGAATACATTTTGAGCCATTATTTTAAAGTTCTTTGGAAGGGAATTTGGGAGATCTCAGGTGAGTCTCTGTCTTTACACTGACATCTTGACTCTGCCCATGTGATATCTGATGAGGTTTCTAAATTTAAAGTTTAGCTGCTTTGATTCTTTCTCAGTAGGAGAGTGGTGAAGAACACTTTTTAAATTAGATCTTAAAGTACAATTCAGATGAATGCTTTTTGAGGACACATGGGGATACTACGTGGTGTAGTCAGGAAGGCCTGAGCTTTAGTCTGCCCTCAGACAATAACTAGCTGGGTGACCATGACCAGGTCACTTGATCTCTGTTCACCTTTTTCCTCAAGTACAAAATAATATCACCTCCCTTCCAGAGTTGCTATGAGAATCAAATAAGAAAAAAAAAATTTAAAGCACTTAGCACAATGCCTGGCATATAGCAAAGAGTACATAAATATTAGTTATTAACTATTACTTCATAGAGGTAATTCCACTTTAGATATGAATTGGAACTGCAGATCTCTGTATTCTCCTCAGTTTTAACATTCTATATTTCAGCTATTCTGTGCCCAAAAGAGCTTTACATTTTACAAATGCCCAAAGTATACCAGGCAATTTTATAATATCATGGTAGGTAATATAGATATAATTTATATGTCTATTAGGAGGTCTAATTATCACAGACTTTAAGTTAGCTGAGGCAAGTCACTTAGATTTTTGATTCCTTAGTTACCTTATCTATAACTTGGTAATAATAATGATGGATGGGCATTTATATGGCACTTTTCTTCTCAAAAACTCAATGCAATAAATTCTCTTTATTTCCTGCACAGTATATCTGAGGCACTTAGAACACCCTCAGAAATGGTGCTCTATAAATACAAACTGCATATCTTAATCTATTTTTAAACTCCTGAAGTAATTCAGTGCCTATGACTGATGTTTGCAAGATTTTCAGCCTCACTTTTTTCATATGCAATCTTTCCCTTAATTCAATGTGAAATGATATTTAAAGTCCTTGTCCTTAGAGATGGTCATTCTAGCACTGGGCATGGAATGATTAACAAAAGCATTTATTTCAATTATTCTTTGTTTTCATGACAATTTTTATTTGAAAATAAACGTTACACAGAAAGGCATGACTTTGATTGAGTTAAAAGGAATTCTGAATTATGTCTAGTCCCAGTTGTAAATCATCAATCTTAGTCAATTATCAAATTTTTAATGAGCATGTAACTCTATGATAGTCACTGTCAAGGATATAAAATGAGAATAAAATATTATCTCTGCTCGCAAAGAATACACAATCTATTTGAAGAAAAAAAAATAAAACTTATGTATATGAAACACTTAAGAGGATAAGGCGTCAATATTGTATATATCCATGTAAGTCTAAACTATTAGAATTAAGATTACAGAGAAACCAATGAAGAGCTTGAATGGATGAGGAAAATTTCACAGAGGTAATAAAATTGAACTAAGATATGAATAAACAGAAAGGATAAAAATACTATTGCAAATTAAATTATCAGCAGGAGCAAAGAGAGATGTAGAAATTGGAAATATTCAGCAAATCATGGTAGGTATAGTAGGTTGAATGGATGAACACATGAGTGAGTGAAGGAAAAAGCATTTATTAGAGGCTTGCTGTGTCCCATACACTGTGATAAATTAAGATATACATAGAAAAAGCAAAACAGACCTGTTCTCAGAATTCAGATTCTTATTGGGGAGCAATATATACCAGCAACAACCACAACAGAAAGAAAAGCAGAAAGAAAGGAAGGAAGAAATGAAGGAAGGAAGATAGATAATATTTATAAAGTATTTTAAGGTTTGCAAGACATTTTATTTCTATTATCTCATTTTATTCTCATATCAACTTGAGGAGATAAGTGCTATTGTTATCTCCATTTTACAGGTGAGGAAACTGAGGTGAAGAGAATTGATGTGACTTGGCAAAGGTCAGTGTCTGAGGCAGGATTGAGGGTAGGTCTTCTTGATTGCAAGTCTAACATGCCATCCACTGTGCCATCCGGCTGCCAATGTATCTACAGATAGAAATAGATACATGATAGAAATAGGTGATGCAACATATTTGATATCAATATTTATGTAGCTATGGATATGAATATAGATATACATTTGAATTTTATATAGAGACATGTATATATCTATTTTATATATATAAATATAAATATAGATATCTAGATCTCCTATAGGTAGATGTCTATATCTAGATAGAGAGATAGAGAGATAGAGAGAAGAGAGAGATAGATAAATTGATTGATAGATAGATAGATAGATAGATAGATAGATAGATAGATAGATAGGTAGATAGATAGATTTAGGAAGGGGAAATAAACTTCCAGGTTATCTAATTTAATCCTCACAATTTACAGTTGAAGAGATTGAGGTCCAAAGAAGTTAAATGACTTACTCAAGATCACACACACAGATTATAATTGTCTGGGCAAGGGTTTGTACCCACGTCCTTTGCTTCTACATCCAACACTCTTTTCATTGTACTGCAATTGTGCCTCATGGCCTATGTTGATAAAAAATGGTCCTGATATTCCCAAGAAGGTGTACAATACCTGCCCCCCCCCCCAAGTACCACACTCACTGAGAGTGCCTCTCTTTATCCTCAAATCTGGTGGAGACCTGATTAAAATGAAGACTCTAAGGATTAAGGCATAAGTATGGTAATCTTGGAACCACAATGGGGAGGAAGTGTGTACCCTGCAGATAAAATGTGTGTCTTCCCTCCTCCCACTCAGAAGTAAGCATCTGAGACAAAACTCCAGCCACTTAACTTATTTATACTTCTGTTCCTAATTTAGACGTGTTGGAATTAACTTTGATTTCCACCTCTCTTTCTCTATAACAATTCTCTCCCTATTTTTATATTTTATTCTTTGAGAGATTTGTCAGATTTACCCCTTCCTCACTATTCCCATGTACTAGCAACCTACCAGTTTTTATCATAATCACCTCACAACTGTATTTCTACATTAATCTATTAGACTCACCCCTCCTATAGAGGGACTTTTATTTTTAACACGCTCTATATACTGCTGCTAGACTGATTTTATTAGAATAATATTTTCATCAGGTCACTCAGATGTTGAGATATCTATAAATATTTTGTTTTTGTTTTTCTCCCATTATTTGCAGAAAAGTTCCAAACTCTTCTGTCTTGTTGCAAACTCTTCAAAAATAAGACCATAATCTACATACTGTGGATGAATGGATGAGTTAAGGGTTGAAATAAGAGAATCAACGTGAAAAGTAACAGACCATGAAAGGGGTGTTCTGCTAATACCTCAAATCAATATTTGTTGGACAAACTGTATATGCAAGATCTCAATTCCAGAAAAGTCTCGGTGTGCATCATACTATTCAGAAATGAATAGCAAAGGCATGGGAGAAATAATAGTAGGATTTCTATTAGAATAAATAAAATGGTAGTATTTTCTCAGCTACTTTTTTGAAAGAAAGAATAAGTAAATATTCATGGATATTTATCAGTACACACACCAAACCAAACACACACACAAACACACAGATTTCAGAGTTGGACAGGATCTTGGCACAATGGATAGAGTGCTGGATCTCAATCCAGGAAGATTTGAATTCACACCTGGCCTCAGACACTTATGAAACCTTATCAGAGAAATTTGATGCAAAGACTTTCCCATTTGATGACTTCCTGTCTTGTCCTTGATAGATTAATGTTGTCCATACAGTTTTGCAGTGCCAAATTTCCTTTTCTGCAGTAAAAATAATGTTGTGTTTTTTCTGTTATTTCACCTTTTTTTTTGAGATGATCTTGTCTCTACTGGCTCTATTCTGCCCACCGTGGATCCCTTCTTCTGATTTGATAGTCCCTCTTCTTCTCCTCCCTTTCAGCTAGTACTGTTCATTAGTTTTTAAATTTCAGCTTCTGAGCCCCTTTCCAAAAATGGTTTCTCTCATTTTCTTTATTATCTATTTTCTCTTTCAGTCTGTTTTAGACCTTCATTCTCTCATGACTCCTCTCTCCTTCCCTCCTTCTCTCTCTCCATCTCTCCTTCTCTCTCTCTGTCTCTGTCTCTGTGTCTCTCCTTCTCTCTCTCTGTCTCTGTCTCTCTCCCTCTCTCCTTCTGTCTCTGTCTCTCTCTGTCTCTCTGTCTCTGTCTGTCTGTCTGTCTGTCTGTCTGTCTGTCTGTCTGTCTCTCTCTCTCTCTCTCTCTCTTCTCTTTTATACTATTCAAGCTTTTCACCTCTAGGTGCATTCTGCCACTACCATGCAGGTCTCAATCACATAAATTTCATGGTACTTCATTTTCAGAACCATGCCAATAGGTAATTGATGAGTATGACAATGATTGCAGTGATGATGATGCAACGATTATCATGGTTAACATTTTTATAGTGATTACTATGTTCCAGGGATTTTTAAAGTATATTATGCTTTTTGTATTGTTTGGTCCTCAGAACAATTCTGGGAGACAGGTGCTATTATTTTCCTCATTTTTCAGATAGGGTAACTGAGACAAACTACTATCACACATCTATTAAGTGTCTCTGACTGATTTTGAACTGAGGGCCAGCACTCTATCTAGTGCACCAACTTGAACTGCCCCATGTGAGGGCCGCTCCCCGACCAAGTCCCTGATAATGTGGCTTCTTCTGTTGACCTTTGCTTTTATTTCTAAATTTGCCTGGAAATTTCATCTCTTTGTCTCTGTTCTCCCATTCCTCTAGGTTCCAGTTGCTCAGAGAGGTGGCAATTTCCCCAACTCTGAAGAAAAGTAGACTTTTTAGGCACCAAATCCTTCAGGCTTCATCCAACATAAAATCTTTAACTTCCTTCAAGGTTCATCTCTCTACACTCAGAACACTCTTCAGCAGAACTCCTCCCTTTTCCAAATTAAGGTCTCCTTCCTTTCCTCTTCCTCTTTCATCTTTCACCTCTTTTTTACCCACCTTCCCAATACCATGAAGACTACTTTCTCCTCACTTCTAGACTTTGATGTGACCACAGAGCATTACTCACTCCTCCCTATCCCCCTACATTCCTCACTCCGTTATGTACCCCTCCGTATTGCAATGTAGTCACACAAAAGAAGCATTCACCTAAAGGCAGGGTGTTTGCCAGATTCTTACCATAATACCCTCTGTTCCCTCTCCTTCACTGTTACTTCTACCAGATTTCTACCCTCACCCCTGTGTCCCTGTGTACCTTTAGAAAGAAGTCTCATAGTGGTATCTCTGTTATCATTCGCTATGTTTGCCTGCTGCATTTAGTCACTTCTGCATTTCTGTTGTTTGGAATGATTTTCTTTCTAAAAAATATTTCAGACTTTTCTTTCTTATTGAATGTTCACCTTTTCTTTTGTATAGTTCAGCTGAGATTTGTAGGATAAGTCTAGACTGCATCCTGCATTGCTCTTGACAGCACATTACTCCACTCCCTCTTTTTCTAGTGGGTGTGGAACAATCTTGCTTTTTGGTTAAATATCCTGTTTCTTTTTATTTGTAGATGTTTTTCCTGATGGCTTACAGAGCTTATTTCTGAATTTAATTGTTCAATTTAACGACTGTGTGTCTTGACCTTTATACCCTTGAGTTTATTTTCTGCATGTTATTTGTGCATTCTTTCAACTGGAATTTTGTAACAGTAAGCATGCCGACATACACAGGGGAGCTTGCTATCACAGGTTCTTAGATTTGCATTTATAAAAATAAAGGCAACTTTTGAGGGGGCAACAATCGCTTTGATCAAGCTTATGTGTCATTCATTTAATTCAAGGGAAAAAGTAAGCACCCTGAACTTCAGAGAAAATAGAGAAAAATCAAGGTCAACAGACATGCTTCCAAATGTCTGACATTAGCAACACATCCATCATAGATCAGCAGACAGATTCAACTGTGACCATAGTTAATAGAGAGGGAAGCACCAATATCTGGATTTTCAAAGTTAGGGGACTCCTTAGTGACTTCCCAGAATCTCATGTGGCCAAACAAACACTTCCATTCAGTAAGCCCCAAAGTAAAACTTTACCCTCAGAACATTTATACACTTTTTAGAGCCAGAGGACATCACAACTCTTGAGAACCAGCACTTCATTAACAAAAGTCCTACAAAACTTCCCAGACCCATTAATGGGTGGGAAAGATTATCTTTACTCACATTATTCAATCATAGGCACTTGATTACACTAAAGCAAAACCAGCAAAAGATCCTACTTGGTTTGCCATCACAAATTTTATGTTCTAGAAATTTTGGGCAATATTTTATTATTTTCTTCATTGTGGTACTAAGAATGGTATGATATTTTGCCCTACAATAGTCTTTTGAGAGTCCTATGATCCTTAGCTTATCTCTACTCATCCTGTCTTTGCAGGATGCTAAATACGTTGTCTTTTTATGCTATTACTTTTGTTGGTTGTTTTTCACTTCTCTGTACTGATGTTCTCAATCTAATATTCTCTCTTTTATTTCTTTGGTAAGACTTATCATTGAAGATTCAAGTAAATTCATTACTTTTGCTGTGCAGGACATATATTCTGCTCTCATAATTCTCATTTCTCCTTTAAACCACCTAAGAACAGCTTGTTGTAGTTCCATGTTCTCAGATTTCACAGAATCCTCTGTCTCATCATGTTGGATCATTTTCTGTGTTGTTGTTTTTCCCAGTATTTATTAATAGATATCTGACTTCCTTTACTAGATCTAGAGGCCATATTTCCTTCTGTTAATGTTTTTCCTATTGATTTATCTATTTTATGTTCAAGGCTTTTGTGATTTCTTTGTGAAATTTTTGGTACTATCAGTATTTTTTTCCCTTTTTCTTTCCTTATGACTCATTCCTGACTCCTTTATGATTGTAATTTCCTTGAGGACTGAATTTCAAAATGTGCCATACTCCTCTTGAGATGGGCATGTCATGGTTCACCAGCCTAGGACTCTGCCCTAAGTGAGTTTTTGGTGATCAGAACCAGCCTTAGCTGTATGCTATGATCTTTTCCTCAGGTTTGGTGGAGTTTTATATTAACCACCACATACACTTTGTCATGTTCTGGTGATCTGTTCCACTTTCTCTGTTCCTACTTCTCTGTCTGGGCAACAACAGAGCCTGCTTTCCTAGCACAAATGCTTGGAGGTCATAGCCCTTGGCAACCTATTTATCCTGATGATTTATGATTAATGTGGCTGTTGAGACCCAAACAAACTTTCACAGCCTAAAACCAGATTGAGGGGGAGGTCAAAATGAATACAAGGCTATTCATATTCTGTGTCATGTCCTTAGATCTGCTAGTACAGCTTCTCTGTCAGTAGAATGGGAGCTTGGGGAGGGCTACTGTGTGAGTTCATTGTCATTGGATAGGGTGATTTTTAAACCTTATTTTGTATTTTAGGTGTCTTAGACCATGGAAATAGCTGAAGTTGCTTTATCTTTGGCACACAATTTCCCTTTTGGAGAAGTCTGAGAGATCTTGGGGATCAAGGGAAAACATCTTGTCCTCTGTCTTATTGCTCACATGACCCAAATTTTCTATTTTTTTAGACATCTATATCGAGTTGTGACATATCAGACTAGTAGTATATTAACGCACTTTGCTTTTTTGTCAAATTTGTGTCTCTATCATGTCATGCCCCTACCTTATACTTACAAAGTTGAAGTTTTATTTATCCTTATTAAAGTTCTTCTTAGATATTTTTTTCACTCTTGAAGCCTATCAAGATATTTTGGTATCCTGATTCTGTCATCCAATGCATATGCTTCTTTCCCACCCCAGCTTTGCATCTTCTAATGATGCTCTTTTGCTTTTATTCAGAAACTAGAGAAAATAGTAAAAATCTCTGGACCCCATGCAGATCTCTGTGTGTTCAATTCGACACTTCCTTCCTAACAGAAATCGAACTATAAATGCCTCCTCTTTGTTTGAATGACTAAACTATTATCTAGCCCTTCTATATTTTTACACAGGAATAGTATAAGATATCTTATCAAACTTTGTGCTAAACTCTAGAGGTAATTTAATAGTTTAATAACTCAAGAAAGGAAATAAAATTATTCTAGCAATACCTTCCTCATCTTTTTTTTTTGTGGATGCTCAGCAAGCATCTCTTTAATATATTCTAGTCTTTTAAAAATATATTTTCATTGGTAACTTTTGCATTTTTTACACCAGTAGAATTTCTTCCAGTATTTCTCTTTCTCCCAAAGAGTAATTTCATAAAACAAAGAAGAAAAAAAGACAGAAAAAGACAGAGAGAGAAAAAAAAAATTTAAGTCCTTGCTCTGACAGACACTAGGTATGTGACTAGATGAGTAATATAACTTTGCAGTGTTCTACACAATTCTTAGACTCCACATTGCATCGTTATAGGGAGTTTCCTTCCCCCAAACTGCCTATTCAAATAAATTGATAGGTTCAGCTCCTCTTTTTCTTGTCATATGGGCATTGACCATCATACTTGTGGCCACAGCATAATTAAAATTATTATTTTCTATACTATCCACATCCACAGAAAGAACTGATGGAGTCTGAATGAAGATCAAAGCATGTTATTTCACTTTCTTTATCTTTTTCATGTGTTTTTTTTTTCCTTTTGGTCGGATTCTTCTTTCCTAACATGACTGATATGGAAATACATTTTATACGATTGTACATATGCAAGCTATTAATTCCTACATTTTTAGGGAGAAAGGAATAGAGTGAGGGAGAGAGAAAATTTGGAACTTATTTTTTGAAAAATGTTTGAAATTGTCTTTACATGTAATTGGAAAAAATAAAATATTTTTAAATAATTTTTTTTGATACTTCGAATTTCTAAATTGATGTCTGACCACTTTTTTATGAATTAAAGTCATTATTCAATGCTTAGTGGAGATGATCTTCTGAAGTAAACCATGGGATATGAAAATCACTTTTATTATGTTTTTAACAGATCCTTAGAAGAATTGTTCACAATGACTGCATTTTCATTCATTAAAAGGGTTATTCATTTACCTGGAGTATTTCGTATTCCAGATCCAGCAAGTGTATTTAAGAAAACAAAGATGTAAACATAAGATGCTATTTGAATGAATTTGCATCTGAAGTTGTGGTTGGGGATGTTTTCAAAACAGCCAGATTGTTTGTAGAGTAAAAGACAAAGAAGAAATCTGCTCTCTGCAGCGTTCCACCTCATTTTTTTCCTCAGTGGAAGTTGAAATAAAAGATATGGGAATGTGTGCTGTATATTTAAATATAATGTGAACACTGAGCAAGCAGTAGTAGTATCTTTGCATTTGTAGAGTATTTTTGTATTTGCCAAGCAATCAAAACCACTGGTGAATACGGATGTTACTAAGGAAGTATATGAGCACCAATGGACAAATATAATAAATGAAACACAGTAATTATTTATTCCCAGTGAGGAAGGCTGAATAAGTTGATAAAAGAAAAAAAGAAAAGCTGGAGAATTTCTGAGTGTTTTGCTAAATCCTTTGTGATTATGTTTTTATTATGCAGCATTGTTTCATTTAATATTTCTTTTCCTGTTTGTTTTTCCTGATAGAGTGAACTAGAAAAGATTCCATTCTTCTCCCTTGCACTTCCCAGGATAATCTGCAATTAAATATTCTCCCAGAGAGTTCAATTCTAAAAGGATCTTTTAAAAAGAGAGAGTAATAAAAATTCATTCCAAATTCTTCTGGCCAGGGAATCACAGTTGAGTTTTCTTACACCAAAAGGGGGTATTTCCTTTGAAGAGAAAATAATAGAATATGTGAAATAGATGATACTACAATGCCAGCATTCAGATTCAAGACACTTCAAGGAAATTGGACTAAGCCTTTGAATATGCCAGTAGACAAAGAGGACTTGGGATGAAGTGAATTCAGATAAATACAGTAAATCTATTGTGCCTTAACAAAAAAATCTTTCAGTTCAGATACAGACTCTCTGGGACCCCATTTAAGGTTTCTTAGCAAACATACTGGGGTGGTTTGATATTTTCTTCTCTGGTTCATTTTCCAAGAAGGAAACTGAGGAAAACAGGGTTAAGTGACTGGCCCAGGGTCATACAAGCTAGTAAGTATCTGAGGCCAGATTTGAACTCATAAAGATGAGTCTTCCTAATTCCAGGCCTAGCAATCTATCCACTGTACCAGCTAGTTTCCCCTTATTGTGCCTTGCTAGGACTGAAATGAATGCAGAATAATTATAAGATCTATTAATTGCTGAATGTAATAGATCTATTTCTTTGAAATATTTAAAGAAAGACTATATGGATTGTCACCAATTAAGGGAGCCTGGATTTCAAGGCAGAGGCAATTAAACAATATTACTAATGTAACAACTCTTCTCAAAACAAACTAGTTTATAATTCCAAAAAAAATAAAGTACCTGGTTTCTAAGTGGGCAATTAGTAGTCACTTTATAGACTCGAAAGAAGGAAGAAAAAAGGGAGGGAGCAGATGAGAATGAGAGAGACCCTTGAATATGTTGCTTTTCAGACCAGTACATGAAGAAAGAGTCCACATTAATCTTAGAAGAGGCTCCTCTCAAGTCCTGATGAGTCATTATACCAAACTCTCAATATTTTAATGCATAGAATTCTGAGGTTCATGGCATCTCATACAGTATATGTTTTGTTTTACAGGGAATTTCAGGGTCATACTCAGTTGAGTCCGATTGGTTTCCTTCCTCTAAAATCATAGGCAGATCGGTAGATTCCAAACAGTTAGAAATATAAAAGTTTATAGCCTAAAGTATTCCAAGGGTATAAGAATGCTAGAAACGAAAGATGTCAGAAGAGAGATAAAGAAAACAGGAGATAGTAACATGGCTAAAGAAGAGACAATCCATTGGAGGAGTAGTGGGCCACTCACACTACACTAGTTAATTGTTTATATATTTATTTCTTTCATAAGTTCACACACACACACACACACACACACACACACACACACATACACACTTATGCCCATGCATACAGATACATTAAATGCTGAAAAACAGGAATTGCTAAATTTTTCTGGTCTTATTGTTTGTTTATAATCTGTGCCTGGTTCCTTCTCCTAACATCCCTCTGAGCCTAACACAAGTATCTACTTAACACCCACCCATCTAATGCAAGCTTAGTCTACATCCAATGATTATTAAGATTCCTGTCTATGGTACATAAGTAGCCTCAAGCTACAGTTTATCATCATTGCTTTGTGTCTTTCTTAGTCTTGGCTTTTCTATGATTAATACTCCCTGGTCAGAGTTCTTACGTTGTCACTGAGTTATCTTTATTATTAACTTTTTGCCTGACTATTTTGCTTTCAAAAACAATTCTATGGAACTAAGTTTCTTGACCCTCCTCAATGTCTTAATTGTGTGGATCCCAGTACCTGCTATACAGTTACCTAGACACTAATTGATTAATAACTTGCACTTTTATTAATTGGTTGCTATTGCAATCTTCCCCCTAAATATCTATTTTAAGGAATAAATTCCCATGTCTTTTTCCATGACTCTCTTAGCATAGCTCTAGCCATTTCAATGATATATTTAGCAAAATAATTCAAATCATGCACAGTAATTTACCAGTGGTATCCTTATTCTTTCTCTGTGCTTTTCTGCTTTTTACTGATTTATTCATTTGTTATTACCTGATAGAGACTCAAACATCTGTATATTCCTGGCTAGGTTCTTAATGCTCAGAGAAACAGTCTTTTCTTCCTCCAATTCCTTAATCAATGCTTGCCCCTATCTGGGACATGTGGTTGCTGTTTAAGCCCTAATATGACAAAATTTGAATTCTTCAATCAAGATAATGCAGAATTATCAGATTATGAAATAGAAGAAGTGCATTTGAAATAAATATATCCTGATTAGTTATGTCATTTAAAAGAAAATACACCCACTTTAGAATGTTCTACTTATCCCAGCAATGCTCTATTACTCAAAGAACTTTAGAAAATGTACTTTGGGAATCTCCTTCATAGCCAGTTCATGAAATGAACAAAGAAAAATAGTCTTTTCACTTTGTAGTTAAACAAAACTTATTTGTTAAGGTGTTATACTTCATAGTCATCAGTATTTAGAGTTGAATATCTTTTGTCTCTTTTCAAAAATAAATCCAATCCTGTATACTAAATATTTATTGCTATTTGAAGTCAGTTGTAAGTATGTGCCATAATCTTAAAATGCAATTTCAAAAAATGCTTTTGCAGAAAAATTATGAACAATGTTGGAATAAGGATGCAGTTTCTCAAGGGGACTACTTTGAAGGAGACAAGCACTTTTGAATCCAGGAATTCTACTATTTGTTATAGTCAATTTCAGACAGTTATAAGGATTATCTCTTTCTCCATTTGTAGCACAAAATAGCTGGTATTTCTTTAAAAAAATAATTTCAAATTAAAATTTTGCTACTCCACTAAAGTCTATATGCAGTATTTCATTTTGAAATGAAGGCAATTTGGAGTTTTTTAAGTATATTCTAATAGAATACTGATAGCAATGCACAATGGAAAGAAAACAAGAATACATTCCATGAGGATTTGCCTCTTGTGATCAGTCATAATGCACCATAAAATTAACAGGTATTTTTTTTTCAATTGCAGCAACTCAGAAAGACTATCCATTAAATGCCTCAGCTTTGTAACCTATTTAGGAAGAGAGTGCACCCATATCCAATGAAATCACAATTCTTTGAAGTATTAGAGCATGATACTGCTACATATAAAAATGTCATGTTCAATTATTAGTTCTTATATATGTGCCTTATAGCCCAAACTAGTGAAGAATGTATAATCTTGAAGAAAGAGAACTTTCTTTAGAGTTCAAGGACCTGAGTTCAAATCCAATCTCTCTCTTTGTGATCTTGGTTAACTTACTTCATCTCTAGTCTTTCCATCCTTCTCTCTCTATATAGACTGCAAGCTCCTAAAGCGTGAGGACTGTTTCTTTTATTTATGTATTTTCAGTGCCTGGCATAGTGCCTGAAAAAAAATTTAAGTCCCTAATAAATGCCTGCTGAATTTTGATTAGTGAAGGAATAAGTAAATAAGGGAATTCAATTAGTGCATCTCTGGGGTCCCTTTCAGTTTTTGTCTTCTTCCAAGTTACCTTAGGATACACCACAAGCTGCTTGTGGATAAGAGCCATGTCTTATAATGAACATCCAACACAAAACTTAACAGGTTGCTTTTTATTGAATGAATATATATTGGTTCATTGATAACTGTTTTAGCCAATAAGCAGATTCAAATTACATGAGGAAGACTTCTGACTATGGTTTGTAGTCATAGTCTGGATTTTGTAGTCTGACTTGATGGAAAGGAAAGAATGGAATGACTTACCAAGTTTACATTTTAATCTTATAGTCAGTTATTCAGAATAGCCTCAAACATTTAGATGGTCACATTTCTGAAAAATCATTGACCTGAAGAACAAGGTAATTTAATTGAAATTCAACAGGTCTAGGACTCATGTTCCAGTTCTGGCTCTGTTACTAATTCATGTTATCTGAGAAAAGCATTTAATGACTCTGGGTCTCTGTAGCCCCATCTGTAAAATGAAGGGGTGAAAATAAACTGTCTTTAATTTTCCTTCAAAACTCTAATACTCTATGACTCAATTAAAAATAATATTTCCACTGATTAGATGAATATATTGATTTAAAGCACTCAACACAGTGTCTGGCACATAGTAGGAACTTAATAAATGTCAATTGATTGATTTCACTCCAGAAGAACATAAATTCCTGAAAGGCAGGGATTGTTGCATCTTTCTGCCTTCTTTCCCTAGTGCCAGGCTTGATAGCAATAGGTAGCCCTCTATCCCTCATTTGCTTTTCCCAGGTATCTGAATATGCCAATGACTCAATCTAGAAGGTAGGCCCCTTGCTTTAAGACATTAGAGACTAGAGCTTTTTACTTGTCTCTTGTCCCTACTCCCATGACGTTATGCAGAATTGATCACTGAGTAGCAATTGCTGCTTACTCAGTAAAATTTAGAGAGAACATTTTCATTCTTGCTGTTTTCTTTCTCGCTTCTAAATGTCTGGTTTACACCTCACATGTCTGATTTAGACTTCGAAAAGCTCACTTTTGGATTTTTGGACTTGTCATGAATGGGAAGGAGGCATCTTTCCCTTTTCCTGCACCAACAAGTATGGTGGCTAATTGACACATGCAAGTGACTGTGCTCAATTAGGCCTTAGAAAGGACTTCAGGGTTCTAACTGCCTCTTCTGCTTTGTGTGTCTTTCTCTGTTTGCAGTTGACTGAACAATGATCCTAAGAGTTAAACTCTTAGCCTGGTGGGGAGTTCCAGAATTCCTCAATTCCACTGCCCTGCAGGACCGGTTTCCTGCACTTGCTACAACGCTCCTTGGAAAAGAAAGTGTTCACCAAGAGAGCTCAAACTGTATCCAGTGCTTGCCAGAAGATAGGGAACTCAAAGAACCTATTCAGATGGTACAGAGCCAAGATGAAGTAGTTTCTGAAAGCGCTTCTCTCAGGAGCACCAACTTCCCAGAAAGCTAAGTCTTATTTTGATGTTTTAAGTAGGAAGCTCCTTGGGTGGCATAGTGAGAATTATGACTTCTGGCTTCCTGTTTTAAGTCTGTGGCAGTGTGTACTTAAGAGTCTTTTGAATTTAAGCATTTCTTTTATAGTAAAAGAAATAAATAGCTCTCTCTTCATCTATTTACTTTGTATTTTGAGTAGTTATCTGAGAGAAATTATCTCTTTTGGGAAAATTACAGATTTGATCCATTCTTAAACTTTATATAATACAACTTCCCTCCTAACCCCTGACTTTCCAGGGATACAGAAACTGTACCCAGCATCGTTCACAACATTTCTATAAAATCATTTTTTATTTCTACATAAAGACACAGAGACAAGACAGAAACCTTAAACTGTCTTGAGAGGCAATGATCTACATGGACTGAAACTCATACAAATAATCCCAAAGGCAGGATTCTTTATCAGGAAAGGATGACTAAGGTCCTGGATCTTGCAAGCACTTACACTAGCATAGCACCTGCCACATAATATGTTGTTGTTGTTTAGCTGTTTCAGTTGTGTCTGACTTTTGTGACTCCATTTGGAGTTTTCTTGGCAGAGATATTGGAGTGGTTTGCCATTTCCTTCTCTAGGTTCTTTTACAGATGAGGAAACTGAGGCAAACAGGGTTAAGTGACTTGTCCAAGACCATATAACAAGTAAGTTCCTAAGGCCAGATTTGAACACAGGAAGAGAGCACTCTATCCACTGCAACACCCAGCTGCCCCCTTCCCCACTGTGAGAATTTAGCTTTAATATGTACTACTTGGATTTGGATTGCATCCGTTTTAGTGGTGTGCTGGAGCCAGGATCAAACTGGCTCTGGTGGGGCAATTATTAAATTTTCAGTGTGAACATTTTCACTTTGAAAGTGGGAAAAAACTACAAATCAGGGCTTGAATTACTGTTTTCTTTATTATTTAGATTTAGGAAATTGATGGAAAAATATTAATAGTGCTGATTAAACTTAAAAGTGAGTACTAAATACATCCCTCATTTCATTCTAAGTTGTTAATCATTAATGAGCACAAACATAATCTATTGGGGTTATTTAAAAGGATAAGTTTTTCAAATTCTTTCTTTAACCTGCTGAAAAATTTGGGAAACTGACAACCCAGAAGATGTCCTTGAAAGCATTAGCTCTAGTTTCAACAACTGATATCTCTATCTTTCAACCTCAAATGTAGTGTTACTGTAAATAATGTATAATCTTTTCCTGCACACCCAAGCAATAATAGATAAATATATATGTATACATGCGTACATATACATATATGTATGTGTATATACACAAACACAGATATAAATATATATACATATATATGTATATACGCATTTTTAAATAAATTCCCTCATTGATAGCATAGCATTATTTATGCCTTCAAATATGTAATCAT
Source organism: Notamacropus eugenii (assembly GCF_028372415.1). NCBI lineage: Eukaryota > Metazoa > Chordata > Mammalia > Diprotodontia > Macropodidae > Notamacropus > Notamacropus eugenii. The sequence continues at coordinate 314,773,013 of NC_092876.1, forward strand.
ATGACATTTCCAGATGATATCATTAGCATCCACCATGAACAACAGCATAGTAGAAACCAGCTTTCATAATTTATCAGTACAGAGCAGGGTTTTCCCTAAGGCTCTTAGTCCTAGCAAGAGGCATGGGTACCTACATAGAGAAAAAATCTTAATTAATTGCTCTATTCGGGATTGACACACTATGATAGCTGTATCCTCACTGTATAATAAGCAATTGAACTGAAATACATTGAAGGCAAGACTTATTGTCAAATGGAATCATATGAGTAGTGCTCACTATTATACATTAAGTCAACTGTTTGGTGCATCTGTCTGGCATGCAGCACTGTGCTAAGCACAGAAGGAATATCAAAGTTAAAGAAATAGCTTTCTACCTTAAAATGATTTGCTCTTTTGCTGAGAAGGCACAATTTTTTGACATGAAATCATTGTTATTTTTCAATTGTTTGCCTTCGTTTTTGAAGTACATCAATGGCATCATGAGGTGAAGTCTTGACTTATGAATGAATTGGCTTTACGTGAGGAAAGTTGTGCAGAGTAGATAGAATTACTCTCCCTTCCAGAGTTATGAAAGTCCAGTGGCAAGAAAGAAGGCAGGATGACCGGCAATGGCTTAGAATGTACTGGATGACCTTGGCATCTTCCATGTCTGACCAAGGTCTCTAGCCACTGTGTCAGTTGTTTTCATGATATGGTTCTAATCCATTCTTTCTACAGGGGAGGTTTTTATATACTTGGAGAAGACACCATCCTAACTCATGGATGAGTTTGAAGCATGTTAGTTACCCTCAATCTTGTATAACCATTGTGCAGAGTCAGTTTACCAGGGTGTAGCCACTGCATGTGATACAGCTTCTAGGAGCCACAAGTGAGAGAAGAGTGTCAGGCAGCCACCAAAGGTGAATGAGCAGCCCTGAAAAGGGCTGGGCAAGCTGTCACACAAGAGATGTCATTAGTCCTTGAATACCTCATACAGTCCAATTAAGGGTTAAGCTTAAGATTAAAGATCAGTTGAAGACAGTATACAATTAAATTATAAATTAGGGGATACAGATTATAAGTGATAAGGTTTTTTAAAGAACAGAGATGATAATGAAGGGTAGAAATATTTGAGGAAGCCCTTCTAGATGGTATGGGACTTGAAGGATTACTGATACAATGTAAATTTACAACAATGTATTGATCTATGAATCAGCCTTAATGCATCATGCAGGATGCAATTTCAAGAATCAAAACAAACAAACAAAAAACACCTATCTTTTATTACAAATATCATGAGTGCCAATATCTCAGAACCACACAGTAACAAATAAGTTATCTATTCCAACCATCATCCCAAAAGCTGCCTTTTTTTCTCTGGGTTTACTGGCTACATCTCTTGCTCAAAGACAAAGCCACAAACCCAATTCACCCTGAAGCTCATATACTGGACTGCAAGTCCACACCCACCTAGCACAAAGTGGATTTAAATACTAAATAGTAATTGTTTCTTCTTTAACCAGGAAGCCTGAGAGTCTTCTCCTCTGTTTGATTTTTTTTTTTTATTAAAGGGGCCATCCTTCAGCAACTACTTAAAGAAGCCAATTCAATGAATGAGTGTATCTCACTCAAAGTGAGAATGTGATAAGACCTTAACCTGAAAGGGCCAGAGTCCCACACTGCATCTTGGGCTATCTCTAGTCCTCCTGATGAATATCAGGCCACTGGATCCAGATGGCACAGGAGAAGAAAGTGAGGCTGGTGACCTTGCACAGCCCTCCCTCACTCAAATCAAAGTCAACTGCAAGTCATGCCATCATCTTGATGTCATGGTCCTCCTGGAGAATGAAGGACAAACACAACACCAACAACAGCTTTAGATATTAGAAAGCTAATGTCCAGAGAGGATAAGGGATTTGTCAAAAATGTTGTAACTAGTTATTATTAGAGCTAGGGCCAGAATTCAAGATTCCTGAAAAAAATAAGTGATTGTTTTTGCCTCATCTTAATGTATCAAGTCTCATTTTAAATGCTACTAGCTGATCTCACATTAATCACCATTCTTCTACAATTCTTTTTATTGCAAAGTTACAAAATAATTATTAGGCAAATGGGATTTTGCATTTGCAAAAAGGTATCTTCTGACCTTTGGAGACCTCTTTTTCTATAGCTAGCTAATTGCATGCAAATGAAAAAAAAATTACTCAGTAAGATTATTTAAATATAAAGTGATGAACATCTTCCTTTTTTCTTTTTCAAGTAGCTCTCAATTTTGCAGTGACTTTTGAGCTGAGAGAAGCTCAACAACTTGATTTATTTATGTTTTCATTTCTACAATACACCTAGGACATAAAAACAATTTGTGCCAACATTAAAAAGCCATTTTAACAAACGACCATAGAAAGCCTCACTACTTCCACCCACTCTCCTCTTTCTGTCAATAGGAACCTAGCAAACATAGGTTAGCCAGTCACTTGGAACTTGAAGTGTTATGCATCCTGGTCTTAAACATCATCATTACAGTTACCACCACCCCCATCATCATTATCAGTTTCTTCATTAAATATCCTATCCATCCACCTACTCATGCTAACAGGTAAAGATACCTTTCAAAACAAGTTAAACTATTTTAAGCAAAATACTTTCATTTTTTCTTTCATTACTTACATATATTCTTTTAACAGGAAATAGAATTATGAATATCAACAGAGTACTAGCCAATCTGTTTCAGTCTTGTGTAAGTGTGAAACAGATAGTAACTTATGTGATCTGTGAGGTAAAGACAAAAGACCCTTTTGCCCAATGTCTCCTCTAGCAGTCCTATTCAGTGCCTAACATCTGTATCATTAGTTTCATTCTTCTGAGTTTAGGCCCATTTAGGGTGCAAATAACATTAGGAAGAGAGTAAGTTAAGCCATTAGTAGCTATTAACCTATAGCATGGATTAATTAACACTTCAAAGACTCCCTACCACCAAAAGAATGATACACAGGGCTTGCAACCCATTCATTAATTCACCTAAATATATAGTATACCCCTACTATTTGCAAAGACACTTTGAAAGGTTTCTGGGACGTTTACTTTACATGAAATTTGGCCTCTGCTTTCAAGGAGTTCATTGTACAATTGTAGAGGGAATACATTTAAACATACAAATATAACTAAATATCAGGTTTATGTGTTAACATTGCATATTTATCAGTCCTAAGTGTTACAGGGGTTCAGCAAAGGGAGAGGTCATTGAAGGGAAAATTAGAGACAAAAGGCATCATGAAGAAATGACTTAGTTTGTACTTTGAAGGATGTTTAGGAATTTTAAGGAAGCTAAGATACAGAGAGGTTAAGGGATTTGTCACACTGAATTCTCATCAGAGCTGGAACTAGATTTCAGCTAGTTTTTTAGTCCCAGTCAAGTAATCTTTTTGCATGGAAAATTCAGTTTAAACAATATTTTATTAATAGTCATACGGAAGATTACTCCAAATCAAGAATAACCAGAGAAATGAAAATCAAAAATAAGCCAGAGGTTTCTCTTACTACCCATCAAATTGGCAAAGATGACAAAAGATGGGAATAGTCAGCAATGGAGGTACTATGGAAACACAGGTGTACAAACGAACTCTTGGTAGAATGATGCATTGGTCAAGAAAGCAATTAGAAATTAGCTTGGGACAAAAGTGTTCATACTGTAATTTTGATATAAAGGTTCCATACACATGCAAATATTTATAGCAATAGGCCTGATTATCATTGATTCAGCAATGACTAATGCATTTTGGGACAGACATGTAATCAAATATTATTATTCCATAAGAAATAATAAATATTTTAAAAATACAGAAATAAATGATGTGAACCAAACTGTGATGATTAACAAATCTTAAGTATTATATTTATTTTATAACATGACACCATAATAAAAATGTGTAGTTTCTTAGGTAAAGGCCCATGAATAAATGCAGAAGAGAAGAAATATTAAAGTTAAAGATTTTAACATAATTAGACTATGGATAATAAAGGTAATATGAAAAAATGTATAGACCTGAAAGGATATTAAATAGGCACATTGTGAATAAGGAATGAGTAATAATAAAAATCTTACAAACAGAATCATATGAAATTCTATGATTACAGTGAAATAACAGACAAATATTTATGGCATGAAGCTAAAATAGTTCTTATAAGAAAATTTACATTTATCTCTTTCTTTATTTTTCTCTCCTTTCTGCCTGCATCTCTATATTCTATCAACATAAATGTATTTTTATAATAAAGATATCTAATAACAAATCTATATTCATGTGAATATGTACATATATATGCTATATATATATATACATATGTGTTTTAAAGATGATAGACAAGATAATGACTACAGAATTGGACATGAAATTAAAAACAAATAGAAAAAAAATCATTTTAAAAGTAACAAAAAGAGAACTTCAAAATGGGAAAAGAGATGAAGTGAAAACGGGAAAAATGAATTAATAAATATACCAGAAAACAGGCATTTTTGTCATTTTTGTTTAAAAAACAATATCAATAAATCACTACCTAATAGTAGGAAAAGAGAGGAAGAAGAGGAGAAAAGGAAGAGGATTGAAGAGAGAAGCAAAATAAGAAAAGAAAAAATAGAATGGGAAATTCAGAACAATTAGAGAGGAAATGGAAATTTATCAGGGGAAAAACTGAAGCATAAATAAAATGAATTTATACCTTAAAAAATTAAATGTCCCACTTTAATAAGATAGAAATGGAAAATAAGAAAAACCAATTCCTGGTTGAGATTAATTTTCAAATTATATAAACTATATAAAAACATACTTTCTATGCTACATAAATTGCTCAAAATTTGAGAAAAGAACCCAGCATACAATATTTTATCAGGCAAACAAATATGACATCATACTCAGAAAAGGAAAACTTAAAACTAAACAATGTCACTAATGAACACTGAAGAAAAATATTAAATATTAGTAAGCATAAAGGCTTCAAAATATAGAAATACTGTCAAACAAAATTACATATTTTGACAGATTTGAATTTTATATGAGTAATGGTTCCACATTAGGAAAATTATAAACTTGACAAATCATATCATGATAACTATAAACATGGTAAATACAGAAATAGATTTTTGGACTAACATGTTAAAAACACTAAGAAGAGACCAAGCACGGAAATATTTTTTTCTTTAATATAATCAAAGACATTTATCTTATTACAATAGATAGATCTGTAAGGGGAAAGAATATTGAAAGCCTTATCAACAAAATCAGGATGTAAAAGAAAGGGAAGAAAGAAGGAAGACTTTCGCCTTCACTATTACTTAACACAATAAAAATGCTAGCTCTATCATTATGATGGAAAAGTATTAACACAAAGCAAAGATGAGGGAGTCAAAATTGTGGATTTTAATAATACATTGTTGTAATTAAAAACTAGATAAATTTTTAAAATTGCACTCAAGTAGAGACATAAAAATCAGTCCCCAAAGTGTATTTCTGTATATTAACAAAACCTAAGACAAAAACTGATGAAGAAATATTTTTCAAATGATAAAATATATTAGATATATAATAGCAATCTAAGAAGACATGACTTATTTTTAAAACACTTATTAAATAAGTGTCACAAAAATAAAGGATATGTTTGCATAATTTACATGCAACAGCTTTTGTACTACTTACATACATTGCCATTAGACTATGAGTTCCTTAAGGGCAGGTACTATTTTTGTTTTGATTTGTCTATATATCCCAGACTTTAGCACATACTACCTTAAATGTATTTAATAAATTTTTGATTACATTGTGGCAGTTGTTTTGAAGTTGAAATGAGCTTATTCTCATTGGGTAAATTAAGATCTCACAGAATATTATTTTCATAATTCTGGAACTAGGAGGAACCTTGGATGTTGTATAGCCTAATTCATAATTTCACCTATCAGGAAACTGAAGCAATCAGAGGCTAGATGACTTGGCCAAGGGTCATGTATGATATTTGAACCCAGGCTCTCTGACACCCAGTCCAGAGGGCTCTGTCCATTATGCCATATGGTCATGACTTGTTCCCCCAATAAAACACACAAATCTTCTCTATTCTGAGACTCAAAATATGCTCCTGAAGCTATTCTAAAATGCTGTTCTTACCAGTACATATGGCCTCCTGAACACATCTCTGATTTTATGAATAAAATATTTTTAGGAAAGATATTTGAACATAATGCAGACTTTCTGACCTCCAAATTATCTTGGATGATTTCAGAAAATCACAGCTGTTAGTTAAAATGTATGGATCTGATTCTCTGGGGGTGGAACCAAGAAGGGGGAGAAGAAACAGGGACCTGTCAGAGTTCTTCCCTTCCTCAAATCCTTCAAAATACTTATAAAAATTACTCTAAACAAATTCTAGAGCAGCAGAAGCCACAAAATGACAGTGTGCAACAGATTTCCAGCCCAACACAATCTGGAAGGCTGAAGGAAGGGTCTTTTGTACCAGGCTGAGAGTGGGGCATAGGCCATGCTGGCATAGACAAGAATGGAACAGGTCTCAGGGTACTGAATCACTGTCAGCTGTAGGGTTTTCCAAATTTCTCAAAACACAAAACGCTAAAGACAGCTTCAAATTTCAGTGGGATATCTCTCCAACCTGGGTGAGAGAAAACTGTGGTTGAGGCCCAGCCCCAGTCGCAGCCCCAAGCCTGGGATCTACCTGAAAACCATGATAAAAAAGAGCTAAGACATTATCTTTCAAGAAATTATCAAAGAAAACTACCCTGATATTCTAGTAACAGAGCATAAATAGAAATGGATAGAATCCACTGATCACCTCCTGAAAGAGACCCCAAAAGGAAAACTTCTAGGAATATTGTGGCCAAATTCCAGAACAGCCACGTCAAGGAGAAAATATTATAAGCAGTCAGAAAGACACAATTCAAGTATTGTGGAAACACAATGAGGATAACATAAGATTTAACCGCTTCTACACTAAGGGATCAGAGGGCTTGGAATATGATATTCCAGAGATCAAAGGAGATAGAATTAATACCAAGAATCATCTGCCCAGCAAATTGAGTATAATATTTCAGGGGCAAAACAATGAAGTTTCAATGAAATAGAGGATTTCCAAGCATCTTTTAAATGCAAGAAATCAAGAGAAACATGAAAAGGTAAACAGGAAAAATAAAGGGAGAGGTAGAATGTAGTAAATTATTTCACGTAAATGAGACAAGAAAGAACTTTTATAATGGAGGAGAAGAGAGGGGAGGTGAGAAGGAATAAGGAGGTGAGAAGGAATAATTGAGCCTTATTCTCATCTGATTTGGCTTGAAGAGGAAATAACACACATTCAATTGGGTGTAGAAATCTATTTACCCTGCAGAAAAGCAGAGGGGAAGGGGATAGGAGAGGGAGGATAAAAGAAGGGACAGCAGATTGAGGGAAGAGGTAATCAAAAGCAAATGCTATTGTAGAGGGACAATTCAAGGGAGAGAATGGAATAAATGGAGGGCAAGACAAGATAGAGGGAAATGACTGTTATGGAAATGTTTTACATGGCTACACATGTATGACCTGTATGGAAATGCTTGCTTCCTCAATGAGGATGGGTGAGGAGGGAGGAAGGGAGAGAATGAAGAAGTCAAAGCTTTAAAAATGAATGTTAAAATTGGTTTTGCATTTAACTGAGAAGTAAGTTGTACAGGCAATGAGGTATAGAAATCTATCTTGTCCTACAGGAAAATAGAGGGGAGGGGGGCATGAGAAGGGGGTTGATAGAAAGGAGGGTAGATTGGGGAAAGAGGTGGTGGGAGTGTATGCTTTCCTGGGGTAGGGGCAAGAGAGAGATGGGGAAAAATTTGGAATTCAAAATCTTGTGGAAGTGAATGTTGATAACTGAAATAAATTGTACTGAAAACTAAATAAAATGCATGGATTCAATATGCAAAGCATTCACTTTAGAAGATGGGTTGCTTCAGATCCCTTACCCTTGTCATTTCCTTGCCTTTCTAAGGAGGCATACATTTATGTCAGAAGTAAATGAAAACGGGGACTCACTGTGAGTCCCATGGCATGGCAGGGCCAAACCAAATCAAAGTTATCTGAAATTTTGCATTTCCTATATAAATCACAGTAAATCAAACTTGACTTAATTATCTGAAGAAGATTGTTACATATATGTATCTTGATTTCTTTCTTTAAAAATAAAATCTTATTCATTATGAAATTAAAATTATTAAAATATAAACATTTCAATACACAAAAAAAAGACACCAAGGCTTGCATGAAAAACTGTGAACAGTTTATTGTTTAAGAAACACACACACACACACACACACACACACACACACACAATGCCAATAGATCAAGAAGGATGAAAACTGAGAAATGACCACCAGTCCTGGAAGTGAAAAGATAATTAGTAAAATTCAAAAAAGCAGGTTCCAGTGACTGATGAACTTGGGAGCCAGATAGCAAGAAATATAGACAAAGCAAATAGAGCAAGAAGTGGAGCTAAAGAGTACGGATGACTTCTTTCTAGAAGTTGACCAAGAAGGGGGAGAGAAATTTAAGATAGGACTTTTGATCAAGTGAAGGATTTTTGTTGTTGTTTCGTGTAAGAATGAAAGCCACTTGAACACATTTATAACACATATATCACACCAGGAGAGGTGACTGGAAATTTAAAAAGAGGAGGATAAATCTGAAGTATTGGACTCAAGATCACAAGAGAAGGGTTGGGCATGGTGAAGATGGATTCAGTCCTTCATTAGGACTGCAGCAAAGGAGAGGAGGACAGGATGAGGAGTAGTCAAGAAATCGTGAGATGAACAAGAGGGAAGGAGACCCCATGTTACATTATATTTGTTTTCCTATTAATGTATGAAATTATCTTCTGATAAGGGATGGGAAAAGGTCCAATAGCAATGTCTGAAAAGAGAAAAAAGAAAAAAAAATCTACTTTTGGAAGTGTGATAGATTCAAAGATTTCTTTGCAGCATTGAAGCCTAGGTACAATTTTAGGAAATCGATTTGTAGTAGACACAGTCAACGTTCTTATGTGATTTTCTGCAGCAATATTCAGCTGCCACTAAGCAATAAGAGATGAGGAAAGCAATCCAGGGATAGAGTTTGACAAGACTAATCTCTTTACGTTCTCTAAAGACTGTGACTTGATCAGAGGGACTTGAACCTCTGCCACAAGGACCTCAGGTAGAACATATTCCATGTATCATGTGGTTCATTCCCAATAATGCTACAAAATTTCAGTTGTGGACTCTTACCTGTACCCTCATCATTATGGTAATTTTGAGGGAGTTTTATTGGTTGTTTTTTCCTCCACTGACTAATTTGCTTGAGTGAGTTATCATATCTGATATGAGCTGCAATGTGTATTGATCATGCTTTCCTGCTTTTTGTCAATGGAATTTTGCTTCTTAATTGGAAGCTCTTTCCCATCCATTAACAGATTCATGTGATTTGCTTAAGTCACAAGGAAACTTGAGTCACATTAGTCAAGTCACATGGAAGAGGAAGGGGTAGAGCAGGAAGAGTGGTAAAGGAAGAGGTAGAGCTGGAGCAGAGCTGAGAGGAAGTTGGTTAGAGAACAATCAGAGCTGGAAAAGACAGCTGGTTAGTATGAGTGAGAGAACTTGTTTGTGATTTGTTTAAGGGAGCTGGTTTGTGGGAAGGCTTGGGGCTGGTGTTGCCTTCTGCCTTGTTATTGTGAATAGATTTCTTTGTTACTATGATGGATTTGGCTTTCTGGGATGTTTATTTCTGAATAAATGTTTTGGTTCTGTCTTCCATGTGGAGCGTCTGTTGAATTTCTCAATTGTAAGAACTACACAATGAAATAGAAAATTTGTATATAGAGGACAGTGTATCTTTGAACTGCTTAATTACAAAGCCAAAATTTTAAAAGAAAGAAACTGGACCCTGGGCAGAGATATTAGAGAGAAAATTAATTGAAACATTGAGGGATCAGATATTTTGATAAAGATGCAGATCTAAGAGTAGTGAGGTACAAGGAAAAATGAAAAGATAGATTATATTTTTAGGAATTTCATCATTCTTGGTAATGGAAATAGCCTGATGATGAAATCTGATATATAACCATCCCCATGTTGGGTTAAAGTAGAATTAGTAAAGAGGTACTATGGTTAAAAGGGGTTGATGAATCAGAAGGCCAGGCTCTTCAATGGTAAATTAATATTCCTATTCATATTCCCAGGGACTCGAAGTAAAGAAGAAAACTACGAGACACAGAAAAAGAAAAGACAATGACCTGGAGACTTGTAAATGACTGACACTGAAATATGGAAAGGCTGATGTATCTAGAAGGGTAGATATTTATATACATACATACATGCACACACATATACACACATACATGCATACATATATGTATATACACATGAATTCTAGCTTACTTTATGTACCTCTGCACCTCTCCAAAGGCTGTCCAACATTCCTGAAACATTTTCTCTAATTAATACAACATTGTGGAATGCTTATCTCCCTCGAAGTCTCAATTTTCCTGTTGCTTCCTACCTGAGGCCTTTTCAGACACACCCAGTTGATAGTGGGACCCCTCCCCCCATATTCAAGTATTTTTAAAGAAAAATTTGCTTATGTGTGTTCATGTTGTAGAATGTCAAAGCTTTGAGAGTAGGAATTGTTCTATTTCATATTTGTATCCCTAGTGTCTAGTATAAGGGATAGGATAAATGACAGGCCTGTGGAAAATGCTTGTAAAATTGAACTGAATTGAAACAATTATAAAGTTATATTTACATGCCAGGCACTGTGTTAAATGGTGAGTATACAAAGAAAGGCAAGCATTCAGTTCCTGCCTTCAATGAGCTCACATACTAATATAAAAGACAATATGCAAATAACTCTTTACATACAACATAGATCCCATGTGAATAGGAGGCAAAATAAGAGAAAAGTTGTCAGAGAACATGAGCAACTAGGTGGTGCCCTGGATGAGTGCAGATCCTGGAGTCAGGAAGATGAGTTCAAATCTGACCTCAGATACTGACCAGTTGTGTGAACCTGGGTGAGTCCCTTAACCTTTGTTCCCACGGTTTCTTCATCTGTAACGTGAGAAGGAAGTGGCAAACCTCTCCAGTATCTTTGCCAAGAAAATCCCTCTTGGCATCACAAAAGAGTCAGATGTAATTAAAACCAACTGGACAACAACTGAGTCAGAGAGAATTTGGAGGTAGTGGGTAGGAGAGAAGGTGGGAAATGAGAATTAGCTGCGTATGAAGGAAATCAGGGAGATCAGCAGATGAAAGATAAAACACATACCTGATAATAAGGATTTCCATTTATGTTGCATTTTCAGATACATAAAGCATTTCCTTGTGACATGTACTATCCACCTTCTATCTAAGTTGGGTAGTACAAATATTGTGAGCATTATAGTGGTGAGGAAACTGAGACTTAGAAAATTGATGGTTTCCAAGAGTAACCCAGCTAGTGAGCATTAGAGTTAGTGATTAATCCTAGGCTTTCTGACCCGAATACTCTCAGTTCTTTCTACAATATTAAACTTAGAAGCTAGTAACTCAGACACAGGTAGAATATGATAAAAGCAAATGATATGTGCCATGAGAAATTGCAGGAAGGAAGAAACACTTTCAGGTGTAGAAATTTGGAAAACTTTTTGAAAAGATGGAAAGTACATTGGGCATGAAGAATAAAAGAAGTCATGAAAATGGTGTCAGGATGAGGGGCAGTAAGTCGTCAATTCTTTGCAAAGGAGACAGGATAAACAAAAGTATAGTGAAGGGACGGGAACCTGAAGAGAATAGGGAGCAGGGAATACTCCCATTTCTCGAGGAAGAAGGATAATAGCACAAGATTAAGCTGAAAACAAGGGTTAATACCAGAATACATGTTGTTAATTATTTTCAATTGCGTCCAATACTTTATGAGTCCCTTTGGGATTTTCTTGGCAAGATACTGGAATGGTTTCCTATTTCCTTTGCCAGATTATTTTACAGATGAGGAACTGAGGCAAACAGAGTTGAATGACTTGTCCCAAGTCACACAACTAGTAAGTATTTGAAGCAATATTTGAACTCAGGAAGATGAGTTCAAAAGATGATTCCAGGCCTGGCACTCTATCCGCTGCACCACCTAGCTGTCCTTCCAAAATATCATTAAATGATAAGACATTTATATATTTTTTCAGATGCATTAGGGAACATGGGGGTTAGGGTTTAAGTAGCAAGATAACATGATGAAAGTTGGGCATTAGGCAAGTTACTTGGGGCTATGACTATATGAAGGATTGACTAAAAAAGAGAAGATATTAGGCAAAATGAAACTATTAGCAATTCATACAATATTTGTAAAGCACTTAGCACAGTGCCTGGCGCATAGTAGATGTCATATAAATGTTAGTTGTTATTCATCATCATCATCATCACTTACCAGGTTTCAGAAATGAAGTGTTAATATAGGACTACTGTCAGTGTCACAAGAAAGAAACTTACAAATTCTAGGCCTCATAAGCCAAAGGATTGCTAGGAGCCAACCAACTGACAATAAAGAGAGAGACTGATTTGTGTTTGTCCGGGTCCCTGTCATACTGCTTAATACATCTAACCATAAATCTAGGCCAGCCTCTCTTAGAGACTGGATGATTTCTACTGAGCCTAGAAAATGACATTTTCAGGACTGCATATCATAAAATCATATCCTTCTCAAACAACAGCATTGTATCACTAACATATTCATCTTGAAACAACTTGCTATTTCACTCTTATTTTAGTCACCTACAAGAAGGTGTAGGATTTCTTTATTCTTTTAAAAATTCCCAGGTTATAATCTGCCTTCTATTATGGAGACTGCAAGAGATGTCAACTCACAGAATGATTGGAAAACACACACACACACACACACACACACACACACACACATGCACGTGCACACGCACATACACACACAGTGACAAGAACAGCAAAACAGTAAAACAGGACAGAGAGAGCAGGTTATATGTCAGCAAAATAAAAAGAAAGAAAACAACAGGAGAATGATGTCCTTAATCTCCAAATTCTGTCTGATTTGTATCTTTCACTCAAGGTTCTAAGAAGCAGTTGAGAGAAAATGATTGCCAGCACATTCTGAAGTATTGTTGTCAAGAATTTGAAGAAGGTGAATTTACAGCATTATTCTCTGGAGAGGAAAAGCAGGTATGGAAAAGATGAGAGGAGTCTCTACCTATTAAATAGAAGGAGCCCACTGCAAAGTATTTCTTCCACAGATAAAAAGGGAAGCAATTTGCTTAGCCAGTGACTTTTTCATGCTAAACAAGTGATGAGACCAAAGGACATATCTGATTTGGATTTATGACAGAATCAAACAACACAGTCTAGTGCTAGTACTGCATTTGGGAAGAGGAAAGGAACCAGCCCTATGATTTCAAAGGCCCATGAATATACTTAGATGTTGAAACTCTCCCAATGTGAGTAGACACCTTCTCTGAAATTTGAGTCTTATAAAGCTTCCTAATGTGCTATGAAGTTAAGTAACTTGCCCAGAATCTCATGCAGCAGTTTTGAACCCAAATCTTCCTGCTTAATTCACATTCAAATATGGTGAAGAGAATATTCTCATCTTGGGAACACTGAAGGAGAACTGAAGTAGGATTAAAAAAGGTTGAGAAAAAAAATAGATGTAAAGAACAGGTACCCTTTGACTGGTCATGCCCCATACTATGGTGAACAAATTTTTGGCACCTACCCTTTATATCACTCTGAATGAAGGTCAACATCTATTTCAGCAGATAAATCTGAGCCCTCATTTTTTTCCAGAGAAATCATTTTGAATCAACATCTAACTTAGTTTCAAAGACTCCTTGGCCATAGAGGGAAATGATTCTAATGAAGAATATCTTACAATCACTTAAGATTTTCACATTCAAATAAGTATAAGGAAATTCTTCATCCCATGGAAGATCTTCAAAGTGTCTAGGAAATGTAGCCCTAAAGACATTGAGGACACACTCAAAATAGCATCTGCCTAAAGAACACATCTAGACCATGAGAATTCAACTAGAATTTCATATCCTTTAATGTCAGAGCCAGTCAAGAAAGACCAAACATTTATATAGCACTTACTATGTACCTTAGTACTACACTAAGTACTGATCTAAAAGGATAAGAATTGTAAAAGGCAATTAAATTTGACAATTAAGGGGTCATTTGTAATTTTGGAATGTGAAGTTTTGTTGAATGATAAGATCAGAAGCCATATTGAGAGAGAAGTTACTGAGAGCAGAAGAGGCACCTAGTTTAGATGGTTCTCTCAAAGAGTTAATCTGAGAAGAAACGAGATATAGGGCCAAAGGTGGTAGAGTTTGTAGGGCAAAGTGACACATGTTTTTTGTTTGTTTTTGGTAGGAGAGGTATTTAGTAAGTAGGCAGATGGAAGGAGCCAGTAGAGAGGGAGACAAAGAAGATGAGAGAGGATGTGGAGATGATACTGGAAGGGATTGAGGTAGCGTTTGGGACAGATGGGATCAAAATTGGGATTAGCCTTGGCAGAAATAAGGGTTATTCTTTGAGAAGAGATAGTGAAGGGAAATTTCTGAGGGAGAAGGGAAAAGAGGGAACTTTTGCTGAATGGTCTCCAATATTTCAGTCAAATATTAGGCAAAGTCCTAAGCTAAGGGTCCAGGGGGGAAAGGTGACATGGGAAGTTTACTGATACAGAAAACTATTTGGGATGGATGTCTTAGGGAGTGGGATAAAGGAATCAGGTAGGTATACAATGATTGTTTTGTTGCAGTGAGGTCCTACTTGAGATTATAGAGCATAAATTTATAGGGGACACTATCAATCCAGCTTTGTGATTTTCTCCAGCTGTATCAGTAAACATCCCAACATATACAGGGGTCCTGCTATCACAGGTTCTTAGATCTGCATTCATAAAAGGAAAGGCAACTCTTGAGGGGTTAACAATCACTTTAATCAAGCACATGTATCAATCCTTTTATCAAACACATGTATCAATCCTTTAGTCAAGTTCATATATCATTCACCTAGTTCAGGGAAGTTAATGCCCTGAACCCCAAAGTAATGAACAAGCATGGCTTCCTGTGTCTGACCATAATTCAACAGACAGGTACAGCTATCTGACCAGTTACCAGAGAGGGAAGCATGACATGTGGGTTCTCAAAGTCAGGGGATGGGGGGGTGCAGCTCCTTAAAAGCAGCTTTCCAGAGACCTCATCTGACCAGACAAACACTTCTAGTCAGTAAGTCCTAAGTAAAACCTGACCCTCAGTATTTATACACTTTTTAGAGCCAGAAGGCATAATCCTCTAATCCAGTGCCTCAACAGGAAAAACAAAAGGTACTTGGGACCCCCCTATAAAGCAACTGCCCTAATCAAACTTCCCAGAATGGGCAGGCCCATCAATGGGTGGGAAAAATCCTCCCCAATCACATTATTCAATCAGAGGCACTTTTAGTAAAACAAAAACAGCAAAAGATCCTAATTTGATTGCCATTACACCAGTTTGGTTCAGTAACAGGTGTGAAGGCAATTAATAACAGGAGTGATCCAATTTGGACTTTAGAGAGGAGTGGTATGTAATATTACAAGAGGTCAAGGGATTGAAGTATGGATTGCAGCAATACTCTAGACACATTCTTCCAGAAAGAGGATGTCTATACATTAATGTCAAGGTTCAGGAGTGATGGTGGTAGTAAATATGAAGGTTCAAGCTTATTATTCTCTATGCCATTACCTTCACTTCCTGATTCAATGTGCCCCCCTGTTGTTGACTACCAGTTATTAGTGTTCTAGTTTCACTTTAAAATTTAAAATTAATTAGGGTTTTTGTTTTTGGGGTTTTTTTTGTTATTTTTTTTTGTATAGGAATGTCCAGTGAAAGGATATATCAAGAACAGAATACAAACATTCCACCACCACCTCCCATTAAAAAACTTAGTCCATTGAGAGGGTGGGCTTTGACTTACAGTGGTTTCTACACAGCATTAGTGCCACCAATGTCACATCCAAAAGGAGTACAGAGCATAGGGGGAATTAAAAGGATTAAAAGTTACAATGGAATAAAAGGATTTCAGAGTTCATGAATGTAAAAGTGGAACATTTATGTATGATGATAAGATCAAAGATATCAACATCTCTTTGTGTAGCTCAAGTGGAGGAACAGAAGAGATCTTGAGAAATGGATAGTTTGAGGAACTTGAAGTTAAGGTAGTTGAAGGACCTTAGTCCTTCAGTCTAACAAATCTAAAATAGCAACCAACAATTACTGAGATGGACTGAAACAAGAGTATCTTTATGAATATACTTCCATTTACCCTTAGTGAAACTTTTGGCCACGTTTTTTTTTTAATTCTAAAATATGTTTTCTTCTAGTTATCCTGTTAGGAATCAAGAGGAATGCTGAAAGTCTATAAAAACAAAGTCTCATCTTAATCTCTTAGTAAGAATACAACGAATTTCAGGGTTAATTGCTCAGTTATGGGGCTGCAAAAGCCACATATCTTTGTACTTGCTCACAACTCAATTTACAAATCATACTAAATGGCAAGGAAAATGAATGAGTCCTCAACTAAGCAGGTGGTAAAACTACGGTATTGTATGGGTTATATGAGCAGAGCTGATTTGTCTACAGTTTGGAAAGGCTCTGTGGATGAGGAGACTGAGCCCTGTTCTTGAATAAGGACAACTCGAGTTTGAATACTACCTCTGGAACTTATTATTTCTGTGACTGTGAGAAAGTTAGTTCAGCCATGCCTTTAAGAAGATGATAGCTTGAAAACATAAAAAAATGGAAATTTTATGTATCATTTTTAGTTATTTTAGTAAAATTTTATTGTCAATTAAAAAATAAACTAAGGTAAGTTTTGTTTTTTGATCAATATAAATAATGTTTTTACTGAAGCATAAAAATTAATCTGTTATCTCATAGATTCAGAAGTTCCAAGTCAAGTCAACAACCTTTTTATGATTTACTACGCATGAAGAACTGTGCTAAGTGATGGCAAACAAATATCAACAAAAAGTCAGGTTGTACCTTCAAATGGTTTGCAGTTTAAAAGTAGAAGAATGAAAAAAAGGAATGTGAAAAGGGGAATAGGGCACAAGTGGGAGAAAAATATCTCGAGAAAAATGAAAGAATAAATCTGGCTTGGTCTTGATCATTCCTTCAAATGGAGGTTTGGGAAAGAAATTATCAATCAGAGGAAGAGAACACTGAGAAGAAGAATTTTCCA
Source organism: Notamacropus eugenii (assembly GCF_028372415.1). Classification (NCBI taxonomy): domain Eukaryota; kingdom Metazoa; phylum Chordata; class Mammalia; order Diprotodontia; family Macropodidae; genus Notamacropus; species Notamacropus eugenii. Next base: position 314,790,261 of record NC_092876.1, read on the forward strand.
TAGTAAGAAGGCCTCTAGTATGTGGCTTCAAAGACATCTTCCAGGGTGAAAAGGATGCTAAGATATGGTGAAAAAAGAAGTCCAGTGTCAGGTGTTGAGTGAAGAGAAAAATGAAGGACAATGCTTCAGGGATGTATATATAAAATGCCTGCTCAACTATAAGAATCTTTTCTGTGTATTTCCAAAATATTTACCACAAAGCATCCACCCAATATGTTAGAGGCCTTCCTTTTCCTGTTGACATTGCAACATTATCATTTCAGCACTCTAGCCTTCCAATAGCTAACTCATATTCATAACAAGAACAAAATCAATGACAGCCGCACAGTTAGCATTCAAATTTCATTTTCTGTCTTGCAAAACACTTTGCATGTGTAAGCTCCTTGGATCCACACCAAAACCTGGTAAGAGAGAGGCTACTATTATTCCCATTGAACAGATGCAGAAAGTGAAGTCAAGAGAGATTTGTGACCTACATGGGGTCATAAATTGAAAGTTACTAAAAGACTAACAGAGTAGGCTAATTTTCAAAGAGGTAGAGGAAGCAGAGATCAAATTGTCAACATTCACTGGATTATGGAGAAAGCAAAACAGTTCCAGAAAAGCACCTACTTCTGTTTTAATGATCACAGGAAAACCTTTGATTTTGTGGATAAGAACAACATGTGGCAAGTCCTCAAAGCAATGGGAGCAAAAGTCATCTTACTTGTCTCCCAAGGAACTTTTGTGCAGGCCAAAAAGCAACAGGTAGAATTGAATGTGAAACATTTGATCGGAAAAGTACAAGAGGGTTGTTGTATAATGACACCTTACATACAAAGTACACCCTGAAAAAAGTCAGGCAGGATGAATTAAAATCTGGAGTTAACACTAGTGCACAATCTAAGATATATAGATAATACCACTCTGATGGAAGAAAGTGAAGAGGAACTAAGAAGCCTCTTTTTTTTTTTTCAGTGTATGAGGAAACTTTCTTTTTATTGATGGCTTCCTAGTTCAAAGATAAATGATATTTTGATCATTTTATAAGCATAATTCTAAATTGATTGCTGAAATGGTTATATAATTCCACAGTTCTACCAATAATGTGTTAGTATACCTCTCATTCCACAACCATCATGCAAACATTAACAATAATATTGACCATTACACTTTTTTGGTTATCTATGACAATTTTTAAAAATGTATTCATTTATTTTTAGTTTTCCACATTCATTTCCACAAAATTTTGAGTTCCAAATTTTCTCCTCATCTCTCCCCTCCTCCACCCCAAGACACCATGCATTTTGATTACCTTTTTTCCCCCAATCTGCCTTCCCTTGTATCACAACCCTCCCTCCCCATATCCCCACCTCCTCTATTTTCTTACAGGGCAAGACAGGTTTCTGTACCCCATTACCTGTATTTCTTATTTCCCAGTTGCCTGTAAAAACAATTTTTAACATTAATTTTTAAATCTTTGAGTTGCAACTTCTTTCCCTTCCTCCCTCCCCACCCATCCCCACTGAGAAGGCAAGCAATTCAATGTAGGTTATACATGTGTAATTATGCAAAAGACTTCCATAAAAGTCATGTTGTGAAAGACTAACTATATTTCCCTCCATCCTAGCTTGTCCCCAATTTATTCTGTTCTCTCTTTGATCTTGTCCCTCCCCCAAAAGTCTTTACTTCTAATTACTCCTTCCTCCCATTTGCCCTCTCTTCTACAATCCCCCCCTAAACCCCATTTATCTCTTGTCCCCTACTTTCTTGAAGTGTAAGATAGATTTTCAAATTAAATTGAGTGTGCATGTTATTCCCTCCTTAAGCCATGAAATTAAAAGATGTTGCTTGGAAGGAAAGCTATGCCAAATCTGGACAATACATTTTGATCCAGTAATACCACTACTAAGGTCTGAATTTCAAGGAGATAAAAAAGTGAAAAGAACCTATTTATATTAAAATACCTATAAAAGCTATATTTGTGGTGTCTGAGAATTGGAAGTCAAGAGGATTTTCATCAGTTGGGAAATGGCTGAGAAAGTCATAGTATATTAGTGTTATAAGAAATTACAGGCAGGATGATTTCAAGGGCAAAAAAATTCTGGAAAGAATTGCATAAACTGATACAAAATTAAATTAGCAGAACCAGGAGAACATTATACATGTAACAGCAACATTGTATGAAGAACTGTGAATGATTTAGCTATGGTCAGCAATATAATGATCCAAGACATAGCCAAAAGACTCCTGGTGAAAAATCCTATCTGCCTCCAGAGAAAAATTTCTTGTTATCTGAATACACACTGAAGCATGATACCTTTCCTTCCTTCCTTCCTTCCTTCCTTCCTTCCTTCCTTCCTTCCTTCCTTCCTTCCTTCCTTCCTTCCTTCCTTCTTTCCTTCCTTCCTTCCTTATTTCCTTCCTTCTTTCCTTCCTTCCTTCCTTATTTCCTTCCTTCCTTCCTTCCTTCCTTCCTTCCTTCCTTCCTTCCTTCCTTCCTTCCTTATTTCCTTCCTTCCTTCCTTCCTTCCTTCCTTCCTTCCTTCCTTCCTTCCTTCCTTCCTTCCTTCCTTCCTTCTTTCCTTTATTCTTTTTTCTTACACAAAATGACAGGGACACGTTTTAAATGATTGCACATCTATAACCTGTTTCAGTTTGCTTACCTTATCAGAGAGGAGGGAAAGAGGGAATAGAATTTGAAATTCAAAACTTTTAAAAAGTTCAAAATTGTTTATACCTGTAAATGGAGAGGAAAAACAATATCATTTTTTTAAAAAAAGGATAGAAATAACCCTCCTGACAAAGGTCCATATAGTCAAAGCCAGGGTTTTTTTCCAGAAGCAATATGTTGCTGTGAGAGTCTGATTAGAAAGAAACTTGAGTGCCACAGAATTGACACTTACAAATTGTGGTTCTAGAGAAGAATTTTGAGACTTACTTGGACAGCAAGGAGATCAAATTGATCCATATTTAAAGAAATTAATTCAGAGTATTCACTAGAAAGTCAAATACTGAAGCAATGAATGAAATGCATAGATAGTATCATCAAAACAATAGACATGAATCTGGACAGATTTGGGGAAATAGTGGAGGATGGAAGGGTCTGGTGTGCTATGGTCTACAAGGTCTCATAGAGTTGAACTTGACCAATCAAGTGAAAAACAATAACAATAACAATAATGAAGTCATAGAGCTAATGTCTGAGGGAGAATTTGAATTTGAGACTTCTTCACTTCTGGTCCAACACTCTGTCCACCATGCCATTTAAATAGCTCTTCTCATTTTCTTTGCTATCATGCAGTTCTTGATGAAGTGTTTTGTTCCTGTTCTTCTTTGAAATTTCTTTTTGATTCTACATTGCAGCCACCCATCAGGATTCTTTTCATTGCCCTTTGTGTGACATCTAGGTGTATCCCAAGTCTTGCTGTTATACAACAAAAGTGGTGGGAAGCTGATCTTGAAAACATGCTATTTGCATTTTATGGGAATTTGAGGAACAATAAACTTGTCTTTTATGAGTAAGTATTAATTATTTAATCATAAACTTCTTTTAAAAAATTCTTTCATTCACACCCTAATGAAATGTGCTATGCATACACTGAATCTTGTTTTCATTAGAGATTTATTATTGTAGAAAATATAAAGATTCAATTCCAATTAAAATTGTTCCATTAGATTTTTTTTAAAATTAAGTTTAGTCTAAGAATTAAGGTATTGATGGTCGGTTGCAGAGTGATTGTTAGGTATAGTATTGAGGCAGAATTGAGAATGATAGAAATACAAAATAAAGTAGAACTCAGGTGTTTCTTTTTATTTGTTTTCTCTTGAAGAATGAGGCAATAGTTTTCCTTAAAACTGGCAAAATTATAAAGTTGCTACTTTTTTGTATTCAGTCTTCTCATTATTTGGTAGTTATGTGAGTTTTTTGCATTGATGTTTACCTGTGAATAATCATGAGATAAAGGTTAATCTTATAGAATAAATCAGTTTTTTTAAAGCATTGTATAAAATGTAGTTAATGGTATTAGTAGGTAAGATATTTGATTTGGTGTGGTAAGGTAAAATTGTTCAACTAAATTCTTCTGCCATCATGATTTGGCAATGTATTATGGTAACAGTTTAACCTAAACTGAAGAAAAATTAAAATTGCGTAATTTCTAGACTCATACTTGGCATATAAATTTTTGAATCATAATGTTTCTTCCATGCCTACAGGAAAGGTAATACATAGTATTTCTTTAAATTTTTAAATCATATTTTTTTCCAATTACATGTAAAAACAATTTTAACATTAATTTTTTTTCCAAAATTCTGTTTTCCAAATTCTTTTCCGTCTTTCCTCACCCTCTGAGATGACAAGAAACTTCATATAGGTTATACATGCTTAATCATGGAAAATATATTTTCATATTAGTCATGTGAAAGAAAACACAGACCAAAGACAACAACAACATGAGAAAAGTAAAATGAAAAACAGAATTCAGTAATTTGCATTCAGTTTCTATCAATTCATTCTCTAGAGGAGATAGCATTTTTCATCAAGAGTCCTTTCAAATTACTTTGGATGATCATATTGCTGAGAATAGCTAAGTCATTCATGCTTTATCATTGCTGTATACAATGTTCTGGTTATGTTCACTTCACTCTGAATCAGTTCATGTATGGCTTCCAAAGTTAATCTGAAAGCATCCTACTTGTCATTTCATATAGCATAATAATCTTCCATCACAATCATATACCAGAACTTATTCAGTCATTCACCAGTTGAGAGGAATCCCCTCAATTTCCAATTCTTTGCCACCACAGAAATGTCTGTTATAGAAGAATGTTTTAAAAAGCAGAATTGGCAAATAGGAAAAGGAGATTCAAAAGCTGACTGAAGAATGTTGTTCTTTAGAAATTAGAGTGGAGCAGATGGAAGCTAATGACTTCATGAGAAACCAAGAAATTATAAAACAAAATCAAAAGAATGAAGAAAAAAGAAGACAATGTGAAGTATCTCTTTGGAGAAACAGTTGACTTGGAAAATAGATCCAGAGATAATTTAAAAACGATTTGTCTACTTGAAAACCATGACAAAAAAAGGGCCTAGACATCACCTTCCAAGAAATTATCAAGGAAAACTACCCTGATATTCTAGACCAAGAGGGGGAAAATAGAAATGGAAAGAATTCACTGATCACCTCCTGAAAGAGATACCAAAAAGAAAACTCCTAGGAATATTGTAGACAAATTCCAAAGTTCCCAGATCAAAGAGAAAATATTATAAACAGCCATAAAAAAACAATTCAACTATTGTGGAAATACAATCAGGTTAATACAGGATTTAGCAGCTTCTACACTAAGGGACTGAAGGGCTTGGAATATGAACCTCCAGAGGTCAAAGGAGATAGGACTAAAACCAAGAATCACCTACCCAGCAAAACTGAGTGTAATACTTCAGGAAAAAAGGAATTTCAATGAAATAGAGGATTTCTAAACATTCTTGTTAAAAAGACCAGAGCTGAATAGAAAGTTTGACTTTCAAATACAAGAATCAAGAGAAACATGAAAAAGTAACCAAGAAAGAGAAGCCTCAAGGAACTCATTAAAGTTGAACTGTCTACATTCTTACATGGAAAGATGTTATTTGTAACTCATGAGACCTTTTTTATTTTTTTTTAATTTTTTTTATTTTTTTATTTTTTAATGTTTAACAATCACTGCCATACAATTGTGATTTCATCCCCCCCACCTACCCCCACACCCCCCCTCCCTCCCCATGACTGCATACAATTCTGTATAGATTCTACATATACTTTCCTATTGAGTATATTTTCACTATAGTCATGCTATGTAGTCAGACTAAGATAAATGAAAGAAATCGTATAACAAATCAGAACATGATACACAAACACATACACATACACAAACATGATCTGTTACATTATGTGAGTGACTTCCATATTTCTCTCTCTGAGTGTGGAAGGCATTTTGCCTTGAGAACCACCACTGGAATTTTTTTTTTTTTGTAAGAAGGTCTTGTGTTATTACAAAAATCTAAGTCTACCAGAAAAAACTCTCACACACTGTGGTCGTTGCTGTGCATAAAGTTCTCCTGGTTCTGCTCCTTTCACTCAGCATCAGGTCATATAAGTCCTTCCAGGCCTCTCTGAAGTCTTCTTGTTCATCATTTCTTATGGCACAATAGTACTCCATTACATTCATGTACCATAATTTATTCAGCCATTCCCCAATTGATGGACATCCCCTTGACTTCCAGTTTTTGGCAACTACATAGAGTGCTGCTATAAATATTTTTGTACATGTGGGACCCTTTCCCATTTTTGTGATCTCTTGGGGATATAGTCCTAGTAGCCATATTGCTGGGTCAAAGGGTATGCACATTTTTGTAGCCCTTTGGGCATAGTTCCAAATTGCTCTCCAGAATGGTTGGATGAGCTCGCAGCTCCACCAACAATGAATTAGTGTTCCAACTCTCCCACATCCTCTCCAGCATTTATCATTTTCTTGTTCTGTCATGTTTGCCAATCTTATAGGTGTGATGTGGTACCTCAGAGTTGTTTTGATTTGCATCTCTCTAACCAATAGTGATTTAGAGCATTTTTTCATATGATTATAGATAGCTTTAATTTCTTCTTCTGAAAATTGCCTGTTCATATCCTTTGACCATTTATCAATTGGGGAATGACTTGTATGATTATGCATTTGGGTCAGTTCTCTATATATTCTAGAAATGAGGCCTTTATCCCCGAGCTTAGCTGTAAAAATTCTTTCCCAATTTACTCCATCCCTCCGGATTTTGGTTGCATTGGGTTTGGTTGTGCAAAAACTTCTCAGTTTAATGTAGTCAAAGTTATCCATTTTGCATTTCATAATGCTTTCTATCTCTCCTTTAGTAAAGAATTCTTCCCTTCTCCATAGATCTGATAAATACACTATTCCTTGCTTCTCCAGTTTATTCATGGTATCAATCTTTATACCTAAATCATGTACCCATTTGGACTTTATTCTTGTGTACGGTGTCAGGTATGGGTCTATGCCTAATTTCCGCCACACTGTTATCCAGTTTTCCCAGCAATTTTTGTCAAACAATGAGTTCTTATCCCAGAAGCTGGGGTCCCTGGGTTTATCAAACAGAAGGTTGCTATATTGCTTGCCTACTGCATCTTGAGTGCCAAGTCTATTCCACTTGTCTACCTCTCTGTTTCTTAGCCAATACCAAGTGGTTTTGATAATTGCTGCTTTATAGTAGAGTTTGAGGTCTGGTAGCGCTAGGCCACCTTCCCAAGCATTTCTTTTCATTAGTCCCTTTGATATTCTGGACCTTTTGTTTTTCCAAATGAATTTTGATATTATTTTATCCAGCTCTAGAAAGTAATTGTCTGATAGTTTAATTGGTATGGCACTAAATAAGTATATTAATTTGGGTAGAATTGTCATTTTTATTATATTAGCACGGCCTATCCATGAGTAACTAATGTTTTTCCACTTACTTAAATCTGACTTTATTTGTGCAAAAAGTGTCTTGTAATTGTGTTCATATAATCCCTGGGTTTGTTTTGGCAGGTAGACTCCTAAGTATTTTATACTGTCTACCCTAGCTTTAAATGGGATTTCTCTTTCTATCTCTTGCTGTTGGACTTTGTTGCTAATATATAGGAATGCAGAAGATTTGTGTGGGTTTATTTTGTAACCTGCAACTTTGCCAAAGTTGTTTATTAATTCTAGTAATTTTTTACTTGAATCTCTGGGATTCTCTAGGTAAATCATCACATCGTCTGCAAAGAGTGATAACTTAGTTTCTTCTTTGGCTATGAGACCTTTTTTAGTATTAAGTTACTTAGAGGGAACATATATATTTAGATGTGTATGGGTATGTATGAGTGTATGTGTAAATTATATAGGTGTAGGTATGCATGTTTACATGACTATATGTATATGCATGTATGCCCACATAGATGTGTATAAATATGTATATACATACATAGTGACCACAGGGTGAGCTGAATATGAAGGGAAAATACCTAAAAAAACAAAATTTGCTGTTGAATAGAATGTGCTAGGAATAAGAGAAAGAGAGAGGTAGATGTAGCAATTATTCCACATAAAGGAGGGAAGAAAGAGTTTTACAAAGAGGGGAAAGGGGGGGAGATGAAAAGAAATAGTTTAGCCTTACTCTCTGGAATTTGCCTTAAGGAGAGAATAGCACACATTCCATCAGATATGGAAATCTATCTTACCCTGCAGGAAGGCAAGGAGGAAGGGTATAGGAGAGGGAAGATAATAGAAGGGACAAAAAATTTGGAAAAGGGATAATCAGAAGCTAACACTATTGTGGGAGTACAGGTCAATGAAGAGAAAGGAAAACATGAAGGGCAGTAGAGGACAGAGAGAAATGTGGTGAGTCTTTTACAACATATATATTATGGAAGTACTTTGCATTGTTACACATGTATGACATGTTGAATTGTTCATTTTCTCAATGGAAGTGGGTAAGGAGGGAGGGAGAAAGAGAATATGGTACTCAAAGCTTTAAGAACAATAGCATGCTATTGGAAATTACAATATACAGATAATGAAGTATAGAAATCTATGTTGCCCTACAGGAAAATGCAGGGGAAGGGGAATGGGAGAAGGGTGAGTAATAGAAGAGAGGACAGACTGGAGGAAGGGGTGGATGGAGTGCATACTCTCCTAGGGTAGGGGATGGGGGGGAGATGGGAAGAACTTTTGAATTCAAATTCTTGTGAAAGTGAATTTGAGAATTGAAAAATAAATTATATTCAAAAAAAGAAATATCTGTTATAAATATTTTTATAATAATAGATCTTTTTCATTATACACACATCTATACATTTATACCTATACATACCCACATATATGTGTGTCTGTATGTATATATGTGTATATACATATATACATGCATGCATACACACATATATGTATATATATGTATATTAGTGATATTGCTGAGTCAACAGTGTATACACAGATTTATACCCCTTTGGGGATAGTTCTATATTGCTCTCCAGAATGGTGGGATGAGTTCATAATTCCACCAAGAGTGCATTAATGTCTCAGTTTTCTCACATCCCTTATAACATTTTTATTTTCATTTCTGTCATATCAGTCAATCTGATCTATGTGATGTTGAACCTGAGTTGCTATTTGCATTTCTCTAAGCAACAGAGATTTAGAGAATGTTTATGACTATAGATAACTTTGATTTGTCTGACTGCACTTATCAATTGGAGAATGACTTGAACTTTTAGAAATTTGAATCAATTCTTTATATATATTTGAAAAATGAGAACTTTATCAAAGACATTTCCTGAAAAAAAAAGATAATCCCCACCTTTTTGCTTTATATCTAATATTGACTGCATTGAGATTTTTTGTGAAAAAAAATTTTAATTTTGCTGTAATCAAAATTATCCATTTTAATTCTGTATATGCATATATGTATGTATGCATATATACATGCACATATATACACATATATTTACAAACTGTACATATGCATTCCTACACATATATAATATATACATACATACCCATACATGTCTCCAAATATATTCCCTCTAACTACCCTAATACAGAAAAAGGCATCATGAGTTACAAGTAACATCTCTCCATATAGGAATGTAAACAGTTCAAATTTAATGAGTTCCTTAAGGCTTCTCTTTCATTTACCTTTTCATGTTTCTCTTGATTCTTGTGTTTGAAAGTCAAATCTTTTATTCAGCTCTGATCTTTTCATAAAGAATGTTTGGAAGTCCTTTATTTCATTGAATTTCCATTTTTTCCCCTGAAGTATTATACTGAGTTTTGTTGAGTAAGTGATTTTTGTTTTTATTCCTATCTCCTTTGATCTCTAGTATATCATATTCCAAGCCCTTCAGTCCCTTAGTGTAGAAGCTGCTAGATTCCATGTTGTCCTGATTGTATTTCCACAATACTTGAATTGTTTCTTTATGGTTGCTTTTAATATTTTCTCCTTGATCTGGTAATTTTGGAATTTGGCTACAATATTTCTAAAAATTTTCTTTTTGGCATCTCTTTCAGGAGGTGATCAGTGAATTCCTTCCATTTCTATTTTACCCTCTAGGTCTAGAATATTAGGACAGTTTTCTTGATAATTTCCTTGATAATCTAGGCTCTTTTTTTCACGGTTTTCAGGTAGACTAACAATTTTTAAATTAACTCTCCTTGATCTATTTTACAGGTCAGTTGTTTTTCCAAAGAGATATTTCACATTGTCTTTTATTTTTTCATTCTTTTGATTTTGTTTTATAATTTCTTGGTTTCTCATGAAGTCATTGTCTTCCATCTGCTCCATTCTAATTTTTAAAGAAGTAGTTTTTTCATTAAGGTTTTATGTCTCCTTTTCCATTTGCCAGTTTTGCTTTTCAAAGCTTTTCTCTCCTCATTGGCTTTTGGACTTCTTTTGTCATTTGGGTTAGTCTATTTTTAAAAGTGTTATTTTCTTCAGCATTTCTTTGGGTCTCCTTTAACAAGCTATTGACTGCTTTTCATGATTTTCTTGCATCACTCTCATTTCTCTTCCCAATTTTCCCTCTACCTCTCTTACTTGATTTTCAAAATCCATTTGGAGCTCTTCCATGGTCTGAGACCTTTGCATATTTTTTGGAGGTTTCGAATGTAGAAGCCTTGACTTTTATATCTTCCTTTGATGGTATGCTTTCCTCTTCTTCATCCAAAAAGATGAAAGAAAATGCCTTTTCACCAAGAAAGTCACCTTCTACAGTCTTCCTTTTTTTTCCCTTTTGGGGGCATTTTCCCAGCCAGTTTCTTGGCTTTTGAGTCCTTTGTCAAGTTCAAGGTATACTACCCTATGCTTCAGAGATTTTGTGCAAATTTTCTGAGATATCTCTATAGACCTCTAAGTTATCAGTTCCTCCAAAGTGACATAGTCAAGGGAGAGGTGTTTCCTCCTCTCCCGGCCTTCACTATGCTCTGTGAGCAACCACAAGCTCTCTTTTCTGCTCTGGAATTACAAGTAGGATTCCATTTCCATAGCCCCCACCAGCTCCACCATGTTAGCACTCCTTCTCACCCTGGGACCACCACTCAGGACTGAGATCCAGATCAGCTGCTCTATTCCCCCAGGTTCTATAGACAGACACTTTCAGAAGTGGCTGCTGCTGTGCCAGTGCCTGTAGCCATGTTGGGACTAGGGCTGGGGTCCAACCTTCTCACTGACCTTTGAAGCTGTCTTTGGTGTTTATGGGTTAAGAAATCTGGAAACCGCAGCAGCACCCAAACTGGTCCATGCTGTGCTCTGAACCCAGCATGATAGACCCTTCCAGTATGCCTTCCAGGCTTTTTTGGGCTGGAAATGTTTCACTTTGTCATTTTGTGGCTTCTGCTGCTCTAGAATTTGTTTAGAGTCATTTTTTACAGGGATTCATGAGCTATGGGAGGAGAACATGAGCAGGTCCATGCTTCTACTCCACCACCTTGGCTCTTCCCCCTCCAAAGTTATTTAAAATTGAGTTTCTTTATTTTCTGTTTCTTGCACCTGAAATTTTTTTTATTACATGGAATTGCTGATGATTTATACAGTTTTATTTCATATCCTGCAAATTTACTGAAGTTATTTATTTCAACTGCTATTTTTAATTGATTCTCTAAGTATACCACTATATCATCTGGATAGAGTGATAGTTTTTCTTCCTCACTGCCTATTCTAATTCTTTCCATTTCTTTTTTTTTCTTGAAACTAACATTTCTAGTACAATATTGAATTATAGTGGTGATAAAGGGCATCCTTACTTCACCACAGATCTTATTGGTAAGGCTTTCAGCTTGTCCTCATTACATGATATTAAATAGATGCTACTTATTATTTTAAGGATACCTCCATTTATATGTTCTCTAGTACTTCTAATAAGAATTCTGGTTTTATCTTGTTCAAAGCTTTTTCTGCCTCTGTTGTGACAATCACGTGGTTTCTGTTGGTTTTGATATTGATATGGTCAATTATGCTAATGGTTTTCTTAATATTGACCCAGCCCTGTATTTCTGGTAGAAGTCACACCATGATCTGTGTGATACATTGCTGTAATCTCTTTTTAGTATTTTATTTAAATGTTAGTATCAATATTCATTAGGGAAATTGATTTATAATTTTCTTTTTCTGTTTTACCTCTTCCTGGTTCAGATATCAGCACTACGTGTCATAAAGGGAATTTGGGAGGACTTCTTCTTTGCCCATTTTTCCAAATAGTTTATATGGTATTGAAATTAATTGGTCCTTAAATGTTTGGCAGAATTCATGTGTTAATCCACATAATCCAATAAAACATTTTTGAATAAATATTCCCTTCCCTAAAAACCTGCTGTAATTACTCCAGAAATGGACTCTACGCTACCCATACCAAGAGCCAATGATGCCTCTGGATTAAATTAACTTTGCCTCATAACCATTTGTAATCACCTCATTGTTGGATACTTGATCCAACTTAATTTCTTTTTTATGTATGAATCTTGAGAATTTTAATTATTTTGACCTTTGTTGAGTTTTGGATTGTCTCTAAAGCTGTAGTTGATGTTTCTGCATTTCTCCCTGAGATAAAACTAGGCTTTTTTTCCATCCGAGGCAAGTCATATGAATTGTATTCTCATTTGTAGATGTGAAGAAACATAGACACATATACACTAAGAGGCCATCACTTTGGTGTTTGCCACATGAATCAGTGATAAAGAACAGGGTAAGAGCAAGACAGTGAAATTAATTTCAATCTTTTAATTAATTATACTTGCTCAGTTAAATTTATTTTTCCATTTCATTGAAAGACTGAAACTGCTACCAGAAACCTTTAAATATTTTTAAATTTGGCATTTTGAATTAAAGACCCAATTGCCTTCCCTTAGTTCAAATTCTGATTTCTTACCTTTCCAATTCCAGATATTTTTCCAGTTCTATTTAATTGTCTGGCCTTGAATAATTACATCTACTTCTGATTCTCTGCCTTCTTTGCCTTCCAATTACTTAAACTTAGTTTCCAAGATCCTGTCATATTGGGGACTCCTGCTCAAAGTTCTATTAAGTTGAAGCAGCAGAGGGATAGATAATCTCATATTAAGGGTTAATCAGAGATATCCATCCAGTCATACAAGTTCAGGAAAAACATTTTAAAATTTCAAGATGAAAAACAAACACAAAACAGGATTTTTCACTATTATTATCATAATAACAGGGCATTTTCTGTTCTTTAGAGCCAGTGACAGCAACGATAACAACAATAAACCTTTTAAAAACAGAAAATCAAACAATTTAAATGATTGCATCCTTGATGATTTTCTACCCTATGCATTTCATTACTCATTAGTCAAAGCATGGAATAAAATCATTGTTTGCCAGATAGTCTAATCAGCTTACTTAACACCTTCAATCCCCCACAAACAACCATACCTGTTTAAAAGTTTTTCAATATCAAGTTTATTATAATTTATGTTTCTCACTTGTTCCTTTTTCCTCTGATCTACTCTTGAAGAAATTTTAAATACTTTTCCAAAGTGTTTCTAAAGTATGGATGTAAATATGCGTGTTTACCACTCCCCTTTCATTCTCTTATCTTCCCACTCACCCCCCATCCTGAAAATTCATTGCAAATGAATGTTTTTGTGTATGAAATATGTCTCTTGATGACACTGATAATGAATGCTGCTCAGTTACACTAGTTGGATATTCCATTGAAGCAGAGACTTGTTGGTCAGAATACGTGCCTTTTGGTTTAATCATTATGATCTGACATCTTGATTTGTTGAATTAGTAGACAATGAAACTATGGTCTCAAGAGGGAAAGGCTTATGTTCAGGGTTCTTAGTTTTATGTTGTTTTATTTTTATTCACTGAGAACACCAATCTTGGGATTACATAGTTATTTTTCACATTATACTATTTTTCTCACATATCACGTTGTATTAACAAATGGGGCATTTATTTATGAATTAGATATCAACAATATTTAATTTGCAAAATTATCTTGACTCAGACCAAAGCTTAAGATTGAGGGAGAAAAAAAATAATTTGAATGGGTTTTTACTGTTCAAATCTGATTATATTCAGTTTTTGTGTAGTTATAAGATTTAGGATGGAAAGAAGGAAGAAAAAAGGAAAGAAGGAAGGAAGGAAGAATGGAAAGATGGAAGGAAGCAGCAAAGGAAGGAGGGAAGGAAGGAAGAGAGGGAAGGAGGGAAGTCAGGGTCCTGTAATATCTTTCTGTAAGGATCCTATGATACCTAGTACAAGCAAGCCTAAAAAAATAAACGAGTCAGAAGTTATTGTCAATAACTCAGCTATCATTGACTTTATGTTACAATATTCAGTACTTTCATGGAAATTATACCTTTAAGTCTCCAGTGTCTTTAGAGTACATGACACTAAACTCTCACTAGGAACTTATATAGGGAAACACTAATACATACCCTTAAGGAATGACATTCAAATAACCAGACTCCTCCTGGAAGAGTACTATTCTTCCACAGATATCTTGCCTGACTGTCATTCTCTTCTTTCTTTTACATAGTCAGCTCTAGAATAGCCAGTTTAAGAAGATTTTTCTAGAAGCATGGGGTATATAAGCCTAAATAAGCTAGCTATAAGCAGCCTCTAAAGAGTTTGGTATTGCCCTCAATGTGGCTAATGGCAATAGCTACTGTTTTTCTGCTATTGAAATCAATTGATCAACCTTGATGATATTGGTAATTATGGTTGTCTAAATTTAAAACCAATAAAAACCCCAAAAATGCTATTTTTTGCTATTTAAGTTTTGCCATAAACTCATGATTATGATGATTAATTCTAATCATTGGTACTTATATAGTTTATTCAGGTTATAAATCACTTACTTTACAACAATCCTCCAACATATGTGGAGACAATATTATTTTCTCCATGTCATAGAGGAGGAAACAAATTGAGAAAGATAAAATGTGTCCTATTCTCACATGACATCTATGAGGTGAAATCAAGAAGGTCCCATCAGTGGAATTTAATTGTCAAGTGACAATGGTAGCCACTTATACAACTGCTTTTGAAATGTTACACGTACACTGAAATTACTATACTTACATTGGTAGATTTCTGTTAAGCATAAAATGATTATTTGCTTTTTTCTCTTCTTGTTAACAAAATTCTCCTTTAATTATTAGTCTCTGAAGCAGACTATTTATGCTCAACACAAACTTTGGGGATCTTCCTTTATATAGTGAAATATGTTTTATTCAGGTGAAAATAGTTTTTGCTGTAAGTGTAGGAAGAGGTAATAGAAAAAAAAGTTCTTGAAATAATTGAAGAATCTTTCTTCAAAAATAAAATTCTAAGAAAATCCATATGATTCCATGAAGATTTGACCTGTAAAACAATCCACACATATACATACAAAAAATAAAGTGAGATGAAGACCTCACAGCAGCTCATATAATTATAATTGCTCTCTGTATCCAATTCTGGGAATAGATCTTCATTTTTGGGGAACCCAATGTTCACCTGGTTGGATTGCATAAACCCTAGTTGATGTGAATGTTAATTAATTGCTGGTGTGTAGATGGTTCTCAGAGAGTGAGAAACCATCTAATCTTCATCTCTTTCTTTTTCTGTAGGGCAGTAGTGAATCAAGATTAAATGGTCAGTGGATGGAGTTATAGATAATTGGGTAAGTAACCAACACCAAAGTCTCACCTAGTTGCTAAATTCTAACTCCTGTTAACCTCATATTTTAATAAAACACGATAATAGTCCAATTTGATACTCTACAGAAAGAGGAAACAAATGCTTGGTTAAAAAAATAATTCTTTTTCACAGCACAGAACCAATAGGCATGTAAATAGTTTATCATTAGAAGAGTAAAGGCCTAGGGGGTGGATCCAAGATGGCAGAGTAGAAAAAAGGACTTGCTCTAGCTCTCCCCCCATAGCCCATAAAATACCTGTTAAAAATGACTCTAAACAAATTCTGGAGCAGCAGAAGCCACAAAACTACACAGTGAAAGAGATTTCCAACCCAAGGCAGCCTGTAAGGCTGACAGGAAAGGTCTATCACACTCAACTAGGATTTCAGCACAGCCCACCCTAGGCCACAAGGCAAGGACAGGACTGGAGCAGTCTCCACAACATGGATTCATGGGTAGCAACTGTGGTACCCAGATTTCTCAACCCACAAATACCAAAGACAACTTCAAAGGTCAGAAAGAAAGCTCTTTCACCTGGGTGAGAGGGGAGTATGGTCAAACCCCAGCCTGGTCCCAGGGCAGCAGCAGCCAGTGCAACTGCAACAGCAGCATCTACTTTTGGAGCCCCCAGCCTAAAGACCCTGGGGGAATCGAGCAGCTGATCTTGCGATAGTCCAGAGCGGTGGTCCTGGGGTGAAATGGATCATTGGCTTGGTGAAGCTGGTGAAGGCTCTGGAGAGGGAAGTCTACTCCTGATCCTGGGAAGAAAAGAGTGCTTGTAGTTGCTTCTAGACAAGAGTGCAGACCAGTTGAAGATTAACTCCTCTCTCTTGATTGTGCCACCTTGGAGGAACTGAAAACTTACAGGTCCCTAGAGATATCTCAGAGAGCAGCTTTACAAAAAAAGTCAAGTAACTGGCAGGGAAAATGCCCCCAAAAGAAAAATAAATAAAACTACAGAAGGTGACTTTCTTGGTGAAAAATTATTTACTTCCATCCTTTCTGAAGGAAGAGCAAAGCATACAATCAAAGGAAGATATCAAAGTCAAGGCTTATACACATGAACTCTCCAAAAAATATGTAATGATCTCAGGGCATGGAAGAGCTCAAAAAGGAATTTGAAAATCAAGTAGGAGAGATGAAGGAAAAATTGGAAAGAGAAATGAGAGCAATGCAAGAAAATCATGAAAAACATGTCAACAACTTGCTAAAGGAGACCCACAAAAATGCTGAAGAAAAGAACACCTTTTCAAATACACTAACCCATATTGCAAAAGAGGTGAAGAATGGTTTGAAAAGTAGAATTTTAGAAATGGAATTTCAAAAGCTCACTGAAGACAATCGTTCTTTAAAAATTAGAATGGAGCAGATGGAAGCTAATGACTTTGAGAAACCAAGAAATTATAAAACAAAACCAAAAGAATGAAAAATTAGAAGACAATGTGAAATATCTCTTTGAAAAAGCAACTGATCTGGAAAATAGATCCAGGACAGATAATTTAAAAATTATTGGTCTACCTGGAAACCAAGCTCAAAAAAGAGCCTAGATATTATCTTCCAAGAAATTATCAAGGAAAACTGCCCTGATATTCTAGACCCAGAGGGGAAAATAGAAATGGAAAGAATTTACAGATCAACTCATGAAAAAGATAACAAAAGGAAAACTCCTAGGAATGTTGCATCCAAATTCCAGAGTTCCCAGGTCAAGGAGAAAATATTACAAGTAGACAGAAAGAAACAATTCAAGTATTGTGGAAATAAAATCAGGGCAACACTGATTTTAGCAACTTCTACATGAAAGGACTGAAGGGTCTGGAATATGATATTCCAGAGGTCAAAGAAGGTAGGATTGAAACCAAGAATCACCTACCCAGCAAAACTAGATATAATACTTCAGGGGGAAAAATGGAATTTCAATGAAATAGAGGCCTTCCAAGCATTCTTTTTGAAAAGACCAGAAATGAATAGAAAATTTGAATTTCAAACACCAGAATCAAGAGAAACATGAAAAAGTAAACAGGAAAGAGAAGCCTTAGGGAACTCATTAAATTTGAAATGTTTATATTCCTATGTAGAAAGATGTTATTTGTAACTCATGCGACCTTTTCCAGTATTAGGATAGTCAGAGGGAATATATATGTATACATATATTATATGTATAATATACATATATGTAGGTTTGTATGGGTTTGTATGTATATGTGTATTATATATGTGTACGTATATATATATGTACAGGGTGTATGTATGTGCATATATATATATATATATATATATATATCTGTATATATTATACAGATATAGACAGAGGGCACAGGGTGAACTGAATATGAAGGGAGAGTAACTGAAAAATAAAATTTATGTTGAATGGAATGTCCTAGGAGTAAGAGAAAGGTAGAAGTAGAATGTAACAAATCATCTCACATAAAAGGAGGAAGACACAGCTTGTACCATGGAGGGGAAGAGGAGGGAGATGAAAGGTAATAATTGAGCCTTACTCTCATGAGATTTGGCTTAAGGAAGGAATAACACACACTCAATTGGATATGGAAATCTATTTTACCCTACACAAAGGCAAGGGGGAAGGGGATAGGAGAGGGAAGATAATAGAAGGGACAGTAAATTGGGGAAAGGGATAATCAGAAGTAAACACTATTGTGGGAGGATAGGTCAACAGAGAAAATAGAATAAATGAAGGACAGTATAGGACAGAGAGAAATGGGGTTAGTCTTTCACAACATAAACACTATGGAAGTGCTTTGCATTGCTTGACATGTACGATTTATATTGAATTGTTTGCTTTCTCAATGAGGGTGGGTAGGGAGGAAGGGAGAAAATATGGAACTCAAAGCTTTAAGAATGAATATTAAAAATTATTTTAGCTTGCTCCTGGAAGTTACAATATACAGGCAATGGAGTATAGATATCTATTTTCCCCCACAGGAAAATAAAGTGGAAGGCAGATGGAAGAAGGGTAGGTAATAGAAGGGAAGATGGACTGGAGGAAGTGGTGGATAGAATGTATGCTGTACCGGGATGTGGGGTGGGGAGAGATGGGGAGAAAATCTTGAGTTCAAATTCTTGGGGAAGTAAATGTTAAGAACTGAAAAATAAATAAATTATATATTTTTAAAAAGAGTATAGGCCTAATAAAATATTTTTCATGTAGCCCTGATCCTTTTGGTTTTTTAGGTCTTGAATTTCTTTGATATAGGAATTATTTTAAATTAAGATATCTTGGGAAGTGCACATTTAAACTCTCTTCCAATTGAACCAAATAAGGTGAATAGCAAAGAATAGTTCAACACATCTCCTTCTGGGCTACTTACCCAAGCTCAACTTGTATTTGATGTTTGGGTCACAAGAGGGGTACTTACTACTACTGCCTTGAGAGTTTTTGGAGTAACATTGAAGGATTACTGTTCTAGTGCTTCATTTTAAGAGCCCCTACCAGTGTGCTTCACATTAGCATCAATCAACCATATTTCAATTAGCTTTTAGAGAGGATATTTACTAAGATTGAATAGGCAAAGAGTCAGTAAAACACATTCTCCCAAATACCTGGGACAAAATATCCCACAACAACAACAACAACAAAAGCTTCATTTGAAATATGGACAGAAAGTTAACATTCTATGGTAGTTAGGAGTAGGTATAGAGAAGACATATAAGCAGAGGATAAACTTATGACTTCAAGTTAGTGGAAGTTCTTTTTCTCTCTACAGGGAGTTCCCATGAAGTTCTTTTTAGTTGTATCTTTCTGCAGATCTCTGAGGGATGGTATCTTTATTGAGTCTATAGACTGTGGTTCTTTTCTCCCATGAAGGGTTATGCTTCCTGAAACTGCTTCCTCTCTTAGATGACTATCTTTTTGCATTTATATTTTTTGAATGCATATCTTTGGTGAATATCTTTTTGGTCTTAGATTATTACATTGTCTAGTTGCTCTGATTACATGATCAGATACATAATGATGGTGGGATGACAAAGATAGAGATAGAAACTCCTTCCTTTTTTCTCCAAAAAATGATTCTCCAACTTAGAATTCTTCCACCACTAGTATTAGCTGCAACTTTTAAAAACTCATGGATGAACTGACTGCTTCTTTTTGGACACATAGGACTTTAAAGTTGTCAGAGTCCTTCATCCAATCACAAGATGTTTTCTGTGTGACATAATTTTACTTTCATCCAATCATCAAATTACTATAATGTCCTCATTATTTGAGGAGTTGTTTATACCAGCTAAAGATTTTTAAATTTTTGATTGAATCTATGTTTGAAACTTCTGAAGTTAATTACTATCAGGGTCAACTACTGAATTGTCACATTGAACCTCTAGAGATATCCCCTATAAAAACATGATGTAAGCAATACTCCTGGGATACTGGTGAATCTGGAAAATAACAGAATCGTTGCTCAGAGGGAGTTGTTCCATTCCTAGCTGTTGATATTCATTCAAGTTTAATTCCATTTGGAGTTTTCATGGTAAAGATACTGGAAATGTTTGACATATTCTTCTCCAGATCATTTTACAGATTTGAGACTGAGGCAAACAGGGTTAAGTGACTTGCCCAGGGTCCAGCTAGTGCCTGAGGCTGAATTTGAACTTATGAAGATGAGACTCTAATTTCAAGCTCAGTACTCTAACCATTATGTCACCAAGCTGCTCTTCTTTCCTGGCAGGGATGTGCAAACTCCATTAACCATAACCTACTCAATCCTGGTAGATCAAGGTGAGAGAAGCTAGTACCCAACCCTGAAAAGTAGCAGGCCACAATTAGCCCCAGTATCTCCCTTCAAACCTCTGCATTGTAGCATTGTAGCTACTAAATACTGGTAGATCAGGGTGAGAGGATGGAAAGGGATCAGTTGACTGGTTTATAGGAGAAGCTTTTTATCCTACAGCATACAAACTCTCCTTTAAAAGAGCAAGCTAGAAAGTCTCAGGTGGCAGAAGGAAGAGCTATTCTTACTTTAGTTCACAAAAGAAGCAAAAAAAGTAACAAAAGGAAGGATGCATAAGGGGCTTCTCAGGCAGAAGCACAATAGGAGAATCAGGGGATGTCTGTATTTGGGGAGGTAAGTGAGGATTTTACTCAGCAGAAGCTGACAGATATTTTGAGTCTGTTCACCCAAAGGATGGTGAGAATCAGTGAAAAAGATAAATTTCCTTGAGAGAGAGAAGAGTAAACAGCCAATGTATTCAAAGTCAGAATAGACTTACAAGAAAAGAATTGTTACTGCTCTATTGAGAGCAGGGGTAGATTTTAGAAGACACAATGCCATTCCAAGTATTGAACAATATAAAATGTACTGACAAAAGACTGAGAAGAGAAATAAGAATTTTCCCTACAGATTCTTCTGAAACATTGTATCCAAGTTTGTCACACCTGCAAGGAACATAGGAGATTGGGCAGGCCCTAGTTAAGATTACAGAAAGAATATTTCTAGCCAGAATGATGACCCCAAAACTGTAAATTAGAAAACAATAAGCAACAGTGAATGGGGCTATAATAGTAGGTTTGTGGACTGTGGAATCATCACTGATCTGTTGTGCTTCTGGTTATCATCTCCTTGTTTCTTTTTGGCTTTTTTGTCTGTTCACCTTGTTTGTGAGATTTGTTTTCTGCAAGCTTAATATCGTCCACCTGCAGATGCCTGATGACTTAAGCCAGATGTCACCCCTCTCTCATGTGCAGCGTCACCCCTGGCCCTGGCATCAACCAAGTTCCAGATGCTAGCTGAGGAACTGACCCTTCAAATGGGACCATTTGGGGCAGGAATAGCTCTATGTGCAATTTCAGCAGAAAGTAGCTATGAAAGAAGAGACCTTCAGTCTCACCCCACGATTTTGGTCCCCATTCATTCAAAAGGGAAATGATGTGGTGTTTGTGCTCAAGCCCCACCCTGAGAAGAAGCCAGCAACTTAAATTTTTAATAGCATATCAATTTCTACTCAGATAACTATTATATACATATATATACGTTATATACATATATACGACTATAGGTACATGTGTGTGTGTGTCCTTTATAAGGTATAATCAGGTCCTTTGAGTGAATTAGGAGGAATAATATGCATATATAGGTATTATATTATGTATGTAAATATATACATATTATATAATATATACAGATTTGCATACATATATGTATGTATACACAAATATACGTGTGTGTAAAACAAAATGCCTTCTATGATATTAAAAGTTAATCATCTATGACAGAATTCTGTGATTATATTAACTGACTTGTAAGTGGAGAACTATCACATATGATTTCATCAGTATATGGAATTTCTCTCTACACATGGAGATCAGCACCTGCTTAGGTGACTGAGGCTGCTCCATGTTCAAGACCACATTTGATCTAGATATGTAATCCACTGGTTTAGGGACATTTCAGTGAGAAAAATCCATTTGTTGGCACTAATCTACAATGGTTCAGAAATTTCTAGTTTTAGAAGGTTGTCTAGAAAAGGGATGTTTTGTGAAGTTTGGATTCAGTGAAAGGGCTCCACTTGAGGACATAAATGTGGCCTCAAGACCATGGGTTTTGCCCCCATTAAGACTTGAGAGATTGAATAACTTTCCAAGGTTAAATAACTTTTACATAGTGAGTATATTTCAGTGGTGAGATTTGAAACTAACTCATGTGCCTTGATCTCCTCCTATTCTGATTCTTCTGGAATCTTGTTTGTACAATCATCTATTCCCCAGGGCTGCCCATAAATTTGTTCTAGTCTCCCTAATCCTCAAAAAAGCAAAACAAAACATAACAAAACAAAACTTCCTTTAATCTGATCAGACTCTTAAGCTATTCTCCTATATCACTTCTCCTTTACATAGTCAAATTATTAGAAATATTTGTCTATGTGTTTTAATACCATTTACTTTATGTGCTTTTCATTCCCTTGTCATCTATCATCTGACTTTATCATGAGAAAAAAAAATTCCCCCCCAAAGATTAACAATGATCCCTTAAGTGCCAAATCTGAAAGCCTCTTTTTGATACCCATTCTTCTTGATGTCTACAATATTTGACACTGCTGATCATTCCTCCCACCCCTCCTTTCTCTTTAGGCATTTTTGACATCAGTTTGTTGTAGTTCTTTTCCTTTCTATCAAGTCATATTACTGTATTGTTGTCCATATCTAAGCCCCTAGATCTGCTTTTCTCCTAGAGCCTCATCATTTCCCCTTCTTGTATATCCATAATCTCTTTTCTGGTTATCTAATCAACTTTTGTAAATTCTGTGGACAGAGTGATGGGCCTAGAGTGAGGAAAGCATATCTTCATGAATTTAAATCTGACCATAGACATTTTTGATTGTCAGCAGGTCACTTAACCATGTTTGCCTCAGTTCCTCATCTGATAAGAAAAAGAAAAAGCTGGAGAAAGAAATGGCAAACCACTGAAGTACTTTTGCCAAGAAAATCTCAAATGGGGGAATGAAGAGTTGGACGTTACTGAAAAAACTGAACATTAGCTGACCAATATATAATTTGAAAGACATCTATAGTCTCTTTCACAATTTTCAGGCCCATGTTCCACTATCGGACTTTTTTAAATCTGGAAGCTTATTGTACATCTCACCTATTTATGTATCCTGTTTTCAGGTCAGATTGGCCTGTGTGATGTTCCCCACTCATAGCAGTTCATCTCCCATCTCTGTGCATTTGCACAAGCTGCCTCTCATGCCTAATAAAATTCCTACCTTACTTTAAGACTCAATTCAAGTACCACATACTACATGAGACATTTCCTGACCACCACTCCCAAGTTCTCCATGACCTCACCTCTATAAATTGAATTTTATTTTCTTTGTAAATATCTTGTTCTTCTATCTCCATCCCAAAACACTCTAAGCTCTAGGGGGCTTGAGTCACAGTTCCTGGCATATAGAGAACACTTAATAAGTCCATATTGACTTGACTTATTGAAGTATACAAAAGCCTATCATTTTGAAAAGGCATTAGATTTGTTCTGATTTACCTCAGAAAACAGAACTATTATTATTTAATAAAAACTTCAAAGGCAGACAAATTTATGGAAGAGGGAGGGGAACAAAAGATAAATAAACAAACACATCAAATATTAACAATTATTGCGTCCCAAAATTGATTTGGATTGTCTGGTAAGAGGCAGCAGTTTCCTTATCACAAGATATGAGAAAAAAATTGGGTTGTCACTTTTCAGGCATGGTGTAGGTCATTTCTTATCCAGATGTGAATTAGACAAAGTAGTTTCTCATGTCCAATCAAACTCCGAGATCTTGTGATACTTTGACACATGATTCATTGCTAGTTGCAATAGCAGAAATAACTTTGTTTTGTGGTTCTCTATTAAAATTAAATGAGGCATAAAACAGGAAGCATGTTGTAGAAAGGTACTTGCCACTATCATGGAAGATGCACAGTGCAGAGTCTAAATGGAGGAGGAAATTCCTTTAAATGACCATTTTCATTAATTATTACTTTCCTAAAAGCAGTGTTGTGCAGATTTCATTAAGCTCTGAAATTTCAGAGATCCTTTTAAATGAGCTTTATAGTCATTCAAAAGAATTTGGCCTAACAATCCACATAGGGGTAAAAATGGATAAAAGATAATTTTGGTCCATATCACAAAATATCATTGGATAGAAAATTCATTGAACTTATCCATAAGCACATGTATCTGGAAGATACAATGCAGATAAAAAATGAATTGGACACGGAAATGAATAGAAAGAAGCAAATAGGTTAAATTGCTTTTGAGAAATTGTGCAGTACTTTCAACATCAAATTTCAACTTGTAACAAATGCATCTTTCCAATTCTTCTTTCCAATATTCTTCTAGAAACAAATGGCTGTGACTAATAGAATGCCACAGTCTCTAGAGAATCACAATTGTGGGTCACACAAAGGGAAAGAAGGAGTCATAGAGTGGGTATAAATAGACCAAAAACATCCAAGGTATTATTCAAATGATTTATGGCAGAAATAAATGGGAAAAGAGGTGGGCCACTCATAGTGAGAGTGAAGAATAATAAACAGGTTGCATGGTGCACCTGGGTACAGGGTGCTGGTCCTAGAGTCAGGCACACCTGGGATAACAACCCACTTTAGACTCTGCTATTGACCTTGGATGAGTCATTTAAATTCTCTGAAACTCAGTGTCTTTATCCAAAACCATGGATTTAGACTTGTTTCTTGCTAAACTCCCTCTAGTTCTGATGTATGATCCCACTCATATAATGTGAAGACATAAAGCAACATTAATACTCTCAAAGAAAACCCTCACCATAGATTTGCAAGAACATTTGGGCAAGTAGTATATGTGATGAAAAAATATGAATAGGTTACAAACTGCTTCACTAGAAATAGCAGTCACACTGAAGAGATGTCACAGTCATTCAAGCAAAGAGGGATGAAAGTTCCACTTTCCCTCTACTACTGAGTTCCTAATTGGTCACTCTTGTCATTTACATAGCACATTCCATAGACCATGTTGGGTGCAGCTTATCTCCCCAGTTATAGCTTTTCCAAGTAATGGACTTTTTGTTTGTTTGTTTTATTTCTGCCTCAGAATTAACTGCTTAGGAAAGTTAGTAGGTACAGAATAAGTGAATTTTGAATTGGGGTGAACATGTATATACATTAAGAACATTCAAATGAGACAAGTTTTAAGATTTATTTGTCACTCACTTGTGTTGTTTAGGCATCCTGAGGTGCCAAAACAGACCACACAAAAACAATGTCACATAAAATGTAGTGTTACAAGTTTGTGATCAATGAATTTTCATAAAGAATTTACATGTCCTTAATATCACTGGTTAGTTTTTGGTGTGCCAAGGTTACTCAGTACTGATACCAGGTATGTGTGGATATAAAACATGTGGGTGGCAGGGAGAGAGGTCATAAAGAATAACCTAGCTTTATATAAAATGCTAATCAAAGTTGAGAAATTTTGATAACTGGAATATATGTCTTATTTGATGAAATGTGAAAATGTACTTCCTAATGAGTAAAGTGGCTCTTTAGATTGAATTGTGGTCCCTAAATGGTAGTGGCAATGGGATTTGCCACATCATTTGGGAAGTGACAAATTAGCTTCACCCACACATGACAAACATACAGGAACATAAAGCAAAAATAGTGTTAAAAAGGCCATTAGAGTAAAAATATTAGAGTAAAAACAGATATGTTTGATTGCACTCTATGAATCATTTATAAGGATTGTCTGTTTTCCTATTAGATCCTTAAATACACATCTGAAGAGTGTATCATATTTTTAACAGTCTTATTTGTTTTATTATAATTTAGACCTTGCTGTTCAGGTCAAAGTGGCAATGTTGCGTGTTAGAATGACTTTTCAAGCTCACCTCTAAAGAGTGAATAAGAGCTAGAGATTCTGATGATTACATATTTTGAGTTTTACTTTCTCAGAAGAACAAAAATTCCATTTAGAATTACGATCTTACAAAAGAGAATGCACATTTTTCTATGAAACTTAACAGAACAATATTAAATATCTACATATATGAGATAACATTTATCTATTAAGGTTCTCAGTTTTTCTCAGTTGTTCACTGTTTAAATAGATTTGCTATTCATACTTGCCATTTGTTAAACCTCACAGATATATCTAACAATCCTTATAGATCCTGTTACAAGTAAAGAACACTTGTTAATTCTAGATTAAATTAGAACTTTCTATAATGTTAACTTATAATGCATAATAACCCTCATTTTTCTTCAGTGATCCTTTCCTGCATTACATTTTTTCTTCCTATAATTTAATGTAGATTATTTTAAAGAGCAGAAATCATTTATGGAATTGAGAAAATAATAATAAGATCATAGTTGTTGCATATTTGCATGACACTTTGCAGTTTACAATGTGATTTCACATGCATAATTTGCTTGTTCTCCAGGACAAACCTACAAGGGTGGATGGACAACTATTTCAATCTTGGTTTTACAGATCAAAGACTCAGAAGAGCTAAGTGTTTACCTAAGCAAACATTAGGTCAAGAAAAGACTGAAACCCATGTTCTCCATTTCAAAGTTCTATCATCCTTCCACAAAGACATATTAAAAAAACTGCATTTTCTAAAGAAAAATAAGAATAGTAATAATAAAGAACGCTAGCATTTTAAATCTTACCATTAGTCAGTATCACTGAAACTGATCAATGTGTCTCTGAACAACTCTCCAGTTCTCTTTGTCTGAAAAAACATGTCAATTGCCTGTATAATATCACTGGGAAAAAGTACCTACTGTATAGGCTGCCTATATGTTAATGCTGATAAGACAGTACCCAGAGGCACACAAATTAGGGAAACACTCTTCTCAATATACCCTATTTTGGAATTGAAAGTATGTCTGAAAAATATGCATTATTAACATAGATGGTGATCAAAGTGAGGATTGTAATAAAAATTAAATGAAATATCTATCAATATATAAGCATATATATATATATATATATATATATATATATATATATATATAATATATATATATATAGCTACTCCTTACCATTCCCAAGTTTAACATTTATGACTTTGAGCATTCCTGTAAGCTATGATTCTATTGGTAACCAAATTTTAACTTTTGTGTTGACAACCACACACATTCATTGCTATGTGCAATAGAGGAAAAGTGAAGGGCATGATGAAAGCATCTGGACTCTTCTGATGCCATGTTGCCAAGCTGCAACCCAGGGAAAGCTGTGCTGATCTAGGCTAGTTGGATTGGGATGTACATTGAACCATGCACTTTTCACTGGAGAACAGATCTACCATGAAACAAAAAGGTTCCCCCTTTTCCTTTTTGACCTGGGGTTCTTCTGACTTCCATACCTTGTCCTAGTTCTCTAGGCATTATCCCTCCTCTCCTCTTTATGGGCTATATCATGGTTACTATGTTAGTAAAAGTACTTATGGTTTAGAGTTAATTTTTTAAAATAAAGAATGATAAGTAGAAAGGCATATTTCAGCAATCACTAGCAAATGTTTGTATCATCAAGGCTAAATTGACAGCATGCATGGTGGCCATGAATATCCTGGCAAAATTCTGAATCATGAAGTACAAGAGACTCTTCACACAGAAGACAGAACCAAAACATTTATTCAGACACCAGAAAGTCAAATCCATCATAGTAACAAAAATCTATACACAATAACAATGCAGAGGACAACACCATCCTCAAGCCTTCTCCCTGCTAGGCTTCCCATAAACCAGCTCTATTAAACAAATCATAATCAGGCCCTTTAAATAAAATCACACACAAGTTCTTTCACTCATGCTAGCCAGCTGCCTGTTTGCCTGCACCCTTTCTAGCTCTGACTGTTCTCTGACTAATTTCCTCCCAGCTCTACCTCTTCCTGTTCCACTCATTCCTCCCACCACAGGCTCTATGTGACCCAGACTTCCATGTGACCCAGACAGGTCCCTTTAATGGACCCTTTAATGAATGGGAAAGCTCTTCGCATTTAAATTACCCTTACAATATTATACTTTTTAGAAGTCATGGAAATTCCCTATTTTTCATAGATTCAGTTTGTCAAAATTGTAGTTTTTATTTACTTACAGGCTGTTTTCTAGGAATATTATCCCTGCAAAAGTGGAGAATTTACTTATACACATACACACACACACACACACATGTGCACAGTTGAGTGACTGATGATATTAGGTCCATGGAAGAGTCATCGTAGGTCATTTTGTAAATATAGTATTGTGCAACACAAAGCTTACTGGTTTTGAAGTCAGAGACCACAGGCTTTATTCTATATTATTCCATTTACTTCCTTTGTAACCCAGAGCAAGTCTAATTTAGTACGTTCAACTCTAAAATGAAGAAGTTGTACTAAATAATCTTTGTGGTCCATTATAGTTCTATATTCATGGTACTGTTTTAATACTTTAAAATTGTACTTGATACTTGAGACATAGATTATTGGGGCATCTAAGCAGCACAACATAAACTGGTATGCCCCGCAGTCAGTAATACTTAAGTTTAAATATGTTCTCAGAGACTTACTAGTTGGGTGGCCCTGTTCAAGTAACTTAACCTCTCTCTCCCTCAGTTTTCTCAATTGTAACATGAAAATGATAATAACATCTAACTCCCAAAGTTATTCAAATATAATTCAGAATATATTTGCAAAGCATTTAGAATAGTTCCCAGGACATAGCTGAAGTTTAAGAACACTTGTGTTTTCCTTTCTAATATGAATGTTCCTCTTCCCTTCCCCCAAAATAATAGGAGATGGAGAGAGTTTGGAAATCATAGATGATTTTACCATTTCATTGAATTTAAAAAGAGGTGTTTGACTGATAATTCTCTCATTCTAGAACTCTAAAGACTGCAGCAGGTGCCTATAAATATTGAAGACAGTCTCATGAATTCCCCTGGGGCTTCAATTCCCAATTCTTTATTATTTCTGATTAACATGCTAATGAAGACTGATCTAATTCAATAGTGCTGTGTTAACATTCAGAGAAAAGTTGATAGAAGTCAGTGGATAAACTCAGGTTTCAGCTAAATTGTTTCAATCCCATCTGATTATTTTGGGTCAACAAATGCAGATGAAAGTTAATTTCTTTCATTTGCATATTTTCCTATTAAACTACTATTTTAAAAATGATATTTTAATTTGAGGTAAAACATGTCAGAGTGATAGTGTTGTAGGTTTTATTTCACACTTACTCTAAGACAATTGAACAAAGAGCTTTATGAGAAGGTCCAACCTATATCCAATGGGTAGGCACCGCAAGTATTTCAGAACTTAAAAATAAACATCCCGTAAGAAACGTTGGGAATCTCGCAGTTACTATTTTTCTTATCAATCAATAACCTTTAAGCATATTAACAATCTTCTGATTCTTTGATAAATTAAAATAATACAAAGATCTCATTTTTCATGGAGAACAAATATTATTTTCAAAGGTAGGGTTATGCTCTGCTCCTATGTAGGTGCTTTTGTCACTTTTAGCCCCAGTCTCCAGTGCCAGTGAAACCTGTCATGATGTGGCCTAAACTCCTCTTGCTATATGTCTTTATGAAGCATGCTAAAGGGTTTAAATGACCAGTGGCAGTTAAACCACCATACCTGAGGATCCGTAGAGATGGGCCCATTTGTCTCTAACAGAAAGAATTTTTAAGAAATACAAGCTTGAAAACTCAAGCTTAGCTGGAAATAACCAATCACTAGGGAGACAGAGTCAAGATGACAGAGTAAAGGCAGGGACTCATCTGATCTCTCCCTCAAACTCCTTCAAATGCCTTTAAAAATTGCTCTAAACAAATTCTAGAGCAGGAAAACCTACACAAAGATAAAGTCAATCAAATTTCCAGCCCAAGAAAACTTGACAAATCTTGCCACAAAGTGAGAGAAGAGCACAGTTTAGCACAGATTGGGCTTAAGGAAATTGGGAGCAGGCCTCAAGGCAATAGAATAAGTGGCAATTTATAGACCTCTCAGCCCAGATGCCAAAGACAAATTAAAAGGTCAGCACAAAAGGTATGAGAGTGAGACAAGGTGAAAGGAGAGAGAGAATAGAATAAATGAGAAAACAGGATGGAGGGGAATATAGTTATCAATATTAACTGTGAAAACATTTTGAAGTAAATTTCTCTGATAAAGGCCTCCTGTCACAAACAAATAGAGAACTAAATCAAATTTATAAAAATAAGAGCCATTCCTTAATTGATAAATGATTAAATGATATGACCAGTTTTCAAATGAAGTAATCAAAGCTATCTTTAACCATAAAAAAGTCCTCTAACTCACTATTGATTGAAGAAATGCAAATTAAAACAATTCTGAGGTACTACTTCATACTTATTAGATTTGTTAATAGGACAGAAAAAGTAAATGACAAATGTTGGAGGGAATGTGAGAAAAATGAGATATTAATGCATTGTTGGTGGAGTTGTGAACATGATCCAGGTGTTCTGTAGAGCAATTTGGAACTATGCTCAAATGGCTATAACACCATGCAAATTCTTTGATCTAGTGTTACCACCACTAGAACTATCTCCCAAAAGACATAAAAAAGAAAAGAATCTGTATGTACAAAAATATTTATAATGGTTCTTTTCTGGGGCCAAAGAATTAGAAATTGAAGGCATGTCCAAAAATTGGGAAAGGGATGAATAAGTTGTGGTATGTGATTGTGATGGAATACTATTGTACTATAAGAGATGATGATCAGGGTGCTCTCAGGAAAAAACAAAAATGTTTATGCTGATTTAATCACATTTTCCATGTTTAAAAAAGAAAGAAAAAATTTTTACTTAAATGACATGGGAAATATTCTTTTGGAGATGATTTTGTTGAGAAAGGTTTAAACATAGAGTTGGAAGGGACTCATTTATTTCAGTGTCTTCTTTTGAAAGATGAGGAAACTCAGACCCTCAGAATTTAGGTGTGTTGGCCAAGGTAACAGTTGTATAAAGTATAGAAAGGATTCAAACCTGGGCTTCTAAGTTCAAATCCAGAGCTCATTCCACGGCATTGTGTTGCATTTACTAATTTTATTCTTCAATCTTCTTTCATGTTACTACCCTCTCCTCTTTTCCTGTATTCTCTGCTGCAGCTAACCTTGTCTATGTACTGTATTCTGTTTCAGTCTCCATGCCTTCCTACAGGTGATCTCTCTTATTTTGGATGTACTCCTTCCTCACTTGTATCTCATAGAATTTTAAGTTCCCTGGTAGGCACATCTTAGGTCCTAAGGAGGTCAGATCTTCCCTCATTCCTCCTAGATTTTAGCCTTTTCTCTCTGTTGAAATAACTTCATCTATAGTTTGTAAATGCTTAGTTTTGAATATGTGGTCTTGCCTAAGTGGAGTTGCAAGCTCCTTGAGGATAGTGGCTATTATATTTTTGACTTTTCATCTTTAATGCATTGTATAGTACAGTACATCTAGTAGGTCCTTAATAATTCCATGATTAAATAAATTTGTTTATATACTAAGTTGTATTTTCAAATCAACCATCATTAAGTTTTCTCACTTTTTCCTCTTAACAAATAAAAAGACAATCATGAATAAATTATTACTGACTTCTGCATTTGTTTTCACCTAGATTTTTTCTATTTACAAGATGCAACTTTAAAAAAATAAACAATTCATTCAAAAAATTAGACACTTCTTTGTCTAATAAGACCACTTCATTGAATTTATCTTACTCTGTTTTATATCAATATTTTGGTAAACGTTTTCCTTTCTATTAAATACAAGATCTTTGACAGCAAGGTCTGTGTAATATTTG
This sequence comes from Notamacropus eugenii, assembly GCF_028372415.1. Lineage (NCBI taxonomy): Eukaryota > Metazoa > Chordata > Mammalia > Diprotodontia > Macropodidae > Notamacropus > Notamacropus eugenii. The sequence goes on from NC_092876.1 coordinate 314,822,213, forward strand.
TGTTTGTATCTTAGCAGGTATAAAGTGAATTGTACACAGTAGCTTCATAATACATTCAAGCAATGGTATTTTGAACTCACATGATATTTTTCACTTGTTAGGATTTCATAATTGTTGCCTCATTTGTTCTTCACTAAATGCTTATGTGAATAAAATAAAGAGCAGATCAATGAAAAAGTAAAAAGAAAATAACAAATTAAAAATCCCCAATTTTCCACCATACTAGAAATTCTGAAGCTCAAAAGAGAAACTAATAAAATTGGAAGTGAAAAATAATCTATTGAACTAACAAATAAAACTAAGAGATGGATTGATTTTATTTTTTTGTGAAGCAGTAAAGGATAAGTGGCTTACCCAGGGTCACACCTAGCAAGTGTCTTCTGTCTGAGACTGGATTTGAACTTAGGGCCTCCTCATTCAAGGGCCTGCAATTTATCCACTTAGCTATCCCCTAAGACCTGATATTATGAAAAATAAATAATAAAATAGGTAAATCATTCATTAATTTGATTTTTCAAATAAAGAAGAAAACCAGATTTATTACCAGTATGAAAAATGAAAAGTATGAATTCACTAACAATATAAAGGAAAATAAGGCAATAATTGGGATCTATTTTGCCCAACTGTATGGCAATAAATCTGGCAATTTAATTCAAATGGATGAACATTTATAAAATCTATAAATCGTCCAGATTAACAGAAGAGATAAAAGTCTTAACTCTGCTTTAAAAAAGAAATAAATTGAACAAGCCAATAATGAACTCCCTAAGGAAAAAAAAAATCTCTATAGCCAGATGGATTTACAAGTGAATTATAACAAATATTCAGAGAAATATCAATTACATTAATTAATTAATACTGAATTGGAGGAATTAGAACAGGCAATGAGGAGACAAAACCATCACTCTGCAGGTGTTATAATGGAGACTTAGAGAATCCTAAAGAATCAACTAAAAAACTTCTTGAAATAATTAACAATTGCAGCCAAGTTGCAGGATATGAAATAAACCCATATAAATCATCACTTCTATACATTACCAAGCAAGCTCAGAAGCAAGGTATAGAAAGAGAAATTCTATTTAAAATAGCAGAAGACAATATAAAACATTGGGGAGTCTACTTGCCAAGACAAATCCAGGAACTATATGAACAGAATTATGTATACATTCCACACAAATATTGTCAGATCTAAACAATTAGAAAAAAATATCAATTGCTCACAGGTAGGCCAATGCAATACAATAAAAAAAGGAAGATGGCCTACCTGTTTCAGATCTAAAACTATATTATTAAACAGCAGTCATCAAAACTATTTCATACTGGCTAAGAAATAGAGTGATGGATCAGTGGAACAAGTTAAGTACACAAAATACAGTGGTAATGACAACAGTAATCTACTGTTTGATAAACCAAAAGACTTCAGCTTCTGGGGTAAGAACTCACTGTTTGACAAAATTGTTCAGAAAACTGGAAAATAATATGGCAGGAATTAGGCACAGACCAAATATTACACTATATTCCAAGACAGGGTCAAAATGAGTTCATGGTTTAGACATAAATGATACCATAAGCAAAGTAGGAAAGCAGGGAATAGTTGACCATCAGATCTATGAAAAAGGGAAGAATTTATGACTGAACAAGAGATAGAACACGGGAAGGAAAAAAGAAAGATGGGAAACAATTTTTATAGCCAGTGTTTCTAATAAAGGCCTCATTTTCAAATATATAGAGAATTCAGGCAAATTTTTATGAGAATACAAGTCATTCTCTAGTTGATAGTCAATGTACATGAACAGGCAGTTTGCAGAAGAAGAAATTAAAGCTATCTGTAGTCATATAGAAAAAATGATCTAAGTCACTATCATCTCACACATATCAGACTAGCTAATAAGACAGAAGAAGAAAATGATGAATTTTGGAGAAGATTTGGGAGAATTGGAACACAAATGAATTGTTGATGGAGTTGTGAACCTATCCAACCATTCTGGACATTAATTGGGAACTATGCTCAAAGGACTATAAAACAGCGCATACCCTTTAAACCAGCAATGTCACTACTAAGTATGTATCCCAAAGATAGAAAAGAGAAAAGGACCCACATGTACAAAAATATTTATAGCAGTTATTTTTGTGGTAGCAAAGAATTACAATTTGAGATGATGCCAATCAATATGGGGAATGACTAAACAAGTTGTGGTGTTAGAATGTAATAGAATACAATTGCTCTATAACAAATTATGAACAGGTAGATTTCAGAAAAACCTGAAAAGACTTAAATGCATCAATGCTAAGTGAAGTAAGAAGAACCAGGACAACACTTTACACAGTAGCAGTAACATTGCACAACATTCAACTAAGATTGACTTAGCTCTTCACAACAATATAAAATTCCAAAACAATTCCAAAAGACTTATCACAGAAAATGCTGTCCATATGCAGAGAAAGAGTTATAGAGCTATTAATGTAGATTGAAAAATAAGATTTTCATTTTTTGTGTCTTTTCCTTGCTGCTCTGTTTCTTATTTCACAAATTGACTAATGTGGAAGGGTGGAGCCAAGATGGCAGAATAAAACAGGGACTTATCTGAGATCTCTACCCAAACCCTTCAAAATACCAGTAAAAAAATGACTCTAAGCAAATTCTAGAGCAGCAAAAGGTACAAAAGACAGAGTTAAACAGATTTCCGGTCCAAAACAATCTGGAATGCTAACATAAAGGGTCTATTGCACCAAGCTCAAAGCAGTGCACAGGCCAGCATGGGCCATGCCAGCATAAATGGACTGGAACAGGGCACTAAATCACTGGCAGTTGTGGTAGTGTCCATACTTCTCAATCCACAAACCATAAAGAGAGCTTCAAAGGTCACTGGGAAAACTCTCATCTGGGTGAGAGAGGAATATGGTCCACCCACCTCAGCCCCAACCACATGGTGGTGGCAGCCACTGCTGCAGCAGCAGCTGCTTTTGGAGCTCTCAGAATACAGAAAATGGGGGAATTGAGTGACTAACCTGAGTCACAGTTCTGGGTGACAGTCCTTGGGTGAGGAGGAGTGATAGTGTTGCAGAGTTAGTGGTGGCTATGAAGAGGGACTCCTTACAGTTTCAGGGCAGAAATGAGTACTTTTGGTTACTCACAGACCACAGTGAAGCCCAAGAGAGGAATAAATACTTGTCCTTTCATCATACTATTTTGGAGGAACTGAGAATTTGTATGATTTCTGAAAACACCTGCACAAATCCCCTGGAAACTTTGGGCAATACACTCTCCAATTAACAAAGAGCTCAAAAGTCAAGTAATTGGATGGGGAAATTAACAAAATAGGAAAAAGAAAAGACTATAGGAGGTTACTTTCAGGGTGAAAAGGGTTAATAAATATTTTCTTACAATGAGGAAGATGAAAGCATTCAACCAGAGGAAGATCAATGCACAGAGAGGAAGACAGCAAAGTCAAGGATCCTACAACCAAAGCCTCCAAAAGATATGAAATGGTCTCAGACCATGAAAGAGCTCAAAAAGGATTAGGAAAATCAAGTAAGAAAGTACAATAAAATTGGGGAAGAGAAATGTGAGTGATGCAAGAAAATCATCAAAAGAAACACAAGGCAACAGCTTGGTAAAGGAGACCCCAAGAATGCTGAAGAAAATAAAACCTTTAAAAATAGGCTAGCACAAATTTTCTTTTTTTATTGTTTTTTTTTTATTATTTTATTTGTCATCAGTGTTCTGCTAGCACCCAAATAACTTAGATTTCTTGCCGTCCTTCCTGTCTCCCTTCCCCTTTCCTCACTGAGATGGCCTACAATTTTATATAGGCTCTACACATACATTCCTATTAAATACATTTTCACCTTAGTCATGTTGCAAACAAAAATTAAAATGAATGAGAGAAATCATAAAACAAGCCAAAACATAATACAAAAGGAAATGATCAGCTGCATTATGTGATTGAATTCCATAGTTCTTTCTCTGGATATGTAGGGCATTTTGCCTTAAGAGCCCATTTAAGTCTTTGCAGTGCAATGAAGTTCTAAGTCTACCAGAAAAAATCCTTGCATACTGTGGTTGTTGCTGTGTACAAAGTTCTCCTGGTTCTGCTCCTTTGGCTCAGTATCAGTTCAAATAAGTCTTTCTAGGCCTCTCTGAAGTCTTCCTATTCATCATTTATCATAGCACAATAGTATTCCATTACAAGATGGCTCTGGAGGAGAGGTTAGGAGGATGACCTGCACAGCACTCCCTCACTCAAAACAAAGTTAATTGCAAGTCATGTCTTCATTTCTCTGACGGCATGGTCTTCTTCAGCAACGAAGGACAAACACAATTCTGTGAGTAGATGCAGCTGGCTGACTCACCTGCTCCTCTCTTCTCTGCTTCCTCCTCCCCTTCCTTCTACTCTCCAAAGGAAGGTAAATTTGGATGGCCAAAAGATGCTCAGTTGCCTTGGGTTTCACTGGCTCCTTCCCTTCCCTTCCCTTCCCTTCCCTTCCCTTCCCTTCCCTTCCCTTCCCTTCCCTTCCCTTCCCTTTCCTTCCCTTCCCTTCTCTTGCCCTCCCAGCCCTTCCCTTCCCTTCCTCCAAACCTTAAAACTACTACACTCTGAAACTGGGACTCCTCTGGGCCCCTGCCTAAGAGTTCCTCTGGACCTTCCTAGCTTTAGAGTGATTATCAATAGTAACTGTTGCTGTTTCCAGCCTGATGTCTTTCTTTTCCTTGACCTCATTAAAGGGCCAAAGCATTGGCTACTTCTTAAGCAGCCCTCACCCCAAGTGAGTACCCTCAAAGAACTTGGCCTAAAGAGCCCAAGGCCCCCCCATGCATACTGGGTCATCTCCAGTCATCCTGAGGAATATCAAGTCACTGGATTCATATGGCTCCGGAGAAGTGAGACTGGCGACCAACACAGACCTCCTTTACTCAAAACAAAGTCAAGTGCAAGTCATGTCATCATTTCTCTGATGGCGTGGTCTTCTTTGGGAACAAAGGAGGAACACAATACCACAATTTATACAGCCATTCCCCAATTGATGGACATCCCCTTGATTTCAAGTTTTTGGCCACCACAAAGAGTGCTGCTATTAATATTTTTACACATGTGGGACCCTTTTCCATTTTGATGATCTCTTGCATCTTCTCCAACATTTATCATCATCCCATTTTTTCATGTTAGCCAATCTGATAGGTGTGATGTGGCATCTCAGAGTTGTTTTCATTTGGATCTCTCTAGTCAGTAGTGATTTAGAGCATTTTTTCATATGACTACTGATATCTTTAATTTCTTCCTCTGAAAAGTGCCTGTTCATATCATTTGACCTTTTATCAATTGAGGAATGACTTGTATTCTTACACATTTGACTCAGTTCTCTATACATTTTAGAAATGAGGCCTTTATCACAGACACTAGTTGTAAAAATTCTTTCCCAATTTTCTGCTTCTCTCCTAATCTTGGTTGCATTGGGTTCATTTGTGAAAAAACTTTTCTATTTAATGTAATCAAAATTATCCATTTGACACTTCGTAATGTTTCCTGTCTCTTGTTTATTCAAAAATTCTTCTCTTCTTCATAATTCTGATAAATACATTATTCCTTGCTCCACTAATTTGTTTATAGTATCAATCTTTATACCTAGATCATGCACCCATTTGAACTTTAGTCTTGTGTATGGTGTCAGGCATTGGTTTATGTCTAGTTTCCATCACACTGTTATCCAGTTTTCCCAGGAGTTTTTGGTGAACAGTGAGTTCTTATCCCAGAAGCTAGGGTCCTTGGGTTTATCAAACAGTAGTACAAAAACATTATCTGATTGTTTTATTGGTATGGCACTGAATAAGTAAATTGATTTAGATAGAATTGTCATTTTTATTATATTGACTCGGTCCACCCATGAGCAACTGATGTTTCTGCACTTGCTTAGATCTGATTTTATTAGTGCTAAAAGTGTTTTGTAATTGTGTTCATATAGTCCCTGGGTTTGTTTTGGCAGGTAGACTCCCCAAATATTTTACAGTGTCTACCCTAGCTTTAAATGGGATTTCTCTCTCTATCTCTTGCTGTTGGGCTTTGTTAGAAATATATAGAAATGCCAAAGATTTGTGTGGGTTTATTTTGTAACCTGCAACTTAGTAAAAGTTGTTTATTATTTTAAGTAGTTTTTATTTCGTTATCTGGGATTCTCTACGTATATCATCATATCATCTGCAAAGAGTTATAACATAGTTTCTTCTTTGACTATTCTAATTCTTTCAATTTCTTTTTCTTCTCTTATTGCTACAGCTAACATTTCTAGTACCACATTGAATAATAGTGGTGATAATGGACATCATTGTTTCACCCTTGATCTTGGAAATCTAGCTTATCCCCATTGCATATAATGCTTACTGAAGATTTTAGGTAGATACTGCTTATTATTTCATGAAAAGTTCCATTTCTTCCTATGTTCTCCAGTGTTTTCAAAAGGAACAGGTGTTGTATTTTGTCAAAAGCTTTTTCTGCATCTATTCAGATAATCATTTGGTTTCTGTTAGTTTTCTTGTTGATATGATCAATAATGTTAATAGTTTTCCTGACACTGAACCAGCCTTGCATTCCTGGTATAACTCCTACCTGATCATAATGTGTTATTCTCATGATAAGTTGCTGTATTCATTTTACTAAAATATTATTTAAAATTTTTGCATCTACATTCATCAGAGAAGTTGATCTATAATTTACTTTCTCTGTTTTGACTCTTCCTGGTTTAAGTACCAAAACAATATTTATATCATTAAAAGGATTTGGGAGGACTCCTTAATCTTCAATTTTCCCAAATATTCCACATAGTATTGACATTAACTGGTTTTTTTTTTTTTTATTTTTGATAGAATTCACTTGTGAATCCTTCTGGCCCTGGAGATTTTTTTCCCAGGGAATTCATTGATGGCTTGTTCAATTTCTTTTTCTGAGATTGGATTATTTAAGTATTCAACTTCCTCTTCTGTTAATCTGGGCAATTTGTATCTTTGAAAATAATCATCCATATCATTTAGATTGTTGAATTTGTGGGCATTCAATTGGGCAAAGTAATTTTTTTTGTTGTTTTAATTTCCTCCTCACTGGAGGTGAGTTCACCCTTTCATTTTTGATATTTGTAATTTGGTCTTCTTTTTTTAATCAAATTCATCAAAGGTTTATCAATTTTATTGGTTTTTCCATAAAACCAACTCCTAGCTTTATTTATTAGTTCAATAGTTTTTTTTTTTTTTAAATTTCAATTTGATTAATCTCTCCTTTGGTATTCAGTGTTTATAATTTGATATTTACTTAGGGATTTTCAATTTGTTCTTTTTCGAGCTTTTTCAGCTGCATGACTAATTCATTGATCTCCTCTTTCTCGATTTTATTCATTTAGTCATTCAAAGATATAAAACATCCACTAAGAATTGCTTTTGCAGTATCCCATAAGATTTGGTAGGTTGTCTCATTATTGTCATTCTCTTGAATGAAGTTGTTGATCATTTCTGTAATTTGTTGTTAAACCCACTCATTCTTTAGGATTAGATTGTTTAGTTTTCAATTAGTTTTTGGTTTATATTTCCATGGCCTTTGATTACATATAAATTTTATTGCACTATGACTGAGATTGACTATCATAGTCTTTCTGCCCTGAATTATGAGGTTTTTATGATCTAGTACATCGTCAATTTTTGTATATGTGCCATGTACCATTGAGAAAAAGGAATATTCCTTTCTATCCCCATTCAATTTTCTCCAGAGATCTATCATATGTACCTTATCCAGAGTTCTATTCACCTCCTTAACTTCTTTCTTGTTTATTTTGAGTTTAGATTTATCAAGTTCAGAGAAGGGGAGGTTGAAGTCCCCCACTAGTATAGTTTTACTGTCTATTTATTCCTGTAACTCCCTTAACTTCTTTTCTAAGAATTTGGATGCCATACCACTTAGAAGATATATATTTAGTAATGAAATTACTTCGTTGTCTATGGTGCCTTTTAGCAGGATATAGTTTCCTTCCTTATCTCTTTTGATTAGACCTATTTCTGGTTTTGCTTTGTCTGAGATTAGGATTGCTATTCCTGCTTTTTTTGCATCAGCTGAAGCATAAAATAGTCTGCTCCAACCGTTTACCTTGATCCTGCATGTATGCCCCTGTTTCAAATGTGTTTCCTGTAAACGATATATTGTTGGATTATGGTTTTTGGTCCATTCTGCTATCCATCTCTGTTTTATGGGAGAGTTCATCCCATTCACATTCACAGTTGTTATTACTATCTGTTTCTTCCCTCCATCCCCTTGCCCCTTGTTTATGCTTTTAGTTCTCCCTTCTCCTTTTCTCTCCGTAATATCATTTCAATTTTTGACCACAGCCTCCCTCAGTGTTCTCTCCCTTCTTTCAGCCCCCTCCCTTTTAATCCCCTTTTCCCTTACTACTTCTTCCCTCTCTTTTATCCCCCTCTTTTCTTTCCCCCTTCCCCTCCTACTACCTAGGAAGTTAATTGTATATCTATACTTAACTGAGTTTGTTGTACCTCCCATGAATCCAATCATATGAGAGTTCCTCTCAAACAATGCTCATCTTCCTCCCCTCCTCCCCTCTACTACAACATATTTTTGTGCCTCTTCCTGCAATGGAATTTATTTTTTTTGTCTGATATTTTCCACATCTCCCATTAAAATCCCTTCACATCCTTAAATCACATCTGTTATCATCACATCATTTAATGGATGCTCACTCCACCTAGCTCTACCAGATCTAAAATTGTATTATAAAGCAGCAATTATCAAAACCACTTAGTATTGGCTAAGAAATAGAAGAGTAGACTTGTGTAAAAGTCTAGGTACTTAAGACACAGTAGTCAATGAATATAGCAATCTACTGTTTGATAAACCCAAGGACCCCAGCTTCTGAGATAAGAACTCACTGTTTAACAAAAATCACAGGGAAAACTGGAGAACAGTGTGGTAGAAACTAGGCATAGACCAATGACTGACACTGTATACAAGAATAAAGTCCAAATGGGTACATGATCTCGATATAAAGATTGATTCTATGAACAAATTAGTGGAGCAAGGAATAGTGCACCTATCAGATTTAAGAAGAAGGGAAGAATTTCTGAATAAACAAGAGATAAAAAGCATTCTGAAGTGTCAAATGGATAGTTTTGACTACATTAAACTGAGAAGTTTTTGCACAACCAAATCCAATGCAACCAACATTAGGAGGGAAGCAAAATATTGGGAAAGAATTTTTGCAACTGGTGTCTGTGATAAAGGCCTCATTCCTAAAATATATAGAGAACTGAGTTAAATGTACAAGAATACAAGTCATTCCCCAATTGATAAAAGGTCAAAGGATATGAACAGGCACTTTTCAGAGGAATAAATTAAAGATATCTATAGTCATATGAAAAAATGATCTAAATCACTATTGATTAGAGAGATGCAAATCAAAACAACTCTGAGATACCACATCACACCTATCAGATTGGCTAACATGACAAAACAGGATGATGATAAATGTTGGAGAAGATGTGGGAGAGCTGGAACACTGGAACATTCATGTTGATGGAGCTGTGAGATGATCCAACCATTCTGGAGAGCAATTTAGAGCTATGCCCAAAGGGCTACAAAAATATTCATAGCCTTTGACCCAGTGATACCACTTGCAGGACTTTATGCACAGGAGATCATAAAAATGGGAAAGGGTCCCACATGTGCAAAAATATTTATAGTAGCTCTCTTTGTGGTGGCCAAAAACTTGAAATCAAGGGGATGCCTATCAATTGGGGAATGGCTGAATAAATTGTGGTATATGAATGTAGTGGAATACTATTGTGCTATAAAAAATGATGAACAAGAAGACTTCAGAGAGTCCTGGAAAGCCTTATATGATCTGATGCTGAGCTAAAGGAGCAGAACCAGGAGAACTTTGTATACAGCAACAACCACAGCGTGTAAGGATTTTTTCTGGTAAACTTAGAACTTCATTGCAATGCAAGGACTTCAAAAATTCCCAATGGTCTTTTAAGACAAAATGCCCTACACATCCAGAGAAAGAACTATGGAATTCAATCACAGAATGTAGCAGAACATTATCTTTTGTATTACATTTCGGTTTGTTATATGATTTCTCCCATTCATTTATTTCTTCCATGCAACATGAGTATGGTAAAAATGTATTTAATAGGAATGTATGTATATAACCTACATAAAATTGTGTGCTTTCTCAGGAAGGGAGGAGGGAAGTATGGGGAAAGGAAGGAGAGGGAAGGAAAAAATATCTAGATTTTATGGAAATCAATTGTAGAACACTGAAAATAAATGAAAAATAATAATTTAAAACCACTTCCTCTATCTATGTATATCCCTTTTACATTTCATAATAAATATACAATTCTCAAGATTGAGAAGTATCATCTTCCGTCATAGGTATGCAGTCATTTTGGCTGTATTGTATAACAAGTTTTTTGTTTTTTCCTCTGTTTACCTTTTTATGCCTCTCTTGAAACCTGTGTGTGAAGATCAAATTGCCTATTGAGTTCTGGCTTTTTCATCAGGAAGGTCTAAAAATCCCCTATTTCATTGAATGCCCATCTCCTTGCCTGAAATATTATGCTCAACTTTGTTGGGTAATTAATCCTTGATTGTAGTCCCAGCTCCTTTGCCTTACAGAGTATGATATTCTAATTCCTTCAGTCTTTTAATGTAGAAGCTGAAAGGTCCTCTGTGATCCTGACTGTAGCTCCTTGATATTTGAATTGTTTCTTTCTGACTGCCCACAGCATTTTCTCCTTCACTTGATTGTTCTGAAATTTGGCAACGATATTCCTTAGTATTTTCACTTTGGGGTCCCTTTCAGGAGGTGAATGGTGGATTCTTCAATGATGATTTTGCTCTCTGGATGTAGGACTTCTGGGCAATTTTTCTTGATGATTTCTTGGATGATACTGCCCAGGCTCTTATCTTCATCATGGTTTTCTGGTAGACCAATAATCCTTAGATTTTCTCTCCTGGATCTACTTTCCAGGTTCCTTGTGTTTTTCAATTAGATATTTTACATTTTCTTCTATCTTTCTATTCTTTAGATTCTGTTTGACAGATTCTTGATGTCTCATAGATTCATTAGCTTCTACTTGCCTTATTCTAGTTTTTATCAAATTTTTTTTTCAGTTAACTTTTGCATCTCCTTTTCCATCTGTCCAGTTGTTCCTTTTAAGAAGTTATTTTCAGAAATTAGGTTTTGTACTTCCTTTTCCATTTGTCCAGTTTTCCTTTTTAAGGAGCTATTCTCTTCAGTGAATGCTTTTTTCCTATTTTTAAAATCTTTGGTTAATTTTTCTTTTATTTCTCTAATTTGGGTTTTAAAATCCTTCCAGAGCTCTTCCAGGAAGGCTCTGTGTTCTTATCCAGTTCTTATTCCCTTCTGAAGTTTCAGATGGGAGTACAGTCTCAATGCTGACATCTTTGATATTTGTGTTTTGGTCCTTGTCCCCATAAAAAGCTTCCATGGTCTTTCCTTTCTGCTTTGCAAAGGAAGTGATTGGAATAAATGGAGGGAAGGAAAGGATAGAAGGGAATATGCTTAGTCTTTCACAACATGGAGGGTGGGTGGGAAGGAGTAAGGGAGAGAATATGGAATTCAAAACTTTAAAAATGAATATTTAAATTGTTTTTGCATGTCACTGGAAAATAAGTTTCACAGTCAATGGGTTATAGAAATCTATCTTGTCCTACAGGAAAATAGAGGGGAGTGAGATGGGAAAAGAAAAGGGTAATATGAGGTAGGGCAGATTGAGGAAAGAGGTGATTGGGTTGGACACTGTCCTAGGGTGGGAGGAGGGGAGAGATGAGGAAAAAAATGTGAATTCAAAATCTTATGGAAGTTAATGTGGAAAACAGAAAGTAAATAAGTTATATTAAAGAAAATGACTAATGTGGAAATGCTTCCATGATAACGCATATATAACCTATATCAAATTTCTTGCCGTCTTTGGGAAGGGTAGAGGGAGAGAAATTTTGAATGAAAATCCTATAAAACTGAATGTTGAAAACTATCTTTACATGTTATTGGAAAAAAAAAATAATATTTTCAACAAAAGAAAAACACCTCTCATTCTCTCCATCTGCATTATCAGAACGACTCAACATCACCAAGACCCAGATGTCCTATTTCTTCACAATTCACTCTTCCCTAAATATACACACTTACTTTTCATTTATGTAACTCCAATGCGATACCCATAGACACTGCCACTAATATGCGTAAGTATTTCCAGGATAGATTTGCAAAATATAATAAACTCTCTTCCTCAAAGGCAAAAACAAAATATTTATTTAGAACATCACTATTAGCATATCAGGAGGTAAGATTTTCAAGGTCCTCTTCATCCATCCAGAGAGTGCCAACATCTTAAGCATCCTTCCTGTTAGGCCTCCCCACAAACAAATGTTCCTATGTCAAAATTCCTCCCTCCTCCAGCTCATGTTGTCTTCTCTCTCCACAACATACTATTTCAGACAAAATTCTGTTTGACAAGCTCCTCCCATAATGGGTTCCATATGACTCAGGCTTCATTTGATTCAGGCTGTATCTCTGTTGTGAGCTGGTCCAGGGCTCAAAATTAGTCAACATAAGCCTATTAATGAACTGGAAAGATCTTCCTATTCCATTAACATTATATTCAGTCCCAAGATCTGATGGGACTTTAGGAGTAACTTGTATCAACATAACTTCCATAACAACATAAAAGGGATAACAAAAAATAAACACAGCATGGGGCTATATAATAAGTATCAATTAAACAAAACAATATCTTAGAATGGGGGCTTGGGCACCAACACCCCACCATTTCCCCTCAAACAAATAGGACTAAAAATCCCTTCTGGTACGAAACAAATTTCTCATCTTTTAAAAGTACTTCCTGCTGAGATTGTTCTTAGAGCTATCCCTGAGTAGAGAGGTCCTATTCAAGGGGTCAATTCCTTAACTGGAGTCTGGAGCTTAGTCAATGCAAGGTGCAGGGGTGATGTATCATAGTCTTGGACAGAGGGTGATATATAACTTAAACAGTCAGTCATCTACAGGTGGATGGCATTAAGCCTGTAGGAGACAAATCTAACAAACAGGTTATACAAACAAAGATCAAAAAGAATTTTAGTCTTTGAGCTGATCCTTGAAATTTACAGGGTGAGTTTCCTACCCTTTGCTTTTAATATAGTCAGTTAAATCTTCTCCACTTTTACATTTTTCCCCCTGGATTCTAATATCATCTATGTAGTAGGTAAGCTATATACCAAGCAATTCTAATTCTTCCAAATGATTAGCCACAATCCTATGATAAATAGGAGGGCTATGCAGATATCCTCGTGGCAAGAGGGTGAAAGTATACTGTTAGCTTTGCCAGGTGAAAGCAAACTGGTCCCATTGTTTAGAATCTATTGGGATAGTAAAGAAAGCATTGGCTAAATCAATAACTGCATACCAAGTCCCATCACGTTTCTGGATCTTTTCTATTACAGTAATGGTACCTGGAACACCAGCATACAAAGAGAGAGTCACTTTATTCAATTGTCTACAATCCACTGTCATTCTCCTAATCCCATCTGACTTTTGAACTGGTCAGACAGGACTACTCCATTGAGCAATTGTAGGGACCAACACTCCTGCCTCAACATATTCCTTTATGGTATTGTCAATTTCATCTTGTCCATGTGCCCCGTGAAACTGCTTTAAAGTAATTACTTCAGAAGTTCAGGTAAAGTGACTGGGTCCATTTTTATTTTACCTACTAGAACTGCATTAATTCCTCTCTTTCTTACTGCAAATTAGTATCTCCCTAATGATGTATTCAGGAACAGGCACAATTACCACAATATACTCTTTCTTAGGTTATTGTCCAATTTTCATGATTAGTTTAACTTGTCTGACTGGTAATTTAGCCCCTCCCAGTCCTGTGATGATAATAAGAGTTCCATATTTAAATTTATCAGGGTTTCCATATATAAGAGAGGCCTCTGTTTCAGTATCTAATAATGCCCTAGCTTCAGTGGTTGATCCGTTTTTCCATTATATGGTTAAACTGATATGGGGTCTGTAATTTTGGTACTGGAACTTGGCCAATTTCCTATTCTCGTTTTAGGTGTGACAAACTTGGATACAATGATTCAGGAGAATTTGTAGGGGACAGTTCTTACTTCCTGATTCCATCTAATATTAAGTTCCTCCCCCTGGTACATCATATATAGTTCATTATTTGGGAATATCATCTATTCTTTCATAATATATCCCTGCTATCAATAAAGGAGTTAACATTTCTCTCCTTGTTAGTCTATTCTGAATTTGAGTCCACTATTTTCTATTTTCTCTAAAGGAAATTTATCTTTTTTTCATTTTCCTAGGTCACCTGATTGTGAAATGTTATCCAGCACCTCCAAAAAAAGGTTGCTTTACTTTCCCAATTAGTAGAGTCATAATGTTGTTTTTATAAACAGCATGAGCAGTCTTCATTATTATTTTTCTATGAGGAATTGTTAAGGGAGTACTGTGATGCATGTTTGCTTCTCCCACCATTATTGCAGTTTTCACTACTTTTTCCTTTAAATTTGTCATACAGTCTCTAAGAGAATAATAGGACCTATTTCCACTAGGCCACATAAAGTCAATGGGATACTGTTTATTGCATTTCTGGGCAGCTAACACTAACAAATTAGTTCCATTTTTACCTCCTTCAATATGGTAATCTCTAAAAGCTTGTTGTATAAAGGGATTCTGACTAAAACCCATGAATTTCAAACAATATATGTTATTCATCTGTAATCCTCCAGCGTCTTTGTCAATGGTTTTCACCATCCAAGTTACTAAAGATTCTCCATTTTTAGGGGATGAATCTTCTTAATGTATCTGTGAACTCCTGCTGAGTAAAATATGGTGACTTCTTTAAACACTGTGTGGCCCCCGTTGTTTTATTGCTTCCTTCATATTATTGTATGTGAATCCACATTTTCAGAAGCCTTCTCATGTGAATTTGGTTCACCTTCCTCCTAGGTATCTGGATCCTAATCAGGTCTTGCACATGCAAGTGTTAAATGCACCTTCCTCTTATTAACTTTTCTCTTGCTTTACTTAGCTAAACTTATAGCTGTATTTTCTGCTACCACCTGATACTTTCTCTAAAGGGAACTTCTGACATTGTAGCATAGAAAACTTCTCATGCAAATCAGTTAAATCTTTTCCCCCAGTAATTTTTCTCTACTTTTATATATAATTGCTTGTTAACAATGCCCATCCTCTTCTACATACCCTCACCATTTCTTTCCCTGCTTCAAATAGCATTCCTTGCCAACATCTTTCTAAATCTATGAGTTCTCCTTTCTGTAGCCTATGTTCCCCATTTTCATAAAGTGCTATGCTTTCAGCCGATTCTCTTACCATGGAGGAATAAGGTAAATCCTCACATCCCAGGATACTAATTTCCTTCCCAGGAGCCTTCCTGTCTCCAGGTAGAGGTTTTATATTTTGTGATCCCATTCTCATTGCCAAATGAAACACCAATGCAATACTCATAGCGGCTGCTATGAATATGTATAAGTATTTCCAGGGTCGATTTGCAAAATATAATAAACTCTCTTCCTCAAAGGCACAAACAAAATATTTATTTAGAATATCACTATTAGGGTAACAGGAGGTAAGATTTAGCAACGTACACATTACCAATCCAGAGAGCACCAATATCTTTTTTTCTTTTTTTAAATACTTTTTTATAAAACTTATTTATTTTCAGTTTTCAACATTCATTTTCAGAAGATTTTTGAGTTCCAAACTTTCTCCCCATCTCTCCCCTCCCCCCACCCCAAAATGCTAGGCATTCTGATTACACCTTCCCCCATGTGCCCTCTCTTCTATCATACCCCTCCCTTCCATTATTCTCATCTTCTCTCTTTTTCTGTAAGGCAAGATTAATTTTTATACCCCATTACCTGCATTTCTTATTACCTAATTGCATGCAAGAATAATTCTCAACATTCATTCCTAAATCTTTGAATTCCAACTACTCACCCTTTCTCCTTCCTCATACATCCCCACTGTGAAAGCAAATGATTTAATATAGGCTATATATGTGTAGTTATGGAAAAGACTTCCATAATAGTCATGTTGTGAAAGACTAAATATATTTCCCTCCATCCTATCCTGTCCCATTTATTCTATTCTCTCTTTAGACCTTGTCTCTCCTTAAAAGCATTTACTTCTAATTACAACCTCCTTCCATTTACCTTCCCTTCTATCATCCCCCCATAGTCCATTTAGCCCCTTCTCCCCTAATTTCCTGTAGTGTAAGATAGATTTTCATACCAAATTGAGTGTGCATGATTTTTGCTCCTTAAACCAAATGTGATGAGAATAAGCTTTATTTTTTCCCTCTCACCTCCCCCTTTTCCCCTCCATTGACTTTTTTGTTAGAAATAATTGGCCCCATTTCATTTATCCTCTTTTCTTCCCAATATATTCCTCTTTCATCCATTAATTTTCATCTTTTGACATCATCCCTTCATATTACACTCACTCTGTGCCCTCTCTCTATATGCATATAGTCTCTCCAACTACCCAAATAATGAAAAAACTCTCAAGAGTTACAAATATCATCATCTTTCCATGTAGGAATGTAAACAGTTAGACTTTAGTAAGTCCCTTATGATTTCTCTTTCCTGTCTACCTTTTCATGTTTCTCTTGATTCTTGTGTTTGAAAGCTCTGGTCTTTTCATCAAGAATGCTTAAAAGTCCTCTATTTCATTGAATGATCATTTTCCTCCTGAAATATTATATTCAGTTTTGATGAGTTGGTGATTCTTGGTTTTAATCCTAGTTCCTTTGACTTCTGGAATATCATATTCCAAACCCTTCGATTACTTAACATAGAAGTGGCTAGATTTTGTGTTATCCTGATTGTATTTCCACAATACTTAGTTGTTTCTATCTGGCTGATTGCAATATTTTCTCCTTGACCTGGGAACTCTAGAATCTGGCTACAATATTCCTTGGAGTTTTTCTTTTCAGATCTCTTTTAGGAGGTGATCAGTGGATTCTTTCAATATGTATTCTATCCTATGGTTCTAGAATATCAGGGAAGTTTTCCTTGGTAATTTCATAAAAGATGATGTCTAGACTCTTCTTCACCATACCTTTCAGGTAGTCCTATAATTTTTAAATTGTCTCTCCTGGATCTATTTTCCAGGTCACTTGTTTGCCAATGAGATATTTCACGTGGTCTTCAATTTTTTTCACTCTTTTGGTTTTGTTTTGTAATTTCTTGGTTTCTTATAAAGTTATTAGGTTCCATCTGCTCCTTTCTAATTTTAAGAGAACAATTTCCTTCAGTCAGCTTTTGACCCTCCTTTTCCATATGACTAATTCTGCTTTTTAAAGCACTTTTCTCCTCATTGGCTTTTTGGATCAGTTTTCCTTTTTGGGCTAGTCTGTTTTTAAAGGTATTATTTCTTTGACATTTTTGGGGGTTTATTTTAGCAAGATGTTGACTTGTTTTTCATGATTTTCTTGCATTGCTCTCATTTCTCTTCCCAATTTTACTCCCCTTCTCTTACTTGATTTTCAAAATCTCTTTTGAACTCTTCCATGGCCTGAGATCATTGCAAATTTATTTTGGAGATTTTGAATCAAGAAGCCTTGACTTTAACGTCTTCCTCTAATGATATTCTTTTTTTTCCCTCACCTGAAAGGATAGAGGAAAATGCCTGTTTACCAAAAAAGGAACCTTTTCTAGTTTTATTTTTTTCTCTTTTTTGTGCATTTTCCCAGTCATTTACTTGACTTTTGAGTCCTTTGTCAGGTGGAGGGTATACTTTAAGGACCTGAAAATTCTCAGTTTCTCTAAGGTGACACAATCAAGGGACAGGAGTTTACTCTTCTCCTGGCCTGAGCTTTGATCTAGGAGCAACCACAAGCTTTTCTGCCCAGGATTTGTGACTAGGGTTCCCTCTCCACAATTGCCTCCAACTCCACTATGCCAGTGCTCCTCCTCGCTCCAGGGCCACCAGTTAGGCCTGAAATTCAGATCCACTTAGGCCTGAAATTCAGATCAGCTGCTTGATTCACCCAGGGCCTTTAGGCTGAGGGCTTCAAAAATTGACACTGCAGACATCTCAGGATGGGGCTAGGGCAGGACCCTGCTCCTTTCTCACCCAGGTGAAAGAGCTTTCTCACTAACCTTTAAAGCTATCTCTGGCACTTGTGGGTTAAGGAGTCTGGGAACTGTGGCTGCTACCCAGGATTCTATGCTCTGAAGTATGCTCCAGTCCTGTCCCTGCCGTGCAGCACAGGCACAGCTGGACTCTGCTCTATGAGCTGTGCTCTGCTCTGAGCTTGGTGCAATAGACCTTTCCCATCAGCCTTCCAAGCTGCCTTGGGCTGCAAATCTCTTTCACTTTGTCATTTTGTGGCTTCTGTTGCTCTAGAATTTGTTTAGAGTAATTTTTGCAGGTATTTTATGGACTTTGGGGGGAGAGCTATAGCAGGTCCTTCTACTCTGCCATCTTGGCTCTGCCCCTCGAACACCAACATCTGAAACATTCTTTGTTTCCCACAAACAGTCCTCCAACTTTAGGGCTATCATCTTCCTTCTCCAAAATTCACTTTGTTGAAAAAAAAATCTTCTTCTGAGATACTGGTGGTCAGACCTCACATTTAGGAAATTTTGATCTCTTGGGAACTCTCAAACTAAGTTCACTCCCAAGTAGCTTCTGAGACTGGAAATGTTCATTTTCAAGATTAGTAGTCTTTGACAGAGAGGAATTATAGACAAACAGTGAATTAATAGACCATGAATTACTGGTCTGAGCTCTCCTGGGCAAAAATAGTTGATACCTTGTATTTATTTCTCTTGTCAGCTCCCATTCTCTTCTTCTGGAGTTGGGGGAACAACCTTCTTGTACTTGATGTACTATGATCTGCTTGTTCCAGGGTCAATAAGCTTAGAAAAAGAAAGGCGAAAATGTAAGCCAATTCATATAGCCTTCTTATAGATAATAGGGAAAGTAAACTTTTTGGTAACCATGAATCTCCCCACATTTAGTTACCAATTATCTTTGAGGAAGTGCAAGTTCCAGGAGACCATTTAGAGCTGTTCCCAATGTCACTTCAGCATGATTTTGGGGTACATACCTATTCCTTTTTAGATGCCCTTCAGGCAAAGGTTCATGTTCCTTAACGCCAACAGATTGATCAAAAGGTCCTTCCAATCACTTCTATCATATAATAAAACTAAATCTCTTGAGATTAGTAACCTATGACAGATTACTACTAACATTGAATAATTTACTGACAAAATACCTGGATATTCAATGAAAGGAAAACTTTTTCCCCTCTAAACTGGTTTGTGGATTTATAAAAAAAATCTTAAGATATTCAAATTCAATAAAACTCATTTACTAAATAGAACTCCAGAGAAGAGCAAAAATAATTTAGGCATTGGCTTGTTCTTATAGATTAGCACAAAGTACTCTTTAATTCACAATGCAAAATATTTAATTTATTATGCCTACTTGTTTCATTTATGTATGTAAAGCTTCCTTTTATCTCTCCATAGTAATATTCCTGCTATAGTTTAAGAGTCTTGAGTAGGGTAAAGGACTAGGACAGCATATGTTTTATTTTGTTTCTGAAGATTAATTCAAAAAGGCCTTTGAAGGACATATATTCTAGTTAGTCATTCTTCTGAATAGAAAGAATGAAAAATATGGCATTATTCAGATTTTAGACATATGTTCACGGAGGGATTTGCTCCTCACTTCCAAACAACCATTTTTCTTCAAAGCAAGCAAGTCAATGGAATGATCCAAATAGGAGTGGGAGATAGACCAGAGAAAGCATCATGAAGAAAGGAAACTTTTGTCATATGCTGAAAGGGAAAAAAAAAGAACAGGATATGGAATTTCAATACTAATAGAACTTTGGAGGTAGGGACAACATATTTGCAAAACAATGAGGATCCCACACTGATTTTTTTTTTTTTTTACATATACATACATAGTACTGTTCAAAAACATCTCTCATCCTTTTCCTCCAATATAACACACATAGCAAGGAGGTCAGTGTGACTGTATCACAAAGTATATGAAAGAGAGTACAGGAAATAAGAACTAGAAATATGGGAGGAGGCCAAGTTATAAAGTTTCTAAAATCTAAACTTGATTTTATACTTTCTCCTGGAAGAAATACAAAGCCACTAGAGTTTACTGAGTGAGGTAGTCGTGGTGGTGATGATATGATCAGACCTGTGATTTAGGAAGATCAATTTAATAAGTGAGTATATGATTGATTGGAATGGGGACACATGTGAGGCAGGGGGAATAATAGAAAATTCCAATAGTTTTGATTTGTTGTAATGAGTACCTGTACCAGGATAGATAGAGTGTTAGAGAAGAGAAGGGAGCACAGATGAGAGATGTTACCAAGAAATTTTAAGAATTGACAAGTTGGGGGGGGGGGGGGTAGAGACAAGATGGTGGAGTAGAAAGACTCACATACACTAGCTCCTCCCCCACAGCCCATAAACTACCTGTAAAGAAAGACTCAACAAATTCTAGAGCAGTAGAAGCCACAGAAAAATGGAGTGGAGGAGAATTCCAGCCAATAGTGACCTGAAAGGCAGACAGGAAAGATCTGTTACACCAGATGTAGAGCAGAGCCCAGCCCAGCTTTAGCCATGCTGCACAGAGCTGGGAGGAGGACCTGAGCAGGCCTTGGGGGTGGAATTCCAGCTGCAGTAACAGCAGTTTGTAGATCCCTCAACTCACAAGCGCCAAAGGTCAATGAGAGGGTTTTTTCAGCTGGCCAAGAAGGGAACAGGGTCTTCCCAAAGCTCCAGTCTCAGATGGCTACAGCGGAGGTCACATCTGGCAGCAGCAGCTCCCAAAACAGTCCCCATCCATTGTTGCTTAAAGTGCCTGGCAGATCTGAGCAGCTGATCTGTACCTCAGCCCTGTGTGGTAGCCCTGCCCCCACCTAATGCTCCTGGATGAATTGAGCAACTGATCTTTATCTCACACTGAATGGCAGCCCTGCCCCCACTGAAAACCTCTGGGGGAATTGACCAGATTATCTGAATCTCAGGCCCCAGTACTGGCTTGGTGGAATTGGAGGTCAGGTGGTTGTGGAGAAGAAACTCTACTACTCACAGATTCTGGGCACAAAAGTTTCTGGTTGCCCCCAGAACAGTGTACAGGCTTGATTGTGCCACCTTGGAGGAACTGAGATCTTACAGATCCCCAGAGTACAACCTGCTCTTCACAAAGGACCCAAAAGTCAAGTAACTGGTTGGGAAAATACCCGAAAAAGGGGGAAAAGTTAAGACTATAGAAGGTTACTTTCTTGGTGAACAGATATCTTCTCCCATCTTTTCAGATGAGGAAGAACAATGCTTACTATGAGGAAAAGGCATAAAAGTCAAGGTTTCTATATCCCAAACATTCAAAATAAATATTTAACAGTCTCAGGCCATGGAAGAGCTCAAAAAGGATTTTGAAAATTAAGTAAGAAAAGTAGAGCAAAAATTGGGAAGAGAAATGAGAGAGATGCAAGAAAATCATGAAAAGAGAGTCAACAACTTGCTAAAGGAGACACAAAAAATGCTGAAGAAAATAACACCTTTAAAAATAGGCTAACTCAATTGGCAAAAGAGATTCAAAAAGCCAATTAGGAGAAGAATGTTTGAAAATGCAGAATTAGCTAAATAGAAAAGGAGGTTCAAAAGATCACTGAAGAAAATAGTTCTTTAAAAATTAGAACGGAATAGATGGAATCTAGTGACTCTATGAGAAACCAAAAAATCACAAACAAAACCAAAAGAATGAAAAAATGGAAGATAATGTGAATTATCTCATTAGAAAAACAACTGACCTGGAAAATAGATCCAGGAGAGATAATTTAAAAATTATGGGACTACCTGAAAGCCATGATCAAAAAAAGAGCCTAGACATAATCTTTCAAGAAATTATCAAGGAAACTGCCCTGATACTATAGAACCAGAGGGCAAAATAAATATTGAAAGAATCTATTGATTACCTCCTGAAAGAGATCCAGAAAGAGAAACTCCTAGGAACATTGTAGCCATATTTCAGAGTTACCAGGTCAAAGAGAAAATACTGCAAACAGCTAGGAAGAAACAATTTGAGTATTGTGGAAATACAATCAGAGTAACAAAAGATCTAGCAGCTTCTACATTAAGGGATCAAAGGGTATGAAATATGATATCCCAGAAGTCAAAGGAACTAGGATTAAAACCAAGAATCACCTACCCAGCAAAACTGAGTATAATACTTCATGGAAAAAATTGGTCTTTCAATGAAATAGAGGACTTTCAAGTATTCTTGATGAAAATACCAGAGCTGAAAAGAAAATTTGACTTTTAAACACAAGAGTCAAGAGAAGCATGAAAAGGTAAACAGGAAAGAGAAATCATAAGGGACTTAATAAAGTTGAACTGTTTGCATTCCTAAATGGAAAGATAATATTTGTAACTCTTTAAACTTTATTTCAGTATCTGGGTAGTTGGTGGGATTACACATACACACACACACACACACACACACACACGTAGAGAGAGAAAGACAGAGATCACAAGGTGAGAGGAATGGGAAAGGACCATATCTAAAAAAATGAAATTAAGGGGTGAGAGAGGAATATATTGGGAGGAGAAAGGGAGAAATGGAATGGGGCAAATTATCTCACAAAAGAGGCAAGAAAAAGACTTTTTCAATGGAGGGGAAAATGGGGGAGGTGAGAGGGAAAACGTGAAGCTTACTCTAATCATATTTGACTCAAGGAAGGAATAAAATGCACACTCATTTTGGTATGAAAACCTATCTTACAGTATAAGAAAGTGGGGGATAAAGGGATAAGCAGGGTGGGGGGCTGATGAACTGGAGGGCAATGGGAGAAGGGAGTAATTATAAGAGCAATTAGAAGAAGCAATTGGGGAGGGACAAGGTCAAAAGAGAGAATAAAAGAAATGAGGGGCAGGATAGGATGGAGGGAAATATAGTTAGTCTTACACAACATGACTATTATGGAAGTCATTTGCAATACTGCACATATGTAGCCTATATTGAACTGTTTGCCTTCCCAACATGGATGGATGGGGAGGGAGGAAGGAGAAGTTGGAAATCAAAGTTTTAAGAACAACTGTTGAGTAATATTCTTTCATACAACTGGGAAACAAGAAATACATGTAATGAGGTATAGAAATATATCTTGCCCTACAGGACAAAAAAGAAGATGGGAAAAAGGGAAAAGAAGGTTGTTAAAAGGGAGGGCAGATTGGTGGTATGGTTAATTAGAATGCTTAGTACTTTGAGGTGGGGGGAGGGAAGAGATGAGGAGAAAATTTGGAACTCAAAATTTTGTAGAAATGAATGTTGAAAACTTGAATAAATTTAGAAAAAGAATTGACAAGTGACTGGATATGAATATGGGGGTTAAGAGAGAATAACAAATAAAGAAAATTGATAGCCTGGGTTACTGGGACGATGGTGATATTCTCAATAGTAATGGGGAAGTTAGGAAGAAAAAGCATTTTTTTGTATGCGTGGGGAGCTAATAAGTTTAATTATGCATTGAATTTAAGATGTACTATACACACTATATATATATGTATATATATATATGCATATGTCTATATCACATGCATATATATGTATATATGAGTTTGTATATGTGTGTGCATAGACATGTGTATATATATATATACCTACATATACATATATACATACACATAGCTACATGGAGGCTATGATACTGGGGTCATAAACTCCAGAAGTGCAACTGACCCTCTCTCTACCCTGCTTCTGGTTATTACGTCCTTGCTTATTTTTGGCTTTTTTTCTGTTAAATTTGTTTGCTAGATTTGTTTCCTGCTCCTGCAGATCCCTGATCGCTTAAGTTGGATGTCACCCCCTGTCCACAACTTGATGTGTCACCCCTAGAACTGCATTGATCAAGCTCTGGATGCCAGAACTGACCTCTCAAATAGCACCGCTTGGAGCAGGAACAGTTCTACATCTAATTTCAGCAAGAAGTAGCTATAAAAGAAGAAACTTTTGCGCCTTACCTCAAGATGTAAGGTCCCATTCATTTGAGGGGGAAATGATGGGATGCCTGTGGTCCAGTCCCAAACTATGATTTTGTTTTATGTGATTATTTTGTGTGATCCCTTTTATATTGTTGTAAAGTTCTATTGACAGCAGTTGCCTCATTGACCTATGTGATTGATAAGAAAGATCTTGGGACTGAATGTATTGTTAATGTGTGCTAGTTTAATTTGAAGATTTTTATAGGCCTATGTGACCTGCTTAAATCACATGTAAGCATAAGTCACACGTGATGAAAGGAGCTTGCTGAATAGGTGAAACAAGAAGGATGGAGCAGAGCTGAGAGGTTGTTAGTGATAGCAGTTAGGATGCAGGAGAGAGAGGACACAGGCAGGCACAATCCATCTTGTGTACATAAGCTATTCCACTGATCCACCACTCTATTTCTTAGCTAGTACCAAGTAGTTTTGATAAGCGCTGCTTTATAGTGAAGTTTTAGATCTGGATAGGCCACCTTCCCTATGCAAGGAGTTGTATATGAAGGTCAATCCTAATGAGACTGATGTTTTTGCTGGGAGAGTTTGAATGCTTCTTGTTCCTCACTGTTACTGCCAGAATCTCCCTCCACCACAATATATTACCAAGGCAATATTCAAAGCAACAAGGGAGACTATGAATATACTGGCAAAGTTGGAATTGCAAAGTGTAACAGGCTCTCCATGTAGAAGGCAGAAGAAAACCAGAAGACTCCAGCTTCTGGGATAAGAACTCACTACTTGAAAAAAATCTGCTGGGAAAACTGGAAAATAATATGACAGAAACTAGGCATAGACCAACATCTTACACTGTATACCAAGATAAAGTTTAAATGGGCACATGATTTAAACATAAAAGGTGATACTATTAGGAGACCAAGAAATAATTTATCTGTCAGATCTACAAAGAATGGAACAGTTTGTGATCAAATAAGTGATAGACAACATTATAAAAGGAAAAATGGGCAATTTTGATTACATTAAATTAAAAAGTTTTTCCAAGAAGTCAATGCAATTAGAAGGGAAGAAGAAAGGGAGAAAATTTTTTACAGTCAGTGTCTCTGATGAAGGTAGCACTGGCTAACATAACAAAACTGGAAAATGGTAAATGTTAGAGAAGATGTGTGAAAATTGGAACACGAATGCATCATTGGTGGAGTTGTGAACTGATCCAACCATTTGGAGAACAATTAGAACTATGCCTAAAGAGCTAAAAACTATGCATATTCTTTGATACAGCAGTGGTGCTTCTAGATCTATATCATAAAAATAGGAAAAAGACCCACATGTAATATGTATATATATCTGCTCTTTTTTATGGTAGCCAAGAATTAGAAGTTCAGGGAATGCTCATCAACTGGAGAATAGCTGAACAATTTGTGGCATATAAATATAATGGAACACTATTGTTCCATAAAAAATTGGTGAACAGGCAGACTTCAGAAAAACCTCAGAATACTTATATGAACTGATATTGAATGAAGTGAGAAAAACCAGGAGAACATTGTACACAGTAACAGCAACATTGTGCAATGACCAATGTTTATAGGCTTAACTCTTCTCAGCAATGCAGTGATGTAATTCAATTCCAAAAAGGATTCACAATTGAAAATGCTATCCACATACAGATAAAGAACTATGGAGTCTGAGTGCAGATTGAAGAATAGCATTTTTTTTTAATTTTCTCATTTAGTTCTGATTCTTCACAACATGACTAATGTGGATATATGTTTAATGTGACTGAACATAAAGAGCCTATAGCAGATTACACGTCATCTTGAGGAGGAGAAAGTTGTTATAAAACTGAATGTTGACAACTAAAAACAAACAAACAAACAAACAAACAAATATATATATTTAAAAATCTTGTTGAAGAAGTTGTTGGATCTCAGGGATGTAAATGGAACCATCCCCAAATAAAATGTCATGGATTTGTGACCTAGTCTGAAATGCCTTAGAACCTTTGCTATAATATCTAGTGTGCCAGACATAATATTAAGCTCTTCAAAGTTGGCATTGATGATAGAAATCAATACCTTCAGAGAGGGATTCAGTCTTAATACTGACACAAGTAAGTGGAAGATAAGGTATGCTTTGTACCTTCATAAGTGATGTAGAGGTGATGGAGACCACTCTTCAGGAAGTTCTTTTTCTATTTGATTTTCATCTCAGCAATGAAATATTAGACAATGAAGAGGACAAAATCCTCTCCACTGAAGTAGCTGTCACCATCCATAGACTTGACTTCAAAAGTTTCAACTTCAAAGTAAAGATGAAGGCACTGAAAGTCTCACCTCCCACACCATGTATTTCTCCCTATCAAGCCTTCTTATTCAACTGGTAAGTAATAGAAGCAGTTGGTGAATTAATGATCCAAAGCACATGAATAACAGGGATAGAAGGAACAACTCAGCTTTGGAGTGTCATGTTAAGTATCACTTTAGAAGGCTGATGTATGATCGCAGTGTCAGAGTTTTTAATATTAGTATGAACAATTCCTTTCATTTTTTTCAAGACAATAGAAGACTAGTCCTCTGGACAGAAACTTTAGATATTCCATTTGTGCTTAGATTGAATCTTTGACTTCCTTGCATTTAACTATGTGCATGGCGATAGGCCAATATTTTGTATCTGTCTGGACATTTTTGTCATCAAAGCTTCAATCAATCTGATTTTCAATACCAAAATCCTTGTTGTTGTGGTTCACCTTTTTTTTTTTCTTACAGTATTGAACATTCTATGGTTCTTTTTCTTAGGTCACTGTCAATGATTTCCATATGGGAATAAATGGTGCCAAGGTCAGTGAAACCTGTGGGTTTCTTTGGCATGGCTTCTGAGTCACCAGGATCATTGCTGATAAATGAGGATTCATAAATGTTGTTGCTATGCTAAGTGAAATCTTACCACTATTTCAACAGTCTGGGGCAAGAATTTAACAAGGCCTTCGTTAAGAGAGTCAGTCATTGGGTTAGTTTCAATGAGTTGTAATGCTGATGAGAGTTAAAGATCATCCCCACTCATTAATGCATCTTCCCATTAAGGGGAGCTTGATTAAGGGAGATATATTTTTGGAAGGCCTACACCTTTTGTGTAGGACTTTGGTGCCCTCTGGCTCTGACAAGTGTGTAAATACTCTGAGGTGAGGTTTTACTTTGAGGCTTACTCATTGGAAGTGTTTTTTTGGCCAGATGAAACTCTGGGCAGCTGCTAAGGAGTCCCCTGGCTTTGAAAACCCAGATACTGGTGCTTTTCTCTCTGGGTAACTATATATTATGGTCAGATAGCTGGACCTGTCTGTTGATCTGTGATGTATGTATTTCTTACAGTCAGATAGTTGGAAGACCTGTCTGTTGATCTTTGTTCCTATGTTTCTATTTTCTCTGAAATTCAGGGTGCTAACTTTTTCTCCTGAGCTAAGTGAGTGATGTATGTGCTTGATTAAAGTGATTGTTGACCCCTTAAAAGTTGCATATCCTTTTAGAAAAACAGATCTAAGAATCTGCACAGTAAGCCTTCCTTTGTGTGTCAGGGTCCTTGGTAATATATGAGTAGAGATAGGTATGATCCAGAATCCATCCAAGAGAATTGGTGGGGAAAGACGGGGAGGGAAGTGTTGCTTTGCCAAGGTACCCTCCATAGAAATATCTGCTGGGAATCATCACTGTCTTTTTAAAAACTTGTCAATATTTCTTCATTATGTACAGGAGAAAGTACAAATTGCCTAGCCTGGAATTTAAGCTTCTCCATAATCTGGCCCTAATCTACCCCTCAATATCTTTCATTTCCCAGGTCCTTTGTTGTAGATAAACTTGTTTTTTTCTCACTGTTTTCTGAATGTAACTTTTTTCTTGACCCTGCTCTTTTGCTTATTTCTCTCTAGCTTTATTTTTGTCTATCAGAATTCTTCCCATCATTTGGGGCCCAGCTCCATTCTGCCCTGCTAACTGAACTGGAAGTAATATCACTTTTATCAAAATTCCTGCAGCTTTATTTTCTGTACAATGATTCCAACAATTAATCATGTAATACTTTGTGATATCTCTTTTATTGTTTTCTTGAACTATTTAAATACTCTATTGTTATTCAAAAATTCTCATGTTTCCCTCGTATCTTCAACTAGATGACAGTATTCATAATG
Source organism: Notamacropus eugenii (assembly GCF_028372415.1). NCBI lineage: Eukaryota > Metazoa > Chordata > Mammalia > Diprotodontia > Macropodidae > Notamacropus > Notamacropus eugenii. The sequence continues at coordinate 314,850,479 of NC_092876.1, forward strand.
ACATGAAATTATACTTTCAACCTCCTCTTATTACCTCCTCTCTTACCTCCGTGCTTGTACTTCTTTTTACCTCTTCTTGCCCAAACCCACGATACTTAGTTCTAAGATATGCACGTAAAAGATGCAGGAATCATTTTAGATTGTATTTTAATAAACTTGTAGTACCCCTTGGGCAAAGAGGAGATGAATTTTAGACCTTAAAGAAAATAATAATCTATATTTAATAGTAATTTGTGTTTTAACAAATCAATGTCTTCATTAGAATCTTTGTATGTTATGCTATGAAACTATTAATATGACCATTTACAGATGAGGAAACTTAAGGTCTTCAAGGTTACATACCTTGCCCATAATCACACACTATGAGTATAGGTTCAGCACTTTAGAGACCTTAAGACATGGATCCTTATGAAAAAATTTACTTCTCATTCTGCTTGTAAAGGCTAAGACACTGGTATGGATAGCTGTCATGTGGCAGCCAGGTCCAATGGATAGAGCCTAGTGTCAGAAATTGCCAGGTCTATCTGATGCCTCTGATACTTCCTGGCTTTGCAACCACAGAAAACTTTGTTAATTTCTATAAGCCATATCCATACCTGTAAAATAGATTTAATACTTCTGGTATTTACATCATTGTGTTATTGTGAGGCAGATATGAGATCTATGTAAAGCACTTTGTAAATTATAAAATGCTATGTAAATTATTCTTTTTTTTTATTTAACTTTTAACATTCATTTTCACAAAATTTTGGGTTACAAATTTTCTCCCCTTTTCTCCCCTCCCCCCCCAAACCCAAGCTTTCTAATTGCCCCTGTGACCAATCTGCTCTCTCTTCTGTCATCCCTCTCTGCCCTTGTCTCCGTCTTCTCTTTTGTCCTGTAGGGCCAGATATCTTTCTTTACCCCTTTACCTGTATTTCTTATTTCCTAGTGATAAGAACATTACAGTTGATCCTAACACTTTGAGTTCCTACTTCTTTACCTCCCTCCCTCTCCACCCCTTCCCTTTGGAAGGCAAGCAATTCAATATAGGCCAAATGTGTGTAGTTTTGCAAATGATTTCCATAATAGTTGTGTTGTATAGGACTAACTATATTTCCCTCTATCCTATCCTGTCCCCCATTACTTCTATTCTCTTTTGATCCTATCCCTCCCCATGAGTGTTGACCTTGAATTGCATTCTCCTCCCCATGCTGTCCCTTCTATCATCCCCCCCACCCTGCTTGTCCCCTTGTCCCCCACTTTCCTGTATTGTGAGATAGGTTTTCCTACCAAAATGAGTGTGCATTTTATTCTTTCCTTTAGTGGAATGTGATGAGAGTAGACTTCATGTTTTTCTCTCACCTCCCCTCTTTATCCCTCCACTAATAAGTCTTTTGCTTGCCTCTTTTACGAGAGATAATTTGCCCCATTCAATTTCTCCCTTTCTCCTCTCCATATATTTCTCTCTCACTGCTTGATTTCATTTTTTTTAAGATATGATCCCATCCTCTTCAATTCACTCTGTGCACTCTGTCACTATGTATGTGTGTGTGTGTGCATGTGTGTGTGTGTACTTCCACCCAGTACCCAGATACTGAAATGTTTCAAGAGTTACAAATATTGTCTTTCCATGTAGGAATGTAAACAGTTCAACTTTAGTAAGTCCCTTATGACTTCTCTTTGCTGTTCACCTTTTCATGGTTCTCTTCATTCTTGTGTTTGAAAGTCAAATTTTCTTTTCAGCTCTGGTCTTTTCATCAAGAAAATTTGAAAATCCTCTATTTCATTGAAAGACCATTTTTTCCCCTGAGGTATTATACTCAGTTTTGCTGGGTAGGTGATTCTTGGTTTTAGTCCTAGTTCCTTTGACTTCTGGAATATCCTATTCCATGCCCTTCGATCCCTTAATGTAGAGGCTGCTAGATCTTGTGTTATCCTGATTGTATTTCCACAATACTTGAATTGTTTCTTTCTAGTTGCTTGCAATATTTTCTCCTTGACCTGGGAACTCTAGAATTTGGCCACAATGTTCCTAGGAGTTTTTTTTTTTGGATCTCTTTCAGGCGGTGTTCTGTGGATTCCTTGAATATTTATTTTGCCCTCTGGTTCTAGAATCTCAGGGCAGTTTTCCTTGATAATTTCATGGAAGATGATGTCTAGGCTCTTCTTTTGATCATGGCTTTCAGGTAGTCCCAAAATTTTTAAATTGTCTCTCCTGAATCTATTTTCCAGGTCAGTTGTTTTTCCAATGAGATATTTCACATTATCTTCCATTTTTCCATTCTTCTCTATTTGTTCTGTGATATCATGGTTTCTCACAAAGTCCTTAGCGTCCATCTGTGCCATTCTAGTTTTGAAAGAACTATTTTCTTCAGTGAGTTTTTGAATCTCCTTTTCCATTTGGCTAATTCTGCATTTGAAAGCATTCTTCTCCTCATTGGCTTTTTGAACCTCTTTTGCCAATTGAGTTAGGCTAGTTTTCAAGGTGTTAATTTCTTCAACATTTTTTTGGTTCTCCTTTAGCAGGGAGCTGATCTGCTTTTCATGCTTTTCTTTCATATCTCTCATTTCTCTTCCCAGTTTTTCCTCCACCTCTCTAACTTGATTTTCAAAATTCTTTTTGAGCTCTTCCATGGCCTGAGCCCATTGGGTGGGCTGGGACACAGAATCCTTGATTTCTGTGTCTTTGCCTGATGGTAAGCATTGTTCTTCCTCATCAGAAAGGAAGGGAGGAAATGTCTGTTCTCTGAGAAAGTAGCCTTCAACAATCTTATTTCTTTTCCCTTTTCTGGGCATTTTCCCAGCCAGTGACTTGACCTCTGAATATTCTCCTCACTCCCACCTCGCCTCCTGGTCCTCCCAGCCAGTGTTTGGGGACTGAGATTCAAATGCTGCTTCCAGCCTTAGGGCTTTTGGCGGGGGCAGGGCTGCTATTCAGTGTGAGAATTAAGTTCAGGTGGTCAGGTCGGGGCAGGGCCGCCTCTCAGGCACCGTTCCCTCAGGGGGTTTATGCACAGACCTTCCACAATGGATCCAGGCTCCCTCCCACTTAGGGAGCCCCATTCTGCAGCCGCCTCTCAGCTTCTACCTCCCGGGGGGGGGGCCCGAATCATGGGGACACCCCACTCCCCTCTCGACCCGCCAAAGAGACTCTCTCACCAACCCCCGTCACCTGTGGGTGGAGGAACTTGTGCGGCCTCTGGAGATCCCATCCTTGAAGCCTGCTCTTGTCTGTTTCTCTTGGTGCTGTGGCCGCAGCAGGTCTGGGCTGGGCTGGGCTCCGCGTCTGCAGCGCGACGGACCTTTTGCGAGAGGTTTGCAGGTCCCTCTGTGGGTGGAGGGACCTGCGTGGCCGCTGGAGGTCCCGTCCCCGAAGCCCGCTCAGATCTTTTCCTCTCGGTGCCGCAGCCACTGCAGGGCTGCCCTCAGCTCCCAGTCTCGGCGCCCAGTCCACAGCGTGAAGGACCCCCCGCGAGAGGTTTGCAGGTCCCTCCGGAACAGAAATCTCCCTCGCTCCAATATTCTGTGGCCTCTGGGTGCAGAATTCACCGTGAGTTGCTCCCCTGTAGCTGTTCTGTGGGTTGTGGATTCGGAGCTATGTGTATGTGCGTCTTTCTACTCCACCATCTTGGCTCCACCCCCCTATGTAAATTATTCTGACATTTTTGAAAGTAGTGAATTGCAGTGAAGGAGGATATAATTTCAAATCTGAACCATGAGAAAACTGGAAAGAGTAACCACAATAGTAATGAGGAAAGGAAAAGCACAAGAGAGGTACCAAGAAGGATGCCAGTCTGGGACATTACCAAGTTAACACAGTCTTTTGGTGGAATTAATTCTATACAGTTGGTAAAGAGTAAGGAAATAGTGATGAGATGGCATAAGTGAACAGTGGAACTAGGAAACAATAGAACTGAGAGTCCAATGGTTATGGTGCCCCAAAAGGACCTGATGAGAAACTCAGTGTGGCAGACTGGATAAAGTGTTAGAATGGAATAAGAAAGCCATGAGTTCAACTCTTTACTTGCACACTTACCTATGGGCAAGTTGTTTAAAGTCTCTCATCCTCAATTTCTTCGTCTATCAGACTGGGATAATAATAGCCTCTAATTCATGGATTAAATGTGATAAATAAAACACTTTGTAAATGTTTAAACACTGGAAAATGTTGGTTGCCATTATTATTGCTGTTATATAGATGGGGACTCTCAGATAGTAGTGTGATATATTTATCAAAATGTAAACAAAAACGTTCAACACAACTCAGAAGAACTGTGTACAAGTTATAATTCTGTGACTTAAAACCTTTGTGATCTTAAAGAAAATTACTTCTCTAAACTTCAGGTATCTCATCCATCATGCAGAAGATTGACTAGATGGTCTCTAACTTATGCTCAAGCTCTAATTTTGTGACCTTATTAACTGACACCAAATAACAAGACTGACATCATTTTTCACTTTTCAGTCTTTCATTTCTAGTACCTTTGAATGATTCCTGCACATAGGAAAAGCCCATGGATACATTTGGAAGACAGAGAGCCCTGTGAAGAATAAGAGACACTCCAGGGTTGGGAAAGATCAAGGAAACCAGTGTGAGAACAGGCAGAGCTCAGGTAAATCAGAGGCTTCAAGGTGGAAACTTTTACCATAAGGGACTGACTCTAGGAACTAAGCTAGCCATATATGTATGTGCTGAGATGTGATGAGATAAAATTTATTATCAAAGTAAATCACACTAATCTGTATCATGAGATTTTGCTGGAGCAAGAAATAGATGTTGGGGTTTCTCAGAATAAACTGGAAAAAAACATTTTGTGTGGCTCTTCCCAAGTTACTGTAAATTTTCATAGTGTACATTGATGAAAGAATGAAAAGACACAAGATTGTCACACAGCTCCATACTTATTTGTATATACACAACAATAAATTTATTTATAAATATATAATATATATTGATAATATATCACATATGAATATACCTATTAATACATGCATGCACATGTTTATAAAAACATACACATATACACCCATCCCGTGTGTGTGTGTATGTGTATGTATGCATGTGTATGTACAACAGCACTTCTCATAGAATTGGTCCTGTGTAGTTTGGTTCCATGGGAAGAGATACATGTCCTACGACCCTTTGCTAAATTCCATCCCTTCCTTCTCATCAGAAATTCAAAGGAGAAATGGTATTGGTTGTGTCCCAACGGATAGGCTGCTTCAATAGAGACTGAAATCATCGACAGAGGCTGCATGAAACCTGACCTCATAGAATTAAATTTAATCAAACACAAGATAAGGTAAAATAAATAAACAAAACTCAACCAATTAGTCCCAGATTACATTTCCATGATTTCAAATATCTAATTTAATAATTTTGACAAAATCACTTCCTCTCTCTTATTCTCATTTTCCTTTTTGGTAAAATGAGGAATTTCAAACAAACAGTCCTAGTTCTAACACACTAACATTCTAGAGCATGCTCAAGGCTGGTCAGCTTCTTAATGATTGGACTCCATATTTTCCACCCTACTTAGTGTCCAGCTTTGTTGTAAGTTTCTAATAAGAGAAGGTATTAAAATAATTTTATAAACTGAAAGATACTGCTGGACTGTATTTCAACAATGATTTTATTATCAGCCTGATGGATGTGTTGATTGATTTTACTGAACATTTTTTCCTCCTCTTTATTCTTTGTTACAAGGGGTAGTTCTCTGAAGAGGGAGAATGGAGGAATACATTAGAAAATCAAGATAATATAAAAACAGGAAACAAAATTTTTCAAATATATTTTTCAGTATTTCAAGAATCTATATTTTTTAGAATAGCTTCTTCCTTCATGAATACAGATCACAGTTACTCTAAAATCTGATAGACAGTCCTTGAAAATTAATGCACCCTACAAATTCATAACCCCAATGGCCACCTTGAAGTGACTTGAAATGTTTCCCATGTGAAAAGTATTATAGTCTGGGATGTGCTGGTAAATGTTTAACAACAAGCTTTCTGAAAAGCTTTTTAGTTTAATCCTTGTAATTAACATTTTCACCATCTCTGTTTTTAAATCCAAACAATCATCAAAACAATCAACCAAGCCCTGATTTGTGGCATTATTTCAAAGGTGTAAATTTTCACACTGAAATTTAATAATCTGCTACTCAGAGATGATATGAGCCAGTTCTAGCATGCTACTGCCTCTAGGCCATTTCTATGCCTCTACTTAAAAGTATTCAAAGGCCTAGTGGCAAGAGAACTCCTTTATTCTCTTTTTCAAATTTCAAGTGGCATCATTCTTTTATTCAAACCAAAAAACAGAGATTCAAAGAATGATTTGCTCAAAGTTATGTAGAAAGCAGCATACCAAGACATTTTGAGGGTAAAATGAAAAGCAGCGTTGTCAGGTGGGTCAAACTATCAATTCTACTTCAACTAATACCTCCCCTAAGACAGGCCAGTACCTGATACCAGGAAACTCTGGAATAGCTGTGCTCCCCAAGCTACCAAAGCATTTTCCAGTCCAGCCTTTCTAGCCATTACCAGAAGAAGTACCCTGTGTGGAAAGTGGCATCTCTCCTCTGTTGCTACCCACACCAACAACTGATTCATTGTCATTCATAATCAGATAAACCCCAGAGCCCCGGGAATAGCAGTGTCACCAAGACCACTGAACTTTCTTCCAACTTTTGCTCAGTAGCCATCAGACAGGAAAACAACCTACTATGTGATTCTAGAGGTACTTCAGCTAGGTGATGCAGTGGGTAGAGCACCAGTGCAGGAATCAGGAGACCTGAGTTTAAATCTCACCTCAGACACTTGACAGTCACTAGCTGTGTGACGTTGGGCAAGTCACTTAACCCCCAATTGCCTCATCCTGGGTCATCTCCAGTTATCCTGGTGAATATCTGGTCACTAGATTCAGATGGCTCTGGAGGAGAAGTGAGGCTGGTGACCTGCACAGCCCTCCCTCACTCAAAACAAAGTCAAGTGCAAGTCATGCCATCATTTCTCTGATGGCATGGTCTTCTTCAGCAACGAAGGACAAACATACACTTCAGCCCCCTCTTAATAAGCAGTCATAGCTAGTGAAGATGCAGGAAAAAAAGTTCTCACCATCAAAATCCATGTCACCATCAAGTGGTTTACCCTTATGAAAAACATGTTCTAAAGAAAGAAATTAATTACTATTTGTTTTGTTGCTAGACCCAAAAGATCAATGTAACTTTGCCATTTGTCTTACTGCTGAAATTGCTTATATACTGTGTGAGTTGTCTCCAGCATTCATCATTAGAATATGAGCTCCTTAAGAACAGAAATTGCCTTGGCTTTCAGTTTTATCCCCAGCACTTGGCACAATCCTTTTCACATACTAAATACTTAATATATGTTTATTTTCATTCATTCAAGCACTCAGTCACTGCAACATTTTGCCTTTGCCTAACCAAGTAAGTGATCTTGCTATGACCCTTTAATGTTATTCAAAAATAAAATAAAGTGTCATAGGCAATAATATGTTTCTTCTCCGTGATGTTCTTTTAATAAACTTTGAGTGAAGATTTTCTATATATAAGATCATAGCTTTAGAACTGAATGGAAATTCAGGGCTTCTCTAGTTCATATGTTCTTAACCGTGGATGAGTGTTTGTATGGGTGTGCCATAGACCCCTTTGGCAGTCTGGTGACATCACTCTATGGGTACCTTCTCAGAATAACATTTGTGAAATTCGTAAAATAATATACCCAAGTTCATAAAGAAAAAGATTACATTGAAATACAGTGTACTGTGAAGGCAATATTCATAGCACCAATGGCGACTAGGAATATGCAGCATAGTTCTGAATTGCAAAGCATAGCAGATTCTCCATATAGAAAGCAAAAAAAAAAAAGAAAAACATTTATTCAGACACCTGAAATCCAAATTCCAACACTGGAAAGCCAAATTCGTCATAATAAGAAGTCAATACACATTATCGCTGCAGGGGACAAAGTCATTCTCAAGCCTTCCTCCCTCCCCCGCACTCCTGTTCCCATCCCCCACACTGTGGCCTTCCCACAAACATTCACAAAACTAGCTATGCTTGCCTGTGAATTCTCTCTCCCCCACCCCTAACCAATCTCATCAACTTCCTCCCAGTCCTTCTCTACCCTTCCTGTTCCACCTGTTCAGCAAGCTCCTCCTACCACATGTGACTTAGGCTTCCATGTGATTTAAGCAGGTCACATGGAAATATTAAAGAATGGGAAATATTTTCCAATGTAAATTACCTTTACATACAGTTATCAAAATATATATGAATATGTATTTTTAAATGGTTCATGGACCCCAAGTTAAAATAAATAAATAAATAAATAAAAAAGACCTTGATCCAGTCAAACCCTTGTTATCATTGATGAAGAAAATTAGGTGAAGGTAAAGCAAGTGGCACACCCCAAGATCATAGTTAGCTAAGCTGGGATTCATGACATAACTTCAGATATATTAATATTTCCACAATAGTGCTGTTGAATGCTTTAGAAAGGATACTTTTTCAGAAATGGGCTAGATTAGATGGCTGGTAAAGATTTCCTAAACGGGTTTTTCTTTTATCAATTACACATTGGACCTGATGTATTGTAGAGTCAGACCATAACATAGCACTATTTTTCTACTGTGCTGAATCCATTATAATTCACTTTTCTTGACATGATTATTGCTATCTTCATATCATCTCTTTTCAGTTTAATTTAAAAAATTAATAAAATGTTTGCTATATGCAAAGTACCATGCCAAGTGCTTTACAGTCAAGATCATTTGGAACATATATTTCTAGGCAAAAATTCCAAGCATTTAGCCAGATAATATTTAACTCATCCTCCCTAGAGACCTGAAAATTGGATAGATAAGAATAATCAAAATATTACCTTCCCCCAAAATATCATCAAGACACCATTTAGTAATTTTAATGAAAGCAAACAGAAAAAGCAGTATGAAACAGACATACTGAATTGATATTCACCTCATGTAGTCTTTGGTTTTATGTATTTGGAAATAATCTGAGCAAAAATCAGGTTAGTGAAGAATATTGAAGCACTGGAAACTAGAAGGGACTTGAGTAGGATCATGAAAACTCGAAAAGACTTTAGGGAGACATAGACAGCACAGAATGGTGGAAAGAATGTTAGAGATAGAGTCAGGAGAATCCTGACTGGAATCTTACCTCTGACACTTTTAGTATGAATTATATAACCCTGAAAAATATATCATTTAATCTCCCTGAATCTTAGTTTCCTCCGTTATAAAATGGAGATAATAAATAGCCGTAATACTTAGCTCTTGGGATTAATGTAACAAATATTATGTACATGAAGTTCAATATATATACTAATTATTATCTAGTGCTCTCCTTCGTTCACCTCAGGTAAGATGGTGCAGAGTGAGAAATGGTTACAACAATTGGTCCGAGTTCTAATTGGTATAGTGGATAGAGTGCTTGGCTTGGAGTCAGAAAAATCTGAATTCATATTCGGCTTTGGATACTTAATAGCTGTCCCTGGGAAAGTCATTTTATCTTGTTTGACTCAGTTTCCTATCTATAAAATAAGCTAGAGAAGAAAATGGTCAACCATTCCATCTTTGCCTAGGAAATCCCAAATGGGATCACAAAGAGTCAGACACAACTGAAGATGACTGAGCAACAACAAATTATTACCTTCTGAAAAGTCTATAAATATCCTAGTTACTTTTATAATTAAAACAGTCATCTATTTGAATTCCACTTCTGCCTCCCTCAAAAAAAGTTTCTGTAGACATAGACTAAACTTACCAATTTTATCTGTCAAAATATCACAATTGTCTCCAGATCTTTATTTTTTTGGAAATGTCATAGTCAATAACTGATACCTTATGGCTATTTCCCAAACTCAGATATATTTGTTATTATTATTTTGAATACTGATACCAAGACATTTGAATGAGGAAGAGCTTCATTCCTCACATCTAGTTCTTACCAGTACAAGACTTTCCCTTAATTGGCCATGGTAATGAGAGAGCAACTATGTATCACAGACCCAGAACAGGATGCTCTTGATAAATTAATGTTTTTTAGAGGAATCCTATGGACTGGACTGATAAAAGCAGCTTTCTGTTTACTTAATGTCATTGGACTCCCCTTGTTCCAAACTGATTCCTTGCAGGCATGACTATTAATATAAATATACACTCTTTTTCATTCTAGGAAGTATTGCTAGGGAGCCAACACAAGACTGAGCAGATATTTAAGAAGGAATGTAAGGAGTGGGCTAAGATTCTGGATATTTGATTCTTAGACATTATTTCCTCTCACTTTTCTGAATGTTTCCAAGGAGTAGGGTCTTTTGATTTTCCTTTGATTGTGACAAACATTAACATAACTTCCTGGGATACAGGTCTTCTGTTCAATTCAAGTGTCCCAGGAAAGTACTAGGTCTCAGTCCCTCTGGGCCTTGCTTACTATTCAGCTTCTGTGATCTGGCACTGAGCTGAGAAGCAGACTTAAACACTTTTCTTTGTCTTTTTATCTTTGTCTCTCATCTTAGGGAAGTTCACATGCTTGTGGTCAGGAAGTTCCTTGAAATTAAGACAAGTAGTCACCGTAATTCATCTCAATCCTGGTTATAATTATGTGCTTGTATTTTGGGGATAATTGTTAAGAATTCTAGTTCGGATATATAAAAAGAATCTTGGACTCTGAGTACTCTGAGGAGCTAAACTCCAATCCTCTTTTGATGTACATAATAGGGAATTCATTTAGTCCCCCTGGGATTCCGTTTCCTCATCAGTAACATGAGGAGGCTGGACTAGGCAATCTCTAAGTTTCCTTTGAGCTTTCAATCTAGCATCCCATAAGACATTCATTTACTTCTGCATTTATCACACATTTGTTCAGTGACTACTACGTGACAGGCATTGTGCTAGGTATTATGGAACCAATGACAAAAATAAAATAATTTCTGCTCATACAAAGCTTATATTCTTTGGAAAGAGAAAAAGGATAGTACTGTCCCAAATGAAAAGAAATACAAAGGCAAAAAATATATACAGTAATTACAGAGTGATTTTGGGGTAAAATAGGAAAAGCTTCATATAAAAGAATGAACTTGAGTTTATCCTTGAAATAAAAGTATTCCCCTGGGGCAGAGATGAGTAAGGAATGCATACTAGGTATGGGGGACAGGAGAGATGATTGCAAGTAATTTTAAATAAGCCTGAAAAGTGCACCCTTTGTTGATTTTTGAAGAACTTTAAATATCAACTAAAGGAGTCTGAATTTTTATCCTCGATCCAATAGCTAACCACTGAGGCTTCTTGGATTAGACTGTGGCACAGATAGACCTGTAGTTTAGGAATGCCAATTGGATTGTTGGGTGGCTAATGAATTGTACAGAAGAGAGTTTGGAGGCAGAAAGATCAATTAGTAAATATTGCATTTGATCTTGAGTGGCAGCTATGTAACTGAAGAGGAGACTAAGAAGAGGTCAAATCAATAAAACTCAGCAACAAATTGGTCATAGGGCCATGATGACCTAGATGGCAGCAAGAGTGGTAGTATCCTCAATAGAACTAGAGAATTTAGGGTAATTGAATGGTTCCATGGAAATTATGGGAACACTCCCATGATTACTCTATATTTATTTTGCATTTTTTACTTTCCTATTTCTGTACATTTAGAATAGAACTGCCCTCTTAATCCCTTCCTCAAAAAATATTAGCTTTCTGTGGGCAGGGATATTTCAATTTGGCCATTGATTTCATACTACCTAGCACAGTGTCCTTCACATAGTAGTCACTGCATAGATGTATGATGAATGGAGAACTTAATGAACGATATAGACACACACACACATATATGTGTGTATATATATACACATATATAATAACTTTGCATATGTATATATGAATTTTGTTTTCTACATGGAATCTTATTGAGTTTGAGATGACCACTGGGCATTCAGTTGGAAAATTTCAATAGGCATCTGATTATGCAGGCCTTTCACTCAGGAGAAAATGAAAGGTTGGGATGAGTTATCATTATAGGGATAGTAGCTGAGTCTCTAGGACCTAATGACTCCAATTTTTGCTCCATGTGATTAATAGCTCAACTTATACTAAGTTTGTATGTTTTACTTTTCTGTTCATTTTCGCCTATTATCTATGCTTTCATGATCCTTTTAAAACACTTCTATCTGCAACAAGGGGGGGAAATTGTTTAGTTATGTTAGTTTAGCTTTATACACGTATAAAGATGAAGGATAAATGATACTAGTAATTATGGCACTTTAATATATTTGGTGGGTACAGCACACTCAAAAACTGATAGAATTAGCAAAGCTTCCTCCCTTCTTCTCGCTTATCTTAAAAAGTTCTCCACAAATTTTCTCATTACCACCAAATTCTTTCACTGCCAGCAATCTGCTCCAAATAAGCATGCCTATTTACAATCCTTTGTACAATTTGTGTACCTCTGAATAACACTTAACATATGCCACTCCTGACATCTTTGCTGTTTTAGCCTTGTATTTTTATTTAATCATTGAATTATTTACATTTTGTATGTGGCTGTCTTGTTTTTCCTCCAACTAAACTATAATATCCTTTAGAGTAGGTACAGAGATTCTCACTAAATAATTACTGATTTATATTTTTTGCATGACAGTCTGAGTTGCTAGAGAAAAGAGAAAGAGAGAGAAAAACAGTGGGATTGAGGAATGCAGGTAGATTTTTATCATTTTATTGAGTATTTGAAGCAGAGTTATAGCTCATTGGACATTGCTTGTATAGCACCTGCTCTGGACCTTTTCAGTCTGGCACTACACATTTGGAGATGGAGTTTCCATTGGGATATGGGCTGGGTAAGTGAGTGCTTACTACCTCAGGTTCAAAGGTGATCTTTGGTTATATACCTCCAAATCTATAGTTTTCTAGGCTTCATTAATATACTTACCTTTGAGATTTAGCCAAAAGACAAAGTTAAAACTCAAAACAGGTACATGCATTGTCAATGGTTCTTTGAGAGCCCCATATTTTTGGAGGCCTCAGAGTAGTAGGGAATCCTAGGAGATAGTATTTACTTCAGGTTCCTGCCTTTCTCTTCCTTTGCAACAGACACAGGGTGAGATTTTCCTGATTCTTCCTGTTGCCCAGGTGAGGTTCAAGCTCTCAGGACCAAAATGAGCTTGTTTAGAACAACCTCAGGTTTTGGAACTAATGGGACAAGCATGTTTGGTAGCACAGCAGCAAATAATCACAGTCCTATGAAGGATATTGAAGTTACACCTTTTCCTGATGACAGTATTGGATGTCTTTCGTTTAGCCAACCTACATTGCCATGAAACTTTCTTACTGCAGTACTCTGAGCCAAAGACGTTCAATGTTGGGAAGTTCAGGATAATGGACAAGCCATTCCAAAAACCCAGCAGATACATACAGGGCCTATACTTGATGTGTGTTGTAGTGAGGATAGGAGTAAAGTATTTACAGCATCTTGTGATAAAATTGCCAAAGTGTGAGGCCTCGAAAGTAACCAGGCTACACAGATTGAACAGCATGAGGCTCCTGTGAAAACTACATTGGATCAAAGCACCAAACTAAAACTGTGTGATGACAGGAATCTGGGATAAAACTTTAAAGTTTTGGGACACATGGTCACCAAGTCCTATGATGACATTGCAACTGCCTGAAAGATGTTACTGTGCTGATGTGGTATATCCTGTGGCAGCTGTAGTTACTGCTGAGAGAAGACTTATATAGTTTATCAGTTAGAGATTCATCCTTCTGAAATTAGAATAGAATCTCCTCTTACACATCAGCATCATTCTATTGCCATTTTTAAAGACAAACAGAATAATCCTACTGGTTTTGCTCTGGGAACTATTGAAGTAAGTTGCTATTCATTATATTAATCCACCAAATCCTGACAAAGATAACTTCACCTTTAAATGTCATCATTCTAATGGAACTAATACTTTAGCTCCTCAAGATATCTATACTATGAATGGAATAGTATTTCATCCTGTTCCTGAAACCCTTGCAACTGTAGGATCTGATGGTAGATTCAGCTTTTGGGACAAAGATGCATGGACAAAACTAAAAGCTTCAGAACAATTAGATCAATTTCAGTTTGTTATTTCAACCACAATGGAAACATATTTACATATGCCTCTAGTTATGACTGGTAAAAGAAATATGAATTTTATAATACTCTAAGCAAAAATTACATTTTTCTACATAAGGCAGAGGAAGAGTTAAAGCCTAGAAATAAGAAGTAACGATTACAAAACCATTTGTTGAGCTGGATTGTTCTTCTTTGCCCCAGTATGGTTTTGATCACTATAATATGGTGGATTCTCAACAGCTATTATATTATTAGGATCCATTGGAGAAAACCATTTGAATCATGCTACTTGCAAGAATGCCAGATGTCCACAAAGTGACTTGGCTGTTTCAACTCCACTATAACACTGCCTGACAAACTGCTCTAAAAATTTAAGAGGATTGAAAGTACTGTACAGCTCAGATTTGTATGGGCATTTGCATTGGTATTTTACAATCTTCAAGGTGTGTGAGTTATGAGAGATTGGGATACAATCTATAAAGGCTCCATCATGTTTTGTAATAAACTATTTTCAAAAGTGCCAAAAAGCCTCAAAACAAAGAATTTACTCTTTTTGTTATTACCACTGTTTTCATGATAGCAGATAATTCAAATTTGTATATCAGCAAAGCCTGATTCTTTTTCAGCCTCATCCAATATATTTTAAGCTTCTGGGTTAAAAAACTTTGGTGTCTGGCTTATTTCTGAGGTGGGATTATTTTGGAAGGCTATTGTTTTTTGTTTGTTTGTTTTGATTTTGCTTTTGCCATTTTCTTGTAGCAGAAACTTAACTATGCCTAGAAATAGGTAATTTCTAATTTTCCAAATCAACCTCCCTATCCTAAAGTTTGAACAATGAAGAATGTCTCACAGGAAACTAATCAGAAGTTCCTATGAAAATGTCTTTTGAATTAAACACACACACACACATGTACACACACACATGCACACACACACTAAAATAACACTTTCTGAAAATCATTTTGGACACCAGACAGCTGCCACAGAACACTGTTTATGTGAATTAGTGAGGAACAAATGGGTAAAGTCTTCCCCAAAAATGTACTAATGAGGAGAGTGGTGTCTGGGAACATGTGTTCTGGGTTTTACTAAAACAGCAACATCTGGGGACTGACTGTGTGTAGGAAGGGGAAGACCAGCTGTGTTTATTGAATTGGCAGACAAATCATCTCATCTCCTAATTCTCTATTTCAACTAACACTTCAATCACTTTCCCAAAAATTTCTAGGTCTTACAATTAGCTTGCAAATCATCTAAATCTGCTATTACTTTTCCTCCGGAGAAATAAACTGGTATAAACAATGTGATATTTTGGTTTCTTGTAGGGTCAATTATAAGCTTATTGACAAATGCATTCCTTAGCCAGGGGAAGTGAGAGTTGTTCTTTTAATGCTTGTCTGCCTTTTCTTTTTTTAAAAAAATTAACTCAATCCAAATTATAGAAGAGGTGTTAAAGTGCCTACTATATACATCACATTTTGATACTTACTAGGAGTACAAAGTTTAGGCAATTAATAGTCACTGTTTTCATGAAGTTTGTAGGTCATTGGAGGGAAAGATAAAGATTCATGTGGCTATACATGATAACGCATAAATACAGTAGCACATGAACTGGAGAGGTAGGGTACTACAGTGGAAAAACAAGCAAACAAACCATTGGTTCTGATGTCAGAAGACCTGAGTTCTAATTCTGGCACTGATAGTCATTACCTATATAAACATGGTAAGTCACTTAATCTGAATGTGCCTCAGCTTCCACATACATAAAATATAAGTATTAGATTACATTACTTCTGATGTCTTTTTGATTCTGCAGATACCATATTATCTATAATAAAATGAATTACGTTAAAGAAGTTAAAACATGTTCTATCAGATAGATGCGCAATTCATTATGAAGATAGTATCTGAGTTGGGTTTTAAAGGAATTGAGCATGTAAAGATGTGAAAAGATTGTCATCCAGTGAGGGGTAAGGTTTCCTCTCCAATATACGAAAGTACACTTCCTCCTGAATGATGAAGTGCCCATATTTCTTCACAGCTATTTACAAGATGCACAAAGTTAAAGATAAGGCAATACAGAGCATATTCTGGGGACAGATGAATCCCAGTTTAACTGGATTGTAGCATGTATAACTAAAAGAAGTATAAGAAAGGCTAAAAAATTCAATTGACGTAATATTTTGAATAGCTGGCAACAGGCAGGGCAGCTTGAGCTTTCATTGGTAGACAGTAGGGAAACCCAAAAGATTTTTGTTTTGTTTTGTTTTTTAGCAGAAGAGTGATATGATGAGGCATATTAATAAGGAAGATATCTGGTATCAGTAGATTATATAGAAAGGGGGATGGAAGTACTGAAGGAGGAAGAGCATGAAGGCAGAAAAACATTTAAGTGAACTATTATAATAGTCCAGAAAGAAGTAATTGAGGGAGTACATCAGGCTAACAGTAGTGAGGGAATAAAAAGGAATAAAGTGTAAAAGAAATGGCAAAGGTAAATTTTGTGTTGTTTGGAAATTTGTATATTACATATGCACATGTGTGTGTATATATATATATATGTAATACCAAAACAGCCAGTCACAAAGTGGAACAAGTGGATCATTTAACATTTTAAATGCCATCTCATAAAATCTGCTTCACCACAAACACAGCCCAAGACAACTTAAGTGATTTTTTTCTCTGAAATTATTGAAACTAGTTTCTTGGTAGGGTTCCAAAATCTATTCTTTTTGATAATCTACATATGAGTAATGATAGAAATGGATAATTTTCTTCATTAATACTGTTTTCATACATCCATATACATATGTGTGTATATTTCCTTCTAAACTTCTAATATCATTGGGGTATTTTACATATAGTGAAGAAATTCTCTCTACAAATATTCCTTGACTTATAAACCTAGCATGTTTCTTGGGTGACTGAGAAGTAAGTAACTTTCCAGTGGTTATATAGCCCTGTCTATTTCAGTGGGCTGACATGAGGCCATTCTTCCTGATCCCAAAGTCAACTCTTTACTCACTGGCCTCTGAATATTAGTAGTTCTTATAGGAATATTAATCTGATTTTATAATATCTTCTACAAATCTTCTACCTTTTTTAAGAGCCAAGAAAAGAAAGGGCAAACACTATGCACAAAAATAGAAGACTTTGATTTAAATATCCCCTGGTGCTACTTTATGACCTTGATCTGTCTGAACCTCAGTGACCTCGACCATAAAACCATAATATTAATTTTATAGGTTGATGTAAGAATTAAATCAGTAATAATGTTCATCACCATTTTTGTCACTGCCTTGTTGTGGCAGGGGGCTTTCTTAGCTACATAAAATTATGAACTTTACCATGAGGGTCACCCAAGGATCACAGGTCATTGTGGAGTGTTCTGACAAGATAATTTACTGGAGGAAGAAATGGCAAGCCATTCCAGTATCTTTGCCAAGAAAACCCCATGGACAGTGTCATGAAACTGATAAAAGATGAGACACCAGAAGATAAACCCCTTGGTTCAGAAAGCATCCAACACATTACTGGGGCAGAGAAGAGGACAAGTGCAAGTAGCTCCAGAAAGAATGAGGTGGCTAGGTCAAAGCCTAAAGCAAGCTTAGCTGCAGATATTCTTGATAATGAAAGAGAAATCTGATGCTAAAAGGATCAATATTGCAAAGGAACCTGGAATGTAGAATCTATGAACCAAGGTAAACTGGATACGGTCAATAAGAAGATGGAAAGATTAAATATCAGCATCTTGGGTATCAGTGAACTTAAATGAACAGGGATGAGTAAATTGAATTCAAGTGTCATTTTATATAATACCATGGGCAAAAATCCTTTAGAATAAATGGAGTCACCTTCATAGTCAATCAAAAAATAAAAACAAGAAAAGCAGAACTGATAGATAATCTCAAAAAATGATAAAATTATATCTGTTAAAATCCAAAGCAAACTGCACAATATCTCAGTAATACAATTCTATACTCTACCCACTGATGCCAAAGAGGCCAGTGCTCATCAGAGATAACATTAAAAATGGGGGTTATTGAAATGATGGAGTAGGAAATCAAAAGATAATTGGAATAATAGGAAGATTTTGTCTTGGAGTACAAAATGAAACAGAGCAAAGACCATGGAGTTTTGTCAAGATAACTTTCTGGTCATAGCAAACATGTTTTGTCAGCAACCCCCCAAAAATGACTCTACAAATGGATATCATCAGATGGTCAATATCAAAATCAGATTGATTATATACTTTGCAGTCAAAGATGGAGAATCTCTATTCAATCAGTTAAAATAAAACCTGTAGCACAATGTGACCTATTACTGAAAAATTAAAATTTTAATTGAAGAAAGTAGGGAAAACCATGAGATCATATAGTTATGACAAAAGTTAATCTACTGGAGGGGGAAATGGCAAGTCACTCCAGTATCTTTGCCAAGAAAATCCCGTGCACAGTGTTATTAAATTCATAAAAGATATGACACCAGAAGACAAGCCCCTTGGTTCAGAAGGCTTTACAAATAGCTGAGGAAAGCAAAAGGCAAAGGAATAAGGGAAGAACTTTCCCAGTTGGATGCAGAATTCCAGAGAACAGCAAGGAGAGATAAGGTTTTCTTAAACAAGCAATGCAAAGAAATAGAAGAAAATAATAGAATGGGAAAAACAAGAGATCTCTCTTCAAAAAAATAAGAAATATTAAGCAAATGATTCATGCAGAAAAATGGTCATCTTAAAGACAAAAAAGATAGGGACTCAACAGAAGTGCAAGAGACTAACAAGAGGTGCCAAGAATATACAAAGGGACTGTACAAGAAAGATCACCATGATATAGAGGCAGACATCTCGGGGAATGAAGTCAAATGGGTCTTAGGAGGTATTACTAGCATTATGATTAATGAAAGTGATGGAATTTCAGCTGAGCTGTTTAAAATCCTAAACAGGTGATGCTGATAATGTACTGCCCTCAACATGCCAGCAAATTTGGAAAACTCAACAGTGGCCACTGGATTGGAAAATTTATTTATTAGAGAAATTGAAAAAAAAGTTTATTTCTCAATCCTAAAGAAAGGCAATGCCAAAAAATATTCAAATAACCAAACAGTTGCATTGATTTTACATAATTTCAAAACTATGCTTAAAATTATATAAGTTAGACTTAAGGAACATGTGAAGAAAGAATTGCCAGAAATGCAGGCAGTTTTTTGAAAAAGCAAAGGAACTAGAAACAAAATTGTAAAGATCTGCTGGGTTAGGGAGAAAGCATGTCAGTTCCAGAGATAAGAAAAATCGACTACTGCTTTATTGACTAAAGTCTTTGACTTTGTTGTGGATCACAACAAATCATGGCAAATCCTCAAAGAGAGTGGAATGCTAGATCATCTTACTTGTCTCCTGAGGAACTAGTGTGTAAGTCAAGAAGCAGCAATTAGAAGAACCAAACACGGAACAACTTAGTGGTTTGGGATTGGGAAAGGAGTAAAACAAGGCTGTCTATTGTCACCTTGGCTGATATTGAGGTTGCTGGGAGAAATATCCATAATCTCAGATATACAGACAATATTACTTTGATGGCAGAAAACTAAAAAAAAAGAATAAAGAAGAGTCTGGATGCGTGTGAAAGAGATGAGTATAAAAGCTGGTTTGAAGCTTAACATCAAATAAAGCTAAGATGTTCACTACTGGTCCCATCACTTCCTGACAAATGGAGGGAAAAAAACGAAGCAGTGATAGATCACTGTACCACCTCATGGTGACTACAGTGATTATATTTTTCCTTGGAAGGAATGCTGTAACAAATCTAACAGCATATTAAAATACAGATACATCAGGTTTTCAACAAAGCTCTGTATAGTCAAAGCTATGGTTTTTCCAGTAGGAAGGTATGGTTGTGAGAGTTAGACTATAAGGAAAACTGAGCTCCATAGAATTGATGCTTTCAAATTGTGGCACTGGAGAAGAATTTTGAGAGTCCCTTGGATAGCAAGGAAATCAAATCAGTAAATAGTTAAAAGAAGTTAATTCAGACTACTCATTGCAAGGACAAATACTAAAGCTTATACTCTTTGGCCACATAATGAGAAGACAAGACACCTTGGAAAAGACCTTGATGTTGGGAAAGATTGAAAGCAAAAGGAGAAGGGGATGGAAAAGAATGAGATCAAGTATCATGTAAGCAACAGATATGAACTTGGACAGACTTTGGGAGATAGTAGATGATAGAAGAGCTTGATATGCTATGGTCCATGGGATCAGGAAGAGTTGGATATATATGAATGAATGAACAAAAATCATGTAATTCATTTATGTGGCATATTTGCAAAACACTTTCCTAAGTTGTTCATCTAAATAGTGTAATTATTATTGTTATATCCAATTAGATGGAAAATTGAGACTCTGGGTCATTAAGGAATTTGCTGATGATCACACTATTTTAAGAAACTGAGCAGAGATGTGAACTCGGATTACCTGACTCTAAATCTAATACTCTGTGAAAGCTGAAGTCACATATCAATATAAACCATTAGGTTTTTTAAAAAAATTATGTTGTGGCTATATTGTCTCTTCCAAATTATACTGTAAGATTACCGGCATGGCCACTACTTTGGAGTAGAGTGTTGATATGGGAAAAAATAGAGGTAAAGGAAGAGAGATAATGAAAGAGGGATATAGTAGAGTGAGAAAGGTTAACCTCGTTTATTTGGATATGCTTAAAAATGGGGTCGCAGAGAGTCAGACATGACTGAAACATCTCAACTACAACAAAAGAAGAGAGAAAATGGAGTTCAAACTCCCAGACTATTTTGAATGTTGCTTATCTCCCTATAACCAACCACTGTCAACCTTGAATTTAAACAGTATTAATGATATGCGACAGCATACCAAGTGCTCAGTCTTAATTTTAGTTTCCATTTGGGAAGTTGGTTTCACATCTCTCAGTCTTACTGATCAACATTAAAATTTGTTTTGGGGGCTGTGACATGCTAAACTCCTCCTCAGTTTTTCCAACATTTGCCTATCAGAATTGAAACCTCAGACTAGTTGTTCATGGCTTTACCTGGAGTCATGTGCCAGACTGCACTACCTGATATAAATGCCTCATTAAACATGTATTTTTTTAAATTAAAAATAAAAGGGAATACATGGGATATTTGCCTGCTAAAGTCACAGCATAAAGGATGAAAAAGCTGCAATGTTCCTACATCAATGGGCTATGTTACCCTCCCTCCTGAGCCAAGAAGTACCCATATCTCTTCTCAATTATTTATATTTTGCATTTATTTTTATATTTTCTATGAAGATCTATATTCTTTATTGGTTAAAGTGCCTAAGAATATTTGTTCCTCTGAAAAGAGCTATAAAGTGTTAGATATTAAATGCTTGCTTGGTTTAGAGGGACATGGATCTCTCAGAATAAGTAGCTATGCCACCAGCAACCAAATGTATTGAATAATAAAATGCTTACCGTTGCCCCTTGTTGTTTCCTGTAGTCCCAAATTTATTTATAGATTTTGACTTTCTAATGGTAGTTAGCAGAGCTCTGCTTTATGGCTTACAAAAAGCACCCAGAGGGAGAATTCACTCTAATCAAATTTAGTATCTCCGAAATAAGCTCACAAACAAGTCAACCAGCCCCTCACATTATCAACATTGGGGGAAAGATAGATGATTATTCTACTAAGCTCTTTTTACCTTGAAACTGATTCACTGTGCTTGAAATGTTGATTTCTTCCCTGGAAACTGTAGCTCTTAGTTGTTGCACTGTAATTCTTATGACTAGTAACTCTTGTATAAGGTCTCAGGTAGCCTATTGCAATTCAAAACCTTGAAGGGCCTGCACACAGTAAAGAGTACAAAATGGAAGGGATTGTAATGAAAGAAGTCTTCTGATATGAGTGAGGGTGATCTATATTATGAAACAAAGACCAGAATCAATATTAGCAGACATTGAATACTTATTGTGTACTACTTTGATAGAAACTGGTAAAAGAAAAGGAAAGAGACACATTGTTTGCCCTTGAGGAGCTTAGAATTGAGTTAGGCATCCAGGGAGAGCTAACCATACATATTCAAGATAGCGAGTGACAAGACTATAAGTGAGAAAGCATATAAAAGAGATAGAAGAAGGACAATCTTAAAAGCACTATCTTTCAATATGTAATTACAGTGTAGAGAGAAAAACACATTTAAGGGGTGTCGAACACATCACCCACATCACCACCATTATCAACAGCATCTTTTCACCTATCAGAAATCATCTTTTTTTCACACAAAATTTAGATCGCCTAACTTAGGTCATATGTGAAATTTGATACATTCCTAGAAAGTGAGGACTTGAAATAATATATCATGGCACTTCCACCTCTAACACCACTACTCAAACTTTCTCTTCTCCAGACTAAACATCCCCAATCTCTTCAGTTGAACCTTGCATGGTCTTCATGGTGCCCTGATCTCTTGTGTGGAATGCTGACATTTCCCATTTCTCCCATCCTTTTTGTAATTCAAAGATATATAAAATGTGCCAGATGTCCAGAAGAGAATACAGATAATCACTTTGCTTATTCTGGAAATGATTCAGCAATAAATCTTAAGATTACGTTAGAATCTTTGGCCATCATGTTCCAGTATTGATTTGGAATCCATTTAATCATCCAGAACATTTTCACAGGAAATGTTGTCAGGCCACACATTCCCATCTGATATTTGTACATTAGATTTTTTGAATCTGAGTAAACGTTATTTTTTATGTAATATCAGTTTTATTCATTTACCTGTACTAAATAACCATTGAATTTTCCCATTGGTGGATGCTGATTGCTGTACCTTTCAGTATTCCTCACCTACCCCTCACGTTTTTTAACAATGACAACAAGAACAGTAATATCTTCACTTGAAAGATGTTTGGTGCTTTTCAAATGACTTTCGTATCTTTTAACAGCACATTATCCTACCAATATTCTCCATTTGAAGGAGGAAACTAGTAACCAAAGTGACTTGTTCAAGGTTATTAAGTATACAGAGAGAGGGATGATGATTCAGTTATTCAAAGACTGAGCTGAGACTAGAACCTAAATGTCTTCTGGTCTCCAAAATGGGAGTATCACCCTAGTAGTCCATGGTCTTACACTAAGGCATGTGACATAACCAATCAGAGGATGGAAAGAATTACTGAGTACCACCCTCAATAGTAAAGTCAGTCATAAAGTTAGTCTTCACAACTACTTTTACATTCATCTCTCAACATTTCGTCACTCCTAATCTCCTCCTGTAATGAACAGGACAGTTCCTCTCAGGGAAGTTATAATTTCAATCTACCAAACAATAGCATCTGTGCATGTAACACTGGGAAAATTCCACATATGGTGGCCCTTGGTGGACTCTGCTCTCCGTACTTTGGGGTGGTGATGCCATGAGCAAGAGGCCCAGTTCTTCTTTTTTTTTTTGAGTGGGACACATTGAGTCATACAGAATAAGCAGGCATGGATAGATTGTGATAGGGATCACATGTATCATTATATCATCTTCCTCTTCAAAACTCACCCAAACTTCTGTTATTTTCAAGGGCTTCACCAATCTTCTAGTCACCAAGGCCTTTAAAACCTTGGTATTACCTTCAACATCTCAGTTTACCTCCATTCCATAAATACAATCAATCATTCAATCTCATTGTGCCTCCTTCCATCTAATTTGCTGCATCTGTGCCCTTCTCATTACCCACACAGCCACCACCCCAGTTCAGGCTTTTATCACCCGGACTATGGTCTTCTTATTTGTTTCCCTGCCAAAATTCTTTCTCTACTCCTATTCATTCTACAAGCAGTTGCCAAGAGAATGGCTGCTGCCTGCTGGTCTGAGAATGTCACTCCATTATTTCATATATTCCATTGGCTCCTTATTGTTTTTAGGATGCAATATTATTTAACCTTATCTCATCTTTTTAAAAAATTTTTTCTAAGTTTAATAATGCACATAGTTGTTTGTATGAGAGTAAACATATATAATTTATAAACAAATAAATATGCAGATTTAGGGGTGCTTGCTCAAAAATTTTGTGCTGAGGGGTTATGGCAAACAAAAATTTTAGAAGGTCACCACTCCAAATTATGCAGCTTCCTTATGTCTTGTAAAGAGTAACAAGATTTTCCTAGACTACTGTCTGGAGGAGGAACTCAAACTGTGACAAGAGTGATATTTCCTGTGAGCTGGTAAATGTCATACCTGAGAACTTTTAGTATTCTATTGATAACCATTACAATTTGTGGTAAACACAGCAATTTTGCATAACATTTCTATAGGTTTTAAGCTCATTTGTAAATTCCTCCCTGATCTTTTATACCTTTTTACCTTATTTTGCTCTTTGGTAATTTTAAAATCTTACACATATCATATCCAGTGATGTCTCAGTGACTGACATTAGTTAAAGTAGTCTGTTGGTTAATATTTTCTAAATACTTGTTAGTAGTAGCAGGCAAACAAATAAATGTAAGTAACTTCTTAGGAGTTGATCTTATTAACTCAAGTCTTATTAATTCAGTTGCATTGGCTGAGTCTGGTACAGAATGGTGCTTATGTAGAGAATATAATGGATTATGATTTCAATGGTATAGCCAGCACACTTCACCCTCATGCGCTGTACCACACATGTCTGGGGTGAGACCCATAGGTTCACAGATGAGAAAGTATGTGTTGATTACACACTAAATCTGGAAAAGGTACAAAGAGTACATACCCTGAAAATTCTACATCAGATATATGACCTCTGTCCATGAAGGACCACACATTATTACATCAAGAATCTTTTGCATGGATATATTAGGAGTTGTGAGTAGAGATTTTTGTTTATGCATTTAAAAATTTTATTTTGAGAAGGTAAACATGGACTTCACCACACTGCCAAAGTGGTCCATGATGAGATTTATGTGTGTATGTATCCATCTATCTATCTATCTATCTATCTATCTATCTATCTATCTATCTATGTACATACATACATATATATGCATACATATATACACATCATCTTTTAAAATTAATTAATTAATTAATTTATGGCTCTCAACATTCACTTCCACAAGATTTTGAGTTCCAAATTTTCTCTCCATCTCTCCCCTCCACCCAATCAAAGAGAGCATGCATTCCTATTACCCCTTCCTGGAATTTGCCCTCCCTTCCATCATAGCCCTCCCTTCTCTTATACCTTTCCTCTCAATTTCTTGAAGAGCAAAATAGATTTCTATGCCATTGCCTGTATGTCTTACTTCCCAGTTGCATGAAAAACAATTTTTAATATTCATTTTTTTAAAATTATTAGTTACAACTTCTCTCTCTTCCTCCCTCCCCAACTCATCCCCATTGAGCAGACAAGGAATTCAATATAGGTCATATATGTGTAGTCATGCAAAACATTTCCACAGCAGTCATGTTGAGAAAGACTAACTATATTCTCCCTCACACCTATGCTGCCTCCAATTTATTCTATTCTATCTTTGAATCCTGCCCTTTCTCAAAAGTGTTTACTTCTAATTACCCCCTCCTCCTACTTGCTCGCCTTCTATCATCTCCAACTACCTTCTTATTACCTTCCACCCTTATTTTCTGTAGTTTAAGATAGATTTTTATATCAAATTGAGTGTTCATGTTACCTCTGCTTAAGCCAAAGTTTATAATTTGGAGCGACTTTAATGTTAGAGTAGGCTCAGACTACGAGACTTGGCAGGGAGTGCTAGAGATGAATGGAGTTGGAAACAGTAACAGCAATGGTCATTGACT
This sequence comes from Notamacropus eugenii, assembly GCF_028372415.1. Lineage (NCBI taxonomy): Eukaryota > Metazoa > Chordata > Mammalia > Diprotodontia > Macropodidae > Notamacropus > Notamacropus eugenii. Next base: position 314,876,360 of record NC_092876.1, read on the forward strand.
GCTGAAGACTTGTGCATTTCATGACCTTCTCATCACCAACACTGTCTTCCACTTACCTAAATGCAATAAAACTTCATGGATACACCTTTGCAGCAAACACTGGCATTTAATAGATTATGTGATTGTAAGGAGAAGAGACGGACAAGATGTGAGAGTGACAAAGGCAATGTGTGATGCAGAGTGCTGGACTGATCATACACTTATCCTTTCCAAGTTAAATATTTGCACTCATCAAAAGGGCTGCCTCCAAGGCAAAATGACTATCAGAAGAATTAATGTCAACAAATTAGATGTCTTCTCTGAGCGTGAAGAGTTTGTTGCTGTCTTAGAGGGAAAGTTGAGACAACACACAGTTGGCAACAGTGGAGCAGAAAAGAGGTGGCCAACTTTCAGAGATTTGGTGCACAGAACTGCATTTTCTCATCTGGGTCAGAACACTTGCAAACACCAAGACTAGTTTGATGAAAATGATGGGGAAATTCACAAGCTGCTAAATGAAAAATGAGAATGCCACCGTATTTACCAGCAGGATAGTTCAGCATTTAATTCCATCAAAAACAAAGTACAAGCAAAGCTTAGAGAGATGCAGGATTCCTGGATCAGTAAGAAGGCAGATGAAATTCAGTTTTATGCTGAGAGTAACAATCCAAAGCACTTTTATGATTCCCTGAAAGCTATTTATGGACCACAATCCTATGGTGCATCACAGTTACTCAGTGCTCACAGAGCCACATTGATTGGTGATAAGGACATGATCCTAGAGAGATGGACTGAACACTCCCATAGTGTTCTCAACAGAACATCATCATTCAATGCTGAGGCCATTGACCATTTACCTCAGCTTGAAGTCAATCCCTCCTTAGCTGAGCTTCCAACTGTAGAAGAGGTTTTGAGGGCCATTAGGCTCCTTTCATGTGGCAAAGTACCTGGTTCTGAGTCTGTTCAGCTGAGATTTACAAGGGATCATTGCTCATACAAAAGATAACTGAAATTTTCCATATTATATGACAAGAGGAGGTTATTCCCCAGGAGTTCAAGGATGCCTCCATTGTCCATCTATATAAGGGTTAAGGAAATAGATTGTCCTGTGACAATCACAAGGGCATCTCTCTCTTAGTTGCTGCTGGCAAAGTTCTCACTAGTGTCCTCCTTAATAGGCTGATCCTTCACCTAGAAGATGGTCAGATACCTGAGAGCCAGTGTGACGTCAGAAAGGGCAGAGGAATAGTCAGTATGGTGTTTGCTGCCAGATAACTGCAAGAGAAATGCCAGGAGCAGAACAGAGGTCTGTACACAATGTTTACAGATCTGTCCAAGGCCTTTGACACTGTTAGTTATGAGGGCTTATGGAAAATTATGTAGAAATTTGGTTGCCTGGAGAAGTTCATTAATATTGTACATCAATTTCATGATGACATGTTTGCTCAGGTTCTGGATAATGGAGAATGTTCTCATGCCTTCCCAGTCACCAATGGAGTGAAACAGGGCTGGGGGCTTGGTCCCATGTTTTTTAGCATGTTTTTGGCCGTGTTAACAAGTGCTTTCAATGAGGATGGACATGGAATCAAGGTCAACTATCATACTTATGGCAAGTTCTTCAATTTGAAAAGGCAACAATCCAAGACCAAAGTGGAGGGAGTGTTGGTGCATGATTTTCTGTTTGCAGTTGATTGTGCACTCAATGCAGCCTCTGAAACTAAGATGCAACAAAATATGGATCAATTCTCTGCTACCTGTGCTAATTTTGGCCTAATAATTAACACCAAGAAAACATAGGTTGTCACTCCACCAGCCACCACCACACCATCCTTATATGAAACCATTGGTTACAAAAAATGGAACAATTTTGCATGCTGTAGATAAGTTCACTTACCTTGGTACCATACCTTCCAGGGATGTACACATTGACAATGAGGTTGATGCACGCATTGCCATAGCTGGCTCACTGTTCAGGAGGTTCTGAAGAAAAGTTTGGGAGAGAGGCAGCATTAGACTGACTACCAAACTGAAGGTCTACAGAGCTGTTGTGCTGACTTCATTGTTGTACACCTGTGAAACATGGACAGTCTACCAGTGCCATGCCAGGAAAATAAATTGCTTCCATTTGGACTGTCTTAGGAAGATTCTGAGGATCACCTGGCAGGGTAAGGTACCAGACACTGAAGTCCTTGCTCAAGCTCAACTCCCAAGTATTCAAACTATGCTTCATAGAGTGCAACTCCAATGGGCTGGCCACTTTGCTTGAATGCAAAATGTATGCTTGCCAAAAAGACTATTTTATGAAGAACTCACATGGGACAGGCAATCACATGAAAGCCAGGAGAAACGATACAAGGACACTCTCAAAGTCTCTCTCAAGAACTCTGGATTTGACCGTGCAACATGGGAGACACTGGCCCAGGACTGCTCAGCATGGCATGCCCACATCTGAAAGGGTGCTGTGCTCTTTGAGCAAAGCAGAATTCAGACAGCACAAGTAAACGCAGGATACTTAATTTGGGATATTCACCCTAAATATTCACATGGACTATCTGTGACCAACCTGTGGTAGAGTATTCCAAGCTGACATTGATCTGATCAGCCACAGTTGGACTCACTCAAATTTCAGTTTATCATGGTGATATTATTTTGGTCCTCTTGAAGATGAAGGATAACAACCACGTCAAATCTAATTAGAGTGAGTTTCCCTCTTTCATTCTTACCTTCTCCTTTTTCCAATCCAGTGAAAAAGCTTTTTCTTGTGTGTCTTATGTGAGAGATAATTTATCCCATTATATTACTCCCTGTTTCCTTCTTCCAGTATAATCTTATCTCATTCTTTAATTTTAATTTTAGATATCATTCCTTCATATTAAACTCACCCTGTGCCCTCCATGTATCTGTCTATCTATCTATCTATCTATCTATCTATCTATCTATCTATCTATCTATCTATCTATCTATCTATCTGGCTGTCCCTCTGTCTGTATCTGTCTGTGTGTGTATATATGTGTGTATATGTATATATTGTTTATATATGTATATACACACATATACACATGTACACACATACATATATACATATATATGTATATATATATATACATATACATATATAAAATCCCTGCAACTACCCTAATATGGAGAAAAGTCTCAAGCATTACAAATATTTTTTTAATGTAGAAATGTAAGCAGTTAAACTTTAGTCCCTTATGATTTTTCTTTCCTGTTTACATTTTCATCCTTCTCTTGATTCTTGTATTTGAAAGTCAGATTTTCTATTGAACTCTGGTTTTTTTCATCAAGAATGCTTGAAAGTCCTCTATTTCATTAAATATCCGTTTTTCCCCTGAAGGATTATACTCAGTTTTGCTGGGTAGGTGAGTTCTTGGTTTAAATCCTAGGTCCTTTGATGCCATATTTCAAGCCCTTGGATCCCTTACTGTAGAAGATATTAGATCTTCTGTTATTCTGATTGTATTTCCACAATGCTCAATTTTTTTCTTTCTGTCTGCTTACAGTATATATTCTCCTAGACCTGGATGCTCTGGAATTTGGCTACATTTTACCTAGGATCTTTCCTTTTGGGATCTCTTTCAGGTTGTGATCAGTGGATTCTTTTAATATCTATTTTACTCTCTTGCTCTAGAATATCAGGGCAGTTTTTCTTGATAATTTCTTCAAAGATGCTGTCTAGCCTCTTCTTTTGATCATGGCTTTCAGGTAGTCAAATAATTTTAAAATTGTATCTGCTGGGTCTTTTTTCTAAAAAGTTGTTTTTCTAATGAGTTATTTCACTTTGCTATTTTTTTTATTCTTTTGGTTTTGTTTTATAACTTCTTGATTTTTCATAATATCATTAACTTCCATCTACTCCATTCTAATTTGTAAGGAATTATTTTTTTCAGTGAGCTTTTGAACCTCCTTTTCCATATGGCCAATTATGCTTTTTAAGGAATTCTTCTCCTCATTGGACTTTTGGATATCTTTTGCCAAAGACATTCTTTAAGGTGTTGTTTTCTTCAGCTTTTTGGGGAACCCCGTTAGCAAGCAATTGACTCACTTTTCATGATTTTCTTGCATCACTGGCATTTATTTTCCCAATTATTCCCTCTATTTCACTTACTTGATTTTCAAAATCCTTTTTGAGCTCTTCCATGACTGGAGACCAATTTATATTTTCCTAGGAGGCTTTGGATGTAGGAGTTTTCACTTTGTTGTCTCCTCCTGGTTTTATGTTTTGGTCTTCTTTTTCAACAAATAAGATTTTATAGTCTGATTGTTTCCATGGTTTTGTGCATTTCCCCTGCTGATTGCTTGATTTTTGAGTTTATGTCAAGGTAGATCTCTGCTTCCAATGGTCTTGGTTGGGGCAGACTGTCAGCCACTTGATCTTCCCACAATGTGTATCTCTAGCATTCCCAAAACAGCTGCTACCAGTCTCCTTGCTGCTGCTGTGGCTACTGGGACTGACTGCTCTGGGATCCTCTACCCTTTCTGCTACCATGGGGCTGAGACCAGACCACTCTACTGTACCACACAGTTCTGACAAGTTTTTTCTGCTGACCTTCCAATTTGTCCTCTGTGTTTTCTGGTCCTGAAGTTTGGAAACAACCACAGGTGCTAATGATTCAGGCTTCCTGAGGTCTACTGAGATCCTATCTGTGCTGGGGGAACCCATGCTAGACTGTACTCTGCTTCCTGTCTGGCATGATAGATACTTTCCTTCAGTCTTCAAGGCTATTGTGGGCTGAAGAGTTACTTCACTCCATCATTCTGTGTGTTCTGCAGGTCCAGAATTTGTATAAAGCAATTGTTTACACTTATTTGACTGGGTTTGAGGGGAGAGCTGTAGCAAGTCTCTGCTTTTATTCCACCATCTTGCCTCTGCACCTCCCAGTACTTTCCAAAGTCCACCTATTATATGAGATATAGCCTACTGTTTCCAATGCCTTTTGTGGCAAAAATATTTTGCTGTTCTGTGTGTAAACCATGCATCTCTCTTTTGTTCTTCAGTTAATCCATCATATTATTTATTCACTTTTATCAAGGACTGTACAAATTGTTGCTTTGGTTCAGGAGTTGTATCATTTCCCCTAGTATCTATGTTTGCTATAGATTCATGTAAAGCAGAAACTCCACTTTTGCTTGTTTTATGTCTATTTTGAATATACAATTTCCATTTAATTATGCTAGCCTCTTGCACATGTCCAATTCTGTGAAAAGCTAGAGTACTCATTACTCAGATCATAATCAGGATTCCAGGCCTTAATATTACCTCATGGCCCAAAGTCAGTTGTGCAGTCTCTACCAAATCTCAGTATGCAGCTAACAACTGCTTTTCAAAAGGGGTATATTGAACTCGAGATGAAGGGTGTTTTCTAGACCAAATTATAAGGATACATTTTGGCTTTGTTGTCTTTGCCAAAAACTCCAGTTTACATATCCATCCTGTATGGTCACTGGTATTTCCGCTACACAATAAATTTATGGCCAATTTTATAGCAGCCTTTGCTTCTTCAAAAGCTTTTCTCTGCTCAATTCCCCAATCAAATTAATATTTTTCTAGTAATTTTATAAAAGAGTTTCAAAATTTTTCCTAGATGTGGTACGTGGGATTGCCAATATCCAAATAATGCTATAAATTTTTGGATCTCTTTATTATTGGGGAGGATAGGAAAATCCTGATTCTTTTGTTGGCTTTGTGTGAGCATCTCTCACAATCCCTTATTCTACTTTGTACCCCAAAAATGTATGGTATGAGCGGGGCTTTGAATCTTTGCAGGGTTAGTTTCCTGCCCTTTGCTTTTTATGTGCTCAATTAAAAGCGTTAAACTCCTCATTTCTTTTACATTTGTCCCTGTATCATAATACCATCTATGTAGTGGTTATACTACATACCAGGTAACTTTCTATTAAGGAACAACAGCATACAAGGAAGGTGTCACCTTATTTAATTGCTTATGATCCACTGTCACCCTCCATGTCCCATATGACTTCATACTGGTCAGACAGGATTATTCCATCAAGTGGTTGTAGGAACTAACACTTCTGCCTCCAAATATTCCTTTATAGCATTGATAATTTCATCTTGCCTACCTCCCATATGATACAACTTTAAAATAATTACTTCAGAAGTTTCAGGAAAAGTGATTGGATCCATTTTTATTTTACCTACTAAAACTGTATTAATTCCTATCTTCCTTACCAGAAATTAGCATCTCCCCTCAGACAAATTTAGATTCCTATCTCTCAATATATCTATTCTAATGATGTATTCAGGAACGGGTTCAATTACCATGGTATATTCTTTCTTAGGTAATTGTCCAATTTTCATTGTTAGATTGAATAGTCTGACTGATATTTCAGCCCTTTCCATTCCTGTGATGGTAATAAGAGTTCCATGTTTAAACTTATCAGTGTTTCCATATACAATGGAGACCTATGCCCCAATATCTATTAATGCCATGGTTATAGTATTTGATACATTTTGTCAATATGTGGTCAAATTAATATGTTCTTTGTAATTCCATTTGTGCATTTCTTTAGTCTGAGCTGAGACTCAGCCAGTTTTTTATTCTCTCTGAAGTGAGAAACTTGGATAGAAGGGTTCAGGAGGATCTGTAGGGGCAATTCTTACTTCTCTATTCCATCTAGTATAAAGTCCATTTTCATTAGTTGGAGTACCACCTATGCTTCTAAAAATCTATCCCTGCTCTCAATTGAGTAGTAAACAATTCTTTTCTTGTCAATCTATTCTGACTTTAAATCCACTGTCAATTTACTGTTCTCTCTCAAAGAAATTTGTCTTTTCTCTAGTTCCCTAAGTCACTTGACTGTGAAATCTTTTCTAGTATCTCCAAAAGAAGGTGCTCTATTTCCACAATTATTAGAGTCAGAACTGGGTGCTTTTAAGCAGGAGGAGCCATCTTCACTATTATATTCCTATGGGAAACTGCTGTGTGATTATCATAGTATGCATCTAGGCTTCTGATCATTATGGGAGTCTTCATTAACTCCTTTTTTAACTTTCTAAGACAGTTCTTAAGTGAAAACGAGGGTCTATCTCCACTAGACCACATATAGGATACTACTTACTGCATCCTTCCACAGCCAATGTTAAAAGATTAGTTATATGGTTACCTCTTGCATATTGTAATCTCTAAAAGCTTGCTGTACAAAAGTATTCTGACTAATACCTAGGAATTTCAAGCAAGCCACACCACCATTTGATAATCCTCTATACCCTTCATCATTGATTCTTACTAGGCAAGATATTAATGATTCTCTCATCCTTTGGGTGAACTGAGTCAAAATATCTGTGACCTCCTGCTGAGTAAAATCTTCAATTATCTCCCTAACCACTGTATTACCTCTGTTTCTCCTATTTCTATCTTAGTTACTGACGTGCTTCTGCCTGAGAGGTCTCCCCCTCTGACTTTGTTACATTTTCCTCTTATGTATTCCCTGGGTATTCATCACTGTGTCAGTTAGGCTGGATCTATACAAAGGTTGCATGTACGCTTATTTTGCCAACCCTTCACTTTGTCTCCTGAGATAAATGAACAGATTTTTCTTCTACCTCCTAAGACTTTCTAGCTTGCTCTTCTAAAGGAGAACCCAAACGCTGAAAATTCTAGTGCAAACTAGCTAATTCTTTTTCTATTTGATTTTTTTTCTTTTCCTTCAGGAACTTGTCTCTACTTTTACACACAATCTGGAAATCCAACCTCTGCTACACACCCTATCAGACAACACCCCTGGTCTTATTGGTGTTTCTTGCAAACATCTTTCTAAATTTCTAGGTTCTCCCTCCTGTAACCCTGGTTCCCAGTTTTCACAGGGTCCTATGCTTTTAGTCCATTACCTTGCTATGGAAGAATAAGGCAAATACTCCCATCCTGGAATATTTGTTTCTTTCTCCAAAGCCTTTCTGCGTCCAAATAGAGATTTTTTACCTTGTGATTCTGCTCATGACACCAAATGTATTCCAAGGCAATATTCACAACACTGAGGGTGACCATGAGTAGTTCTGAATCACAAAGTATAGCAGACTCTCCGTATAGAATACGGAAGAAACACATTTATTAGACACCAGAAAGGCAAATTCCAGTACAATAAAGCTAAATCCATCATAGTTACCAAGAAATCAATACAAATGATCACTTCAAGGGACAAAGTCATTCCCAAGCCTCCCCCTACCCAGTCACTTCAGGGGCCTTCCCACAAGCAAACACTCACAACACTACCTGTGTCTGCCTCTTCTTCTGTCTCCTCCTCTATAACTGCTCTACCAACTCCTCTCAGTTCTACTCCACCCTTCCCATTCCACTCCTTCAATAAACTCCTCCCCATCACATGTGACTTAAACTTCCATGTGATTTAAGCAGGTCACATGGACTTATTAATGGGTGGAAAAGATCTTAAAATTAAGCAAAAATGCATTAACAATATACTCACACAAAAATTTTAGTTAATGTATGCATCGCAATATATGGTTAAATGCCTATCAAACTATAATTCAATTGCTGCTGAACTGGGGAAAACTACATATTCTCCAGCTGACACAAGTTTGAGAATGCTTGCATATTTCTCCTTAAGATAATTTGTGATATTATAATCTAAATTTATGTAGTAAATTTTTTAATATGAAAATTTCACTTCTCAACCATTCATTTAAAAAAATGATTTGCTGCAATGTTCCTTTTGAATACTTTTCCTAGTGTGTTTGTAATAAGCTTCATTTTACAAAAAAATAAGTTGATTAACACAGTGCTTTTGGGAAAGCAGATACTCTACAGAGAGAAATACACCTCTGCTACATCTGAAAAAGAAGAAGCACAGAGAGAGTATGGACTCCAGAGTCCAAACCTGTTAATTAAATATATTTCATGGAAAAAGGAAATCATCCCCACCATAACTTACATCATACAGCATGAATTCATGTTAACTTTCAATGTGGTTGACAACAGTGTATTGCATATAACCTTGTTAAAAATCAATCATGACTGTTATGAAGCAGTTTAAATAAACAAAGCTATTATGGCTGTCACTTCTTGTTAAGGGAGATAAAAACAGAAAACCAGGGTAGTCTGTTGCATATGGTCAGGAGCTTTAAAAAAAACAGCCAATGAGGAAAGGCAAAAGATTTTGATTTTATATTAGAACCATCTGCTTCTGAAGAGTGATTGTGTATCTTCCAATGTCTTCCTTTCTCAACAATTAAATTTCAACCATCCCATAGTATGATGAGCTATCAGACCAGTTTATGCTGAGAAGTCATAAAGACATATAACTTCTAATTTAGAGTTAAACTCAATTGTGTCTTTAATTTATTCAATAGTCCTCACATCACTTAGTGCCGGGCAATGAAAAATATGTATTTGTAGATATAATGTGTACATACAAATTATACACATATATTTACACATATACACATATGATATATAAACATATATGATATGTACATGTGATTTTAATAATATATTTCCCTTGATAATACTATTCATTTTATTTTATGTATTCAAATATATTATTCTGAAAGGGGGTTCATAAGTTTCACCACACTGTTAAAGGATTCATGAAGCAAACAAACAAAATGATTCAAACCACAGAATAATACAGTCACAAATTTGTTGTTGTTGTTGTTGTTGTTGTTGTTGTTGTTGTTGTTGTTGTTGATAGAACATGACTTACATCTCTCTGCCCAAAAGTTCTACCAGTTAGTCCAGTTGGATTAGCCCAAAGGCTAGTTAACATGAACCACTTGATCTTAATTGGTCAAAATAAGGAAGACTTCCTACAGCTCATTTTCCCTTCCAATGAGAAATTTGGCCATCTCTGTGAAGGACATATTTTGGGAGTGTTCTCTCCCTTCCCCATGTTGTTTTCCTCTCTCACTTTCTGAATCTGTACTCAAGATGTACTCAAAATATATTCAGCCTTTTCATAAAACGGGGGACCTTCTGACACAAAAGTTCCAAATGCTATGAATAGTCTTGCAAAGGAAGAGATCACTTTCCACTGTGGGCTTCAGGGAAGGCCATGGAAGAGGCAGCATGAGAAGACATAGGTCTAAGTTCTTCTTCCATTTAAAACTTGTATTGGGGCAGCTTGTTGGTCCAACACATAGAATATTGGCCCTAGAGTCAGGGCCAATCTAGTTCAAATCTAGTCTCAGACGCTTACTGGCTGTTTAAACCTGGGCAAGTCAATTAACCATTGTTTCTTCCAAAAATAAATAAACAAACAAAATTTATTGTATTGGTTCAGGTATTTCTTAATTCTGGGTCTTATGTTCCTCATCTATCATAACATGAGGGGACTGGGCCAGATAATCCTTAAAGTTTCTTCCAAAGCAAAATCCTATAACTCTATTGTTTAATTTGTTTGGCATGAATTGTTCTCTGCTTACAGGGAGTCTGATGGACAAAGGAAGTATTACAGTTAGTAATGAGAATGTGCCAGACATCCATGTGTGCATGACAATGTTGATCAAGCAACCAGATGACTGCTGGAACTTTCCACGCAATTTTGTTTAACAGATTTTCCAGTAATTATGCCAAACTGGCCAGATTTGTGACCATTGGAGATGTACAAACCCGACTTCAAAGGGGAGGATTGATAGCCATCAATAACAGATTCTTTAATCTCTCTCTCCAACTGTTGTTTTTTTTCCTCCAACAATGTCATTATCTTCATCCCTTTCAAGTCAGAGAAATAAATGTGAAATTACATCAAGCTTCCTCCCCTTAATTTAGTTTTTTATTTCCTTTTCTAATTTTCCAAATGAATCTGTGTTTCTGGTTAAGAATCAGTGCTATGAGATGGCAAGTGTGAGATCTTTAGTTCAAATCCTATTGACATGGAATAAAATATTATTTTTCTTAAAATAATCACTTGTCCCTAAGAGATTATTTTTACTTTCACAAACAAACTTCCTAGAAGGACTGAAGAATTTAAAAAAAAAACCAACACTTGTGTGAAACATTTTTCCAGTCTAGAACAACTTAAAAGGTTGTCAAAAGAGGTTTGTAATACCAGGGTGGTTAAAGGCTCAGAATTGCCTGGTGCAGCAATAGTAAATCTTGGAGGCCTCCAGGATAGCAGCAGCAACTTCAGGAGCTCTCAGCTCTGAAACTATAAGGGAGCTGGACAACTGGTCAGAAAGAGAATGCAGAAGACATTTTGCTGGTACTGGATGTAGCTAATATTGATTAGAAATTCTATCATCCATATGCAATTCTGGGTCACAGTTCTTGGATGGAAAAGAGTGCTTATGATTAGTCACAAAGGATCAGAGGCCCTAATCACAGCATCAGAATCAAGAGAACTAGTACTTGCTAGGGAATCTAGTCACAGTTCCAGGGTCAAGAAGAATGCTAGTACTTTCAGTTGCAGGTGAACAAGGGGTCTTTTTTGTTAAAGACTAGAGCACAGACCAAGAGAGTAGTGAACACAACTCTCCCAATATAACACCAACTGGGAAGTACCTAAAACTTGCACACCCTCAGAACTAGCTATGAAAACAGCAGCATGAATAAGGCCATAGCTTGAGTCCATGCCTCCACACTACTTGGAGAGCAGAGCCCAACTTTAATGTAAAGTTCAAAGTAAAGAAATAGGCTTGGAAAATGAGTAAACAACAATGGCAGCAAGAACAACAAAACATATCATAAAAATCTACTATTGTGGCAAGGAAAAGCAAGACATAGGTTTAGAAAAAAGACAACAATGGGAAAACAGTTGCCAAACATCCCCCCCACCCCACCCCGGAGAAATATGCTTATTAGACCCAATGCCAATAAGAGTTCCTAGAAGAGTTAAAGAAAAAGATAAGAGTGATAGAGGAAGCAAGGGAAAAAGAAATGAGTGGTGCAAGAAAATAATGAAAAAAACAAAAGAGGTTGATAAAAGAGAAACAAAAATATAAAAATGTCATCTCAAAGAACAAAATTAGCCTATTATTTAAAAAGACACAAAAATCTACTGAATAGAAGAACTCCTCAAGAAGCAGAATAGGCAAAATGGGAAAGGAGTTACAAGAATTCACTAAAGAAAAGTATTCCTTAAAAACAGAGTTGGCCAAGTGGAAAAAAGAGGTACAAAAACTTACTAAAGAATATATCTTAAAAATCAGAATTGGGCCAGTGGAAGCCAGTGACTCCATGAGACTTCAAGAAACTTTTAAACAAAAGCAAAAAATGAAAAAAAATAGAAGAAAAATGGAATATATCACTGGAAAAAAACAACTGATCTATAAAATAGATGAAAGAGAGATAATTTAAAGATGATTGGACTACCAGAAATCCATGATAAAATCAGCCTAAACATTATAGTTTAATGAAACATAAGGAGAAACTGTCAATATCTTAGATCCAGAAGGTAAAATAGAAATTTAAAGAATCTACTTATTATCTCCTGAAAGAGATACCAAAATCAAAACTTCCAGAAATACATATAAATGCTAGAGAGAAAAGAAATAAATGGAGTCTTCCTTAAAATGACAAGTAGCATCTATCTAAAACCATAAATAAGAATTAAATATAATTTTTGTATAAATTATATTTAATTTTATATAAATTATATTATATAAATATAATATTTTTTAAGTTAAAAACATTTCCAGTCAGATTGGGAGTGAAACAAAGATGCCCATTATCATCACTGTTATTCAGTATTGTACTAGAAATGGTAATTTTAGCAATAAAAGGATAAAAAGAAATTGAAGGAATTAGAATAGCAAAAGAAGAAATAAAGCTATCACTCTGCAGATGATATGATGTTATCCATAGAGAATCCTAAAGAATAAAGTACAAAACTACTTGAAATAACAAACAACCTCAGCAAAGTTGCAAGATATAAAATAAGCTCACATAATTCATCAGCATTTCTGTATATTACTAACAAAGCCCAACAGGAAGAGATAGAAAGAGAAATTCTATTTAAAGTTATTTTCAAGGGAATTAATGAAAAGAAATGCAAGGAAAGGTGACCCAGCTGTAGCAGATCTTAAATTGAATTATAAAGCAACAATCATCAAAACTACATGATTCTTGCTAAGAATTAGAGTGGTGGATCAGAGGAATATGTTAGGTACAGAAGACACAATAGTCAATGACTATGGTAATCTATTTGAAAAATCCAAATGATAAGAAATCACTATTTAACAAAATCTGCTGGGAAAACTAACAAAAAAAATATGGCAGAAATTAGGCATACATCAACATCTCACACCCTATATGAAGATAAGGTTGAAATAGGTACACAATATAGACATTAAGATTGATATCATAAGTAAATTAAGAAAGCAAGGAGTAGTTTACCTGTCAGATTTATGTATAAGGAAGAATTTATGACAAGAGATAGAGAAGATGCAAAATGGACAACTTGATTACATTAAATTTAAAAGTTTTAGCACAAACAAAACTGATGCAATTAATATTAGGAGGAAAGTAGAAAGCTGAGAAAGAATTTTTACAGCCAGCATTTCTGACAAAGGTCTCATTTGAAAAATATATAGAGAACAGAATCAAATTCTAAGAATACAATTCATTCCCCAATTGATAAATGGTCAAAGATATAAACAGGCAATTTTCAGGTGAAAGAATCAAAGCTATCTATAATGATATGAAAAAATGCTCTGAATCACTATTGATTAGAGAAATGCAAATCAAAACAACTCTGAGATACCACATTACACCTATCAGATTGACTAGCATGACAAAACAAGAAAATTATAAATGCTAGATGATATGGGGGAAATTTTGAACACTAATGCATTGCTTGAGGAGTTGTGAGTTGATTCAACCATTTTGTAGAGCCGTTAGGAACTATGCCAAAGGGCTATAAAACTGTGCATACCCTTTGATCCAGCAGCACCACTTCTAGGTCTGTATCTCAAAGAGATCATAAAAATCAGAGAAGAACCCATATTTACAAACGTATTTATAGCAGATCTTTATGTGTTGGCCAAGAATTGGAAATTGAGGGGATGCCCATCAATTGGGGAATGGCTGAACAAATTGTGTTATATGAATATAATAGAATCCTATTGTTCCATAAGAAATGGTGAAAAGATGAACTTGAGAAAAGCCTGGAAAGACTTAATGAACTGATGCTGAGTGAAGTGAGCAGAATCAGAACACTGTAGATAGTAGTAACAACATTGTGTGTTAATTAACTATGATGGATTTAGCTCTTCTGAGCAATCTAATGATGCAAAACAATTCCTAAAGACTTATGATGGAAAATGGTAACTACATCCAGAAAAAGAACAATTGGGCCTGAATGCAGATCAAAGCATATTATTTTCACTTTTTGCTGTTTTACTTTTTCTTTCTTGTAGTTTTTCCCTTTTGTTCTATTTTGTCTTGCATAGTATGGCTAATGTGGAAATATGTTAAACACAATTTTGCATGTATAACCTATATCAGACTGCTTGTCACCTTGGGGAGGAGGGAAGAAGTGAAGGGAAGGAGGAAAATTCAGAACTAAAGATGTTACAAAAATGAACATTGAAAATTATCTTTACCTGTAATTGAAAAAATATTATTAAATACTAAAGCAAACATTTAAAAAGAAACAAAGATAAACGCATTTTAAAAATGAACTGATGAAGATAAGACATACACAGCAAAGTTTAAGAAGTTTGGATGTGTTAGTTTGTATTTTTGGAGTAAATAGCTAAATCTCTAATACTGGAGATCCATTTAAACATTTGATAGCATGCGTATTCAACCTGCTTCCCTCAGATTAAAATATCTTATTATCTTCCTCCCCCTGGAATACAATTATTTGAGGAGCTACTATCTTAGCTTGAAAAGCTATATAGAGATATTTGGCTTATATATATGGGAACTGCTCATATCATGATGTTAATAAGGTCTTTCCATGTCAATGATGAAGTGCACTTCCATCTTAAGAAAATATCCTTTCTTCTATTTTATCTCAAAATAATTTTATTTATATTTTCTGTTACCTATATCACCCTAGTATCCCATGTATTAAGAAAGGGAGGAAAAATTAGGCAAAACTCACTAATATATTGAAAATGAATGAAAACATGCAATATGTACCTCTCATGTTCAAGAAGCACTAAAAGAAAACCCTTCACAACTCTTCACGTTATACTCACTTCATCTTTACAATTTTGTTATATTTGCTTTTGGTTTTTTGGTATGTCTTCTTTCTTGATTGTACTTGTCCCTTTCACTCCTTCACCAATAACACTGAGTTAGAGAGGATACTCTCCTTTGATGTAGACATGTGCCCTTCTCAGTATCAGCATTTTTCATTTTCTTTTAGGTGAAGTTGGAAACTATAATATTGTCAGTTACATATATATATAGATATATTTACACACATATATGTATGTATATACATATACATACATATACATATATAAACTATAGAAAAAAATTTGCATGTAGAAACTGTTGAATATAAGCCCACTCTCCCCAGAGTCTAAGGTTGATGCAGGAAAGAGCATGTATAGCAAAATATTTGGGAAGACTTTTGTACTTCTACTCTTTCAATAACTTTGAGGTATATATCTCTTTATTAATGTTAATTGGTATTAATTGATTAATTCAAAGTGACGCTAGTTAGAACTAGAAGCTAATAGTGGGGGTAACCATATAAGAATAAGGCTTAAGCCAATAGCAGCAAAGAAGACATAGTCTAATCCCCCACAGATGCTCCTAGAATTCTGAATGGGAGATGCTACAGCCTGACTTTGGGATAGTGAATCCAGAGTCTATTCATTATATTTTTATTGTGTAAATTTCTTTCATGGTTTCACTTATTTTGGTTTACATATCTCTGCTTCTTTGTATTCTTCATAAGTATCATTTCATATTCACAATTATGCTACATAACCTTCATGTGCCCCAGTTTTTTAACCATTACTCAATTGTTGGATGTTCACTTCATTAAAGTGTCTTTTGCTACCACATTAAAGCTGTGCTACAGGGTAGCTAGGTAGCAGAGTGGATAGAGTGCCAGGCTTGGAGTCAGGAAGGTTCATCTTCTCAAGTTAAAGTCTTGCCTCAGAAATTTACCGGTTGAATCATTCTGGACAAGTCACTTAACCCTATTTGTCTCAGTTCCTCAACTACAAAATGAGCTGGAGTGGAAAATGACAACCACTCTGTACCTTTGCCAGAAAACCATAAATGGGGTTACAAAGAGTGGGACATAATTGAAACCACCAAAAAAGAACAACGATAAAGGACTGCTGGAAATATTCCCCCCTATATTGACCCTCTTTTTTTTCTTTCTTCCTTCCTTCCTTCCTTCCTTCCTTCCTTCCTTCCTTCCTTCCTTCCTTCCTTCCTTCCTTCCTTCCTTCCTTCCTCCCTCCCTCCCTCCCTCCCTCCCTCCCTCTCTCTCTCTCTCTCTCTCTCTCTCTCTCTCTCTCTCTCATTTTATTAGTAGGGCCTTGGTGTCAAAGAGTATTTAGCAAATTAATCATTTTCTTAACATCATTCCAAAATGTTTTACTGAATGTTTGGGCTAATGCATCCATAGTCTAAGACTGTATAAGGTTCACTATACCCTCAGAAGTGAGGGAAGGGCTCTACAAAAAGGAATAGAGGCTCCCCACCAATCTTCTTCTCTGTCTGCAGCTGCTTCAACTAATGTCATTAGAAATGGTCTGCTTTTGATAAAATAAGCTTTTGGAAAACAAAACTTTCAATTGCGTGGAAAGTACCATCCAGAAATTGCTGGACTTCTTTTTATTTCTAATAAGGGATCCCAGCAACAACATTCAATCATTAGTCATCTTTGGTTGCTTCTCCTTATGAAACAAGTGGCTATGGCAGGAATAGAAAATATCCTAAGATAAAGAGAGCAGTCTTTTCATTTTTCTTGCTAGACTCTAGGAAACTAGAACAGGTACAAGAAAAAAGCATATAAATATTTTATCAGCAGTGTTGTTACAGTGTATATACAGAAAGACACACAAATTCATATTCATGTGTGTGTGTATTCATATATATTGTATTGTATTGTTAATAAGATTGATGTAGAGGAATGAGCTCCTCTATGCATTAATAGGCCTCAGGTGGACCCTGTTGGAGGAAATTTGATTGGGGAACCTTGTTTTCATAGGAAAGTCCACACTTTTTGGTAATTGTTAATGAGGCACTGGGTCATGACGGTTGTGATGCCAGCCTGCTCTGAAAAGTGTATATTTACTCTGAGGTGAGGTTTTACTTTCAATATTTCTTTGAAAGAAGGTTCATGTGCCAAATAGGACTCTGGGTAGGCCTGCCCCCACTTTGAAAACCCAGATTTTGGTGCTTCTCTCTCAGGTAACTATGCATGCATGTAATAGTCAGATAGATCTGTCTTTTGATCTTTGTTGTATCACTTGTGGTCAGACAATTGGAACCCCTGTGTGTTGGTCTTTATATCTCTGTTTGTATATGTGATTAAAGAAGATCGTTGACCCCTGCAAAAGTTGCCTTCCCTTTAAAAAGTAATTCTAAGAACCTGTGCTAGCAAGCCATCCTGGATGTGTCAGGGAGCTTGCTGCTGCACATACACATATATTTTTGTAACACATACACCTATGCATATGTATACAAGCTGGATAGATATGCATATATAGTTTTCTATGCACACACACACATATATATATATGTATGTTCACATATATACATGTATAATATTCTGTATATATCTTCAGGTTTAGATTTTATACATGCACATAGATGTATTTATTATATGTACATGGTATATATGTCTACATATTCTACACAAGTGTGTATGTATTTCATTTGGTTCAAAGCCAATCTTGGAGACAAAAATACATTTTTCTGGAAGAAGTAGTGGTGGAGAGAGAAAACTCAAGGTGACACTCATTGCTCAGTGACTGGTTGAGCACTTCATTGGTAGGGCTCCAATCTGTCTTCAGTTTAGCCAGTGATGGCAATTGTTTTCACATCACTCTAACTCTACATGGTGGAAATGCCACCATCTGATTAGTTATCACCATTCCTTTGATTTATAATAGCCATTAGTTGGGGCTACTCACTTTTACAGTTTTTCATGTTCCAGAGGACTGATTTGACCATGGCCGTGTATAATTACAGCCCAATTGGTTCAGGCAGAGGTTGACCAACTACTCAGACATTTATTTTATTATCAACCTTGACTCGAACTTTAATTAACTAATAATATGTTCAATCTCTACTTCAGAGAAGCATGTGGTTATTAATACTCAGCGATCACCTCAAGTATTTGTACATACTGTGGATGTTCAATAAAAAAGGATTGACTGACTGCTTCACAAAAAGTGAAATCCAGTTGAGGAGGCAGAGCAAAACAAACCATGCAAAGATAGAGGCAGGATATTTATAAAGAATTGGTTGCTCTTTCAGTGGTTATTATAGGGACATAGTGAATCAATCTTGTGACAGGCATCAGTTCAAAGCTTTGTAAGATCTGAAACAGCTGCAAAACTTTCAAATGCTTAGCCTTGTGGCTCATTTTCCTTGTCATTTGATCAGTCATGCCCTTTTCTCAAACATGCATGAGTGTAAGATAGCATCATTCCTTGGTTGCTGGAAGTGTGACAGGGCTAGATTCAAGCCTCACAGACCACTGCTAGAGCTGTGTGCCTTTGTATTAGCATAGAATTCTTGGGAGGAATCTGGCAGGTGAGTGTTGATATCATTAATAAAATCCCTTTTACATTTCCATGGAAAGGAGTGGAGACACATCTGCAAGGAAAGGATTTCTTGAGCTCTAAGAGCCCCATCTGCACTCAGAAGATAAGAAGGCAAACACTCAATTATAAGTAAAATATACATAAAACAAATGAAGGTATGTGGATTGACTACTCATCCATAAGAGCAAAGTCAAACAGGACTCTCCCCTTATACCTGAGAAGTCCTAGATGCTAAATAATAACTGAGTGAAGAATGCACGTATATTTATGGAACACATAGATTTAGTTCTGTAAAATGCTCTCCTATTTCTATTATATGAACATTAAAGAAATGTCAAATTTATTCATATGATGTCTTTTGAATTTGACCTATCACCTTCCTCTCACTACTTTGTGACATGCAGATGTCTAACTTTCCTTACTGAATGTGTGCGCCCTTCTATCTTACAAATAAGTAGGAAGCAGCAATCTATACAAAGCACAACTTCCCTTTCCTTAGTTGCTAATGACATTCTCAGAAAAAATTACTTTGCTTTCCTCCTCTTCCCACACTTTCTGTTCCAAACTGGCTTGCTAGCAGAACTTTATCCATCACACTCTATCTCTGTTTCTTTTTCACAAGTGGCCCTCCATATTTAGTAGAATCAATTTCACCAAAAATTCTACCTTCAACTACAAAGGTTGTGTTTTCTTTTCTGTTACCCCAATCACTACCAATCTCTACTTTTTGAAATTATTTTTAATATTTTATGTATATGTGTGTCTACATATATATACACATACATATATATGTATACATATGTGTGTATAATTTCTGTTTAATTACTTTATGAAAGACTTGTTCTTTTAGTAGAACATAAGCTCCTTGCTCTTGCTCAGTCCTGGTATCCCTGGAGCTTAGCACAGTGCCTTGCTCAAAGTAGGTAATAATAATGATAATGATGGTGATAATTATAATAAGGATGCAGATAATAATATCTGAATTTATATAACATTTTAAGGTTTACAGTGCACCTTGCACTACATTTTTCTGAGCTACTTAATCATTGCTGAATTCGATTGAATTTTGGAATTTTACCCATTAAGTAAACATGGTGTGCAGGACCCTCTGACAGGGATCTCTTACTGAAGGAGAGAATCCACAGGCATGGGATATTAGTTACAGTCAGGATGAGCAGCAGGGCATAAGAAAAGAACAGTGTGGGGATTTAAAAGTCAAGGAGTAAGCCATTTCCATGAAGAGGAAAATCACTATTAACTGTCCAAAATGTGATTGCAGCAAATATAGCTCGTAATGTGTTATATGTTTCATTCCAGGGGATGAAACAGATAGTTAACAGCACGAAGGTATAGGGAATTCTGTGCCATCAAGTTCTTCCACCCCCAACTCCTGAATTTACATTACCCCAAATCTAGTCTTTTCCAATAACACAGTGATAAGTCTTAGAAAAAACTCACAGGACTTCTAAGTTAAGGGAGATAAAGCTAAGTGCAGATCCATATCCCTCAAAACATGTTAATCTTCCAATGTCAAGTCAGACTGCTTAAGTAGGTAATAGAACTTTCTTGGAAGCTCCAATTGACATGAAGGTTCTATGATGAAAACTGACCCTTTTAGGAATAATCTTGGCAACTCTGTCTTTTTAATTTTTTAAGTCCATACTATGAGTTAATATCAACACATTTGACTATTTATTTTGCTTTGTTTTCTATAGTTACCCTCACTTATCTGCTTGCTCAAATAAGGATTCATTCAACTTATTCACAAAGCATTTATTTAGCACTTGTTGTATGCCAAGCACTGTGCTACAGTGGGGGAATAAAAAAACATCAGTCCTTGCAATGAAAGAGCATCCATTCTACTGAGTGGACTATATATTTAGAGCTACAAGGGACCATGGAGGTCATTTATTTCAATTTTCTCAGTTTTCAGATAAATAACTGATTCTCAAAAGACTGGAGTTACTTGTCAAGGTCACAAAGCTAATAGGCAGCAGGAGTAGTTCATGGACCCAGTTCCTCTGATTCAAAATCCAGTGTTCTTTTATTGCCACGTGGTTGCAGAATCTAGCCCCTAATGGTAACTACAGAGAGTACATAACAAGTAAACATCAGAAGCAACATTCAAAAATAGGTCTGTCCTATGAATCTTGAAGAGATAAGATAAAATGTGCAGACCAGTGACTTTTTTGCCATTGACTTTTTGATCTGAGGCATAAGTCTGATATTGTAGAAGGCTACAATGAAGTTGTATATCAAGGATTTGATTCTTTGCAGTTTTTCTGCTTCCACAACACTAGTTCAAGGCCTTTCTTACTTTGGACTTATATTTCTAATTGATTTTTCCACCTCCGTGTCCCTTCTTCACTTTAATCTCTTCTGAAACCAATGATTGATTCATCCTTCTTATCATAATTCCCTTCTATTATTTTTTAGAAGCTCTATATACCTTCCTTAGCCTGACATTCTTAGAGACCTCAGTTTTCCTTTAAGGTCCATCTTAGAGGCAGTAGATTTAAGGTTTTGGGAAAGGGAAGGGAAGGGAAGGGAAGGGAAGGGAAGGGAAGGGAAGGGAAGGGAAGGGAATTGGTTTCCTAATATCAATTTTCCATGTGTTCTGGACTTACTCTCAACACACATGGATGTTGCCATATTCTCTCATAATTTCATCATCTGCTTTTCTTGTCACTTGTTACTCTGGGTTCTTCTGCTAATCCTTCCCTCGGCAGCCAAAGCTAATGTAATTCTCCTTTTAAATGAGATACTTCATGTACTTCCAGAAGAAAATTCTCTTCGATTGAGTCCTGCCTAATTCTCCTCAACATGGGGATGTATATTATTATTTCACTGTGTTTTTGGTTTTTCCCCAGAAAGTGCTATTTGACAAGATCTGGGCTGGACATCTAGCTTTGTCATTTAATGGCTTTGTGACCATTGTCAAATTACTTCCTCCTTCTAAGTCTCAGTTGCCTTGTTCAAAGAGATAAGTTGGACTACATAATTTCTATTTTCCCTGCAAGTCTAAATATGAAGAGTGAAGAAAGGTAAGAATTCAGAAACAGTACATGTAGGAACAAAAAGGAAATTACTAGAAAGTGATCAAGAGATCCTTAGCATCACAAGGTAGATCAGGGGGAAAATGTTTTAGATTTTGAATCAAGAAGACCTGCATAGCCATGTAACCTCAAGCAAGTTGCTTAACCTTTTAGTCTACATAAAAATGGAGATAATAACCTACCTCCTTTGGTTCTTGTGAGGTTCATATGAGATAATATATTTGAAGGCCTTTACAAACCTTAAAATACTAAAATAAAGCTGTTATTATTCATTATTTCTATTACTGAAAAATTGCATTGATTGTATTTAAGCAAAGGAGCCAAGGAAAAATAGAGCTAAATGAATTTGTTATAACTAATGTAGTTATGAAAACTACAAGTGTTATTACTTGAAGTATATTCCAATCCAACTCATTCTTGAAGGTGCTCCCCCTTATATTTGAATGAGGCTGAAATAATAAGAACAAAAGAATTCTATTTTATATAGAAAATAATTGCTGAAGCATTTTAATTATTTGGCAAATGTTAAAATCCTTTCCTTCTCTATTAAAAGCATATGTTTTCATATCTTCTGAGGCCTTTTAATAAGTAACTGTAAGACTGAGTAGTAGCAACTCCCCCCAGGAGTATTTATTGGATGGGGTAGTTTCATTTTGTTGCCAGAGATGTCATAATTTAGAAGAATGGTAAGATTATATATATATATATATATATATATATATATATAAAACTAGTCCAAACCTGTCATCCCTGGAAATGTTTTGATCCTGGGGCTGCTGCTTTAGTTTGGTTAACAATTGACAAACCAATGAAATATGGATCTTCCAAGGCTAGAGAAATATTTATTTCAATTATTGATTAATCAGTTTGTAAACATTTATTAGAACCTACTATACACCAAGCAGTGTCTCAAAGAGAACTGCCATAAAAGAGAGAGAAAAGGATTCAAATCCTAACTCTGACATGGGCTAGTTATATGACTCTGTGATAGTGATTTTATATGACAATTCTCCAGACAACTCTCTAAGGTTATAAGCTGCAAAGCAGGTACTAATATACCCTATTTTTCATGAGAATTTTATCGCTTGAGTTAATTCCCTCATATCAGAGAAATCATAAGTCTCCATTTACGTTTCCCATGTGGGAGGCAATGTGCTATACTTTGGAAACAGAAAGATAAAAACCATATTGTCCCAGTCCATAAGGTGTTTACCCCTTTATCTTGGGGTGGGGGAAAGGAGGACAAAAATGTATACTCAAATGAAAAAAATACAAAACACATATGAGATAATTTAAGTCAGGGAGGTCTTAGTAGCTAAGGAGATCAGGAAAAAAATATGTACAAGGTAATGGCTGAGTTGAGATTTGAAAGAAACCATAGGTTCTAAGTGGAAGTGCATTTGAGAAATGGGGAACAGCACTGACAAAGGCACAAAGAACAGCTTTTCTCATATCCTTATTATCTGCCAAAAATTATTCCAAGTACTAGGAATACAAATACAAAATTAAGATAGTTTGAACAAAACAGAGTTAGATTCTAACAGAGGAGACAGCACATTTAGTGGAGCAGTAGATAAGAAGGGGGAAACGTATGACCTTGAAGCCACAAGTGGCCTTTTAGATCCTCAGCTGTGGCCTTTTGACTGAATTGGACTGTTCCAAGGAATACATATCACTTTGTGTTTTGTTTCTTTGTATGCCTTTCCTTTAAAAAAAGTTTTTAAAGTTCTAAATTAAAATGAATAGTTTCTTCTATACAATATCAGAGAGAGGATTTTGCATGAAACTGAAAATCTTACATATATACAGTCTTAAAATAACTATAATAAATTCACCATATAACTTTCAAAAATGTGCTGTGCTTCTGTGCTTCCTTCTGGCCTTTTGTTTCTCTTAAAACAGATAAAACAAACCTGTTTCAATGGCCCTCTTTTTTTCTTTTCTTTTGGCATACTGATTCTTTTGCTTCACATTGAACAGGGTGGGATGTCTTTACATCTGGGTGTCAACCAGACTACAGAATGTCTGTGCTTACTTTAATTTCATGAGTTTACATTGCATGTAATCATTTCTTTCTAAAAGCAGCCTCTTCCACATGAAGGATTACATAAGCCACACACTCTCCCCCCTATTACGTGTACACAGCCAGTCAAAACAAATTCCCACACTGAATGTGTCCAAATGTTTATTCATCCATGAAATTTTAGTCTGTAGTTCTTTTTGAGGAGATGGGTGGCATGCTTCATCACCAGTCCCCTGGAGTCCTAGTTGGTCATTGCATTGATCAGAGCTCTTAAGTTTTTAATGTAGTTTGCTTTTATGCATATCACTTTGGTAGTTTTGTGAGGGATGGAGAGGGGAGATATTTCAGTCAAGGAGAAACCTTCCTGGGAGGAATAGTTGGAGGGAAAGGTGAAAGGAGACGGAACTAGGGTGGTGGCACTCTGAGTTGAAAGAAGGGTTTTGATGGAAGAAATGCTTTGGAAGTAGAATTGGAAAGAATTTCAACTGATCAAGCAGTGTGGTGATGGTGGTGAAGCAGGGCAAGGTTCACATTGAGAGACAGTGCAGAGTTGAGAATTATTCTTATGTCACAGACCTCAGCGGCAGAAATTATGGTGAGAAATTTAATAGAAATGATTGTTAGGATGAAGGTTATGCTTTAGGAGGAAGCTAACTAACGAGTTCTGTTGTAGACATTCTGAGTATTAGATACCTATAGGATATCCAGGTGGAAATGTCCAATAAGAAGGAAAGCACGTGAGATGGTTGCCATGGCCCTAGTCTGTTTTGCCAAATAAGAAACTTCATACAAAATGTGGAGGCTAGGAGTCAAGGAAAACTATGATCATAAGTAATCCCTAATAATTTGATCCTATCAATAAGAACAGAATTGTCTGTAATTCCTATCAAAATTGAGAGTATGAGATTTTCGATTTTGTTATTTGAAATCTAGAAGTGTTCAAAATTCTATCATTTTTCCCTTCAGACCAGATTTTCAACTAAAAGCTGTTCATCTGTGATAGGAAGGATTGAATTCCCTCAGAGAATACTTAAATAATAAGCCCTGTACATTATTCAAATACTTTCACATATGTGATTTAATTTTAATTCCATACCAATTCTAAAAAGTGGTTGTATTACCCAGTAGAAGAAACTTAGGCACAGAGAGATAAGTGAGTTGTTTAAGGTCACAGAAAAATTGATGGGAGGTTCAGTTCAGATTCAGATTTGCCAGTTCTCAGTCCACTTGGTCCTTTCTGTTCTATCAGGGAAATTTATAAAAATCTAAATTCTTCTCACTAATCAGAGAAGGAAAGAGGGGATATTTCAAAAGAGCTTTGAAACAGCAAATAAAAAAGAGAATGAAGGGAGATAGCTCAATTATGGTAGGGTTTCTGACTGTACAAAATAATGGCTACTTTTCTGAGATAACTTCCTTATCTCCATCCTTGAGGATATAAAGAACTAGCATTTAAATATCATTTGAACAAATTAAAACTTTAAGTTAAAATTTAAGGCTTACAAAAAACTTTATAATATATTTGATTCTCACAACCTTGTGGTATAGATACTAATATTAGTCTGACTTTTCAGATGAGGAAATTGAGGCATAGAGAGGTTAAGTGATTTGACCAAGGTCACATAGCTTGAAAAATTCTGAGACAGAATTGAACTCAACATTCCTGATTCAAAGTCCTGCACTCTCTTCACTGTGCCACCACACTTCCTAAATATTCTTCTAAATCTAGAATCTAAATTTCTGATTCTGGTAGAAGGAAGTAGTTTCCTGAGTATTAATTCAGAAATCTCTGCCAAAAACATGGGTGCTATTAGTATGGACTTGTGGCAACATCAATTTAGGAAAGCTAAAGAGGATGTGGAGGTAATATGTTAGGGAACAGATGCAGATGGAGCAAAGTAGATAGCTAATTGGAATACAAATCAGGAAATGTTTAAAATATTTGGGAAGGTAGGAAATGTTTCCTAAATGAACACTGTTATAGTCACTGGCTGTTACTGGATAATCAGCTCTGTCTTTGTAGCTCTCATTGCTCTGTGAATACATAGGTAGGTACAGTGTGGTGTGGCTGATAGATTACACATGGAGAATACATGGTTTGGGAGAGTAAAGTCAAAATAGTAGAGGAAAGGCAGCAACCCAGTGGATTTCTCCCAATACTCCCCTCCAAACAATTTTAATATAATGTCCCAAATTAGATTTTGGAGAAGCAGAGTCAACGAAAGGTCAGGAAGAGACATTTAACCAGCCTAACATAACTTAGAAGGTAGACAGGTGAGGTCTGTGTCATGGGAGTAGGGTCCCAGAGTGTAAGAGGTAGCAGCTGATATTTGGAGTTGGCAGCAAGAGCATCAGCAACAACAGATTTGGAAGTTCTCAGTTAAAAGATAGTAGGGGGGTTGGACAACTGATCAGAAAAGGATTATAGGGGATTTTTGTTGAAAATATATATAGTTGATGTTTATTGACAACTGTATTGTAGCAGTCATAGGTCACACACAGTTCCTGGGTAGAGAAGAGCTTGCAACTGCACTGCAACAAGGGCCTTCCTGGGTAAACACCAGAACAAAGATTGGCAGAGCAGTGATCACATCTTTTCACAAATTACAGCACTTTGGAAACACCAAACACTTGAAAATCCCTAGAATTAGCTCTGAAAACAGCAGCATGAATTAAACTGAATATTGGACCAGAGTTTCCCCATCACCAGATGAACAGTATGCAACTTTAACATAAAGTTCAAAGTGAGAAAAAAAAAAAAGAGGCTGAGATGAAGAGCAAAAAACAACTCGGGAAAGTTCACAACCATAAAAATCTATTACAATTGAAGGGAAGAATAAGACAAACAATTGAATGATACAACAATGTGAATACAGCTATAAGCAACAATTCAAAAAAAAAATGCCAGCTGGACTTAATGCCAGGAAAAATCCCTAGAAGCATTAAAGAAAGAGTGGGAGAGTGGAAGAGTTCTTTTTTTCAGAAAAGAAATGAGAGAGATGCAAGAGAATTACTTAAACACAATCCAAAGAGGTTGGTAAAAGGGTCATGTAAAATACTGAAGAAAATGATACTTTAAAAAAAATTGATGGTGGCTAAAGTTAAGATGTGAAAGAAAAGATAATAACTTACCTTACCTCCCCCAAATTCCCCTCTAAACAACTTTAAATGATATCTCAAAATGAATTTTGGAGTGGCACAACCCAGAAAAGAACAGAGTAAAATAATTTTCTTACCCAAGACAATATAATTTTTAAAGAATGAGTAAATTAATTCTTAGTTTTCAACATTCACTCCCACGAGATTTTGAGCTCCAAATTTTCTCCCCATCTCTGCCCTCTGCCCATCCTTGGATAGTGTGTATTCTGATTACCCTTTCTCCCAATTTGCCTTCCCTTCTATCACAATCCTCCCTTCTCTTATCCCCTTCCCATCTATTCTCTTGTAAGGCAAGAATGATTTCTATTCCCCATTGCCTGTGTGTCTTATTTCCAAGTTGCATATAAAAGCAATTTTTAACATTCATTTTTAGAACTTTGAGTTCCAACTTCTCTCCCTTTCTCCCTCTCCTCCCACCCCCATTGAGAAGGCAAGCAATTCAATACAGATTATATATGTGCAGTCATGCAAAACATTCCCACAACAGTCATATTGTGAAAGACTGACTATATTTTCTTTCCATTCTATCCTGCCCCCACCCCCCCAGTTTATTTTATTCTCTCTTTTGACCCTGTCAGTACTCAAAAGTGTTTACTTCCAACTACCTCCTCCTCTAATTTGCCCTCCCTTCTATCATCCCCTCCACTTCCTACTTATCACCTTTCTCCCTACTTTCCTGTAGTGTAAGATAGATTTTTATACCAAAGTGAGTGTTCATGTTATTCCCTCCTTAAGCCAAATCTGGAAGACTTCTGGGAGCCTAGATGGTGGAGTGATTGGTAATTGCTATCTCCCTCCTCTTCTTGGCCTTGAAAAGTCCAGAGAATATCTTCCCAGGAAAAATCCTGGAACAGTGGGCGCAGCAGAAGGGGTAAGCAGTATCTTAGCCCGAGGTTAGGAAAATCACTAAGGAGGGTCCCTCTTGCTATGGCTGAAGGGGATCAGTGCAGGACTGAAGTTGTCCCAGAGAGCCCCACCTCAGCAAACTGGGAGAAGATCCTGAGCCCTGGAAGGGGGGGGGGCAGTGAAACCCACAACCACCAACACCAGGATCCCAGGCATGCCTCAGCACCCCAGCAGAATCAGGAAGACACTAGCACAGACAGGATCACCAACTGATGAGCTTGCCTATGCTCTAACTCAGCATAGGAGACCTCCTGTGGCCAGACCATCCTTTCCCCACACTTAACACAGCTAGCTCCAGGGTAACTCCAGGGAATGCAAAAAGACTTCACCTGTCATCTGCTTTCCAACACCAGCCAGCTCAACACCAGGTAAGCTGCAACATTTTAGCTTCCAACTGAAAGAACCAGAGGCCACAACACATAAAGCCTCAAGTTTTAGGTACAACAACTGTGGGACAGAGCCCCCTGTGTCCCAGATGCAGAGGTCTACTTTAAAAGCCAGGAAAAGGGTGGTCATCATGAGTAAGAAGTAAAGCAGAAAAGAAAAGACCATAGAATCTTTCCATGGGGACAAGGATCAAAACATGAATATCAAAAAAGGTCAACATCAGAACTGCACTCCCATCTGAAATTTCAGAAGGGAAAATGAACTGGTCTGAAGCAAAAAGAGCATTCTTGGAATATCTCAGGAATGATTTTAAAAGCCAAATTAGAGAAATAGAAGAAAAACTGATTGATGATTTTAAAAATATGAAAAAAGAAATCACAGAAGAATTTAAAAGGAAAATTGGACAAATGGAAAAAGAAGTACAAAACCTAATTGGAGAAAATAGCTCCTTAAAAGTAACAATTGGACAGATGGAAAAGAAGATGCAAAAGTTAACTGAAGAAAACAATTTGATACAAATTAGAGTCAGTCTAGTAGAAGCTAATGACCATGAGACATCAAGAATCAGTTAAACAGAACCTAAAGAATGAAAAGATAGAAGAAAATGTAAAATATCTAATTGGAAAAACAAATGACCTGGAAAATAGACCCGGGAGAGAAAAATCTAAGGATTATTATCTTTAAAATATTACTGTTACAGAGAGCAATTTGGAACTATGCCCAAAGTGCTACAAAAATGTGCATATTTTTTGACCCAGCAATATCACTTCTAGGACTGTATCCCAAAGAGATCATAAAAATGGAAAAGGGTCCCACACTTACAAAAAGATTTACAGCAATGCTCTTTGTGATGACCAAAAACTGAAAATCAAGGGGATGCCCATCAACTGAGAAGTGGCTGAACAAGTTGTGGTATATAAGTATAATGGAATACTATTGTGCTATAAGAAATGATGAACAGGAAGACTTCAGAGAAGCCTAGAAAGATTTATGTGAACTGATGCTGAGTGAAAGGAGCACAAACAGGAGAACTTTGTACACAGCAACAACCACAATGCACAAGAAATTTTTCTGGTAGTCTTAGTCCTTCATAGCAATACAAGGACCCAAAAAATCCCCAATGCACTTTGGAGGCAAAATGTCTTCCACATCCAGAGATAGAACTATGGAACTGGATCACAGAATGAAGCAGACCATTTTATTTCATGTTATTTTATGTTTTGTTTTGTTTTATGGTTTGTCCCATTCATTTTAATTCTTCTATTCAACATGACTATGGTGAAATTGTATTTAATAGGAATGTATGTGTAGAACCTACATAAGATAGCAAGCCATCTCAGGGAGGGAGTGGGGAGAAAGGGGTGAGGAAGAGGAAGGGAGGGAAAAAATTCTAAGATATATGGAAGTTATTATAAAATACTGAAAACAAATAACATAATTATTAAAAATATTGTTGTTACACTGTAAATTATTTGCATTTCTTATTCTCTCAATGGATGGAAGAAATCATGGGAAAGGAAAAGAATCTTGAACTGAAAATAAAATAAAAGTGGATTAAAAAAATAACAAGGATACAAATTCAGTTGAATAAGTATTGAGTCCCTATATGATCCTTAAGAAGGTCCTTATCTCTTAAATGTACTTCATTACACAAGGGAAATGAGAGAGATTTTGGTTAAACTCTTTTTTCTAGGGCAGTTTGCAATCTTATTCCATTGTTAACATAAATATAATGAATAGAACAGTTTGAGACAGCATAGGATTGAAGTGATAAAATATATTTAGCCACTAATCAGCTCAATAGGTGTTAAGAAGAAATAAAAGTGAGAGAAAGTAAGAAGAAAATCTAAATTGCATGTAACACCATGCTAATTCCAATTCAAAGAAAACTGCATAACCCACGTTGCTGAAGACAAGCCAATGGATGGCTTGTTTCCATAGAATAAAGTCAATATGTATAGTATTTTCAGCACTTGCAAGTCAAAAGTAAGAATATTTTATGAATATGAAGATGAAATAAACTGGCTATGGATATTATGTATCTAGCCAGAACAGGACAAAGGGAAACTAGCACCTCTTTTCTTCTCCATCTCCAAAGGCTTTAAGCAGAAGTTGAGTTTTCCTGAGCAGTACTGGCGAAGGTGGAGTAACGATTAAGGGTTCTGTGAAAATATCCTTGGCATATCTGCTTATAAAAAAACAAATTCTCCAAACTTTGTGTCCAACCAAAAAAACAGAGCTCTTTCTGGAGTAGGTATACTTAACTTAGAGTCCATGAACTTAAAAAATGATACCTGTATTTCAATGTAATTTTTTCTTGTAATTCTTTATATTTTATTTTAAGCATTCAAAGTCTACCACAGAGAGTGCAGCCCTGATGGGTTGGACACATTATTCAAATGCTACACATAAGTTTGCCTAAAATGCTATTTTATGGAGGTAAATGCTCATATGGTGGTTAGAAGAAGCAATAAAATGACACTTTCCAGGTCTGTCTGAAGCACTTTGAAATTGCTGAGGTGACACGGGAGACACTGGCATAGGATTGCTCATTATGACAGGGCCTCATCAAAGAAGGTGCTGTGCTATATAAACAAAGCAGAATTGAAGGAGCTCAAAAGAAACATGAGATGCAGGAATTTAAAGAATCCACCCACATGACCTCTTTGTGCCCAACTTCTGGTAGAGCATTTTGAGTCTATATTGGTCTGATCAGACATAGTTGGAATCTCTGTAACTTGACTTTAACAGTGACATCATTTTGGTCCTCTTTGAGAACAAAGGAGAACAATCAACCAGCCAACTATGCAAACAAAGCATTATTCCAAGAAGTTTCTATCTTCACAAGAGTGCTAAAGGGGGCCATGACAAACACTCACTAATAGGATAAGAATGGCTGCTTTAGAAAATTTGGACTATTTTGGCTAATGGAGATAGTAGAAACATTCTGAGCAGAAGCAAATACACTCCTTATATGTACATTAGGCTGTATCCAATGGACACCCCAGGATAATGCTATGTCACAAACTGTTCCCAAAGGTCAAACAATTTTTACCGATGTACTACTGTGGCACAAGAAAAAGGAAACAGCAGAGTTTTATGGCAAAGTCATTTATTCCTGAGAGAAAAAAAAGAAGTGGATGAATAAGGACAGAATGTAGGATGGGTACAATTCTTAACAGAAAAATTTATTATAGTTTCCTAAGACTGAAAGGTTCCCTAAGAGGTCTTCTCACAAGTTCTTCCGCTCTAGATAGAGCTACCTTTTCCAATACTGTTTGCTAGACATTCCTATAGTATTTGAGAAAATCTATTCACTACTTCACATGAAGTGTGTGTATGTACTTGTGTCTATTTATATGTAACCCTGATCAAAATGCTACCTCTTATTTTTTTCTTAGAGATCAAAAAGCCAGTAACACTCTACCCCAAGTTCAAAATATTTAATGGTAGCAACACCCTAGCATCACCATGATATATGTGTAAATAGGTATAAGTCATGTCATCAAAGAAGTGCATAATTGAAGAGACCATAAATTGTTCATATAATGGCAACAGAGAGCAATCAATGGATAGTAGGTATGCTTCACTAGAATAGTACCTTCACAACGTCAAGGTACCCAGAATATTGAATTGAATTTGTGGGATAATATATATATGAATTGCACAGTACAGGTAGATATAGATCCTTAGTGAACTATTCCAATACCTTACTAACTGTTCTCTTTGCCCCTAGTCTCTTCTCTTTGTAATCCATTCCATACAGAGCTTCCAGATTATTATTCCAAATGTATATTCTTGACCACATCATTCCTATTCTCAAGAAGCTTTAACAGTTCAATCTTGAGGAGAAAATATAAGCTTCTATTTTTTTCTTATAGAACTCTGCATGATCTGGCACCAGTTAATGCTGATTACATACTCTAACTCCTTTAACACCATATTCCACTAAAAGTGGTGTACTCATTGTTTCTCAAGCACAAGATCCATAACTCAATGCCTTTGAACAATGTGTTCTCCATTCAGGGAAAGTTATCTGTGTTTACCTCCATCTTTTAATAGCAAGCATTTACATAATGCTTACTATGTTCTGGGCACTGTGCTAAACAGCTCAAAGAGCTCATTTGATTCTCACCATAAGACTAAGAGGTAGGTTTATTATCCTCATTTTACAGTTGAGAAAACTAAACAAACAGAAGTTAAGAGACTTGCCAAAGGTCACACAAATAATGTCTGAGGCTGCATATCTTCCTGACTCTAGACCACAGCTATCTATCCACTGGATTACCTAGGTCCTTTAAAGGTTTACATAGCACCTCTGTAAGGGCAAGTAAAGTAGGATCTTTTGCTGTTTTTGTTTCAGTATAATCAAGAAGTATAATGCCTCTATTTGAATATGACTAAGGAGGATCTTTCCCATTGTTGGATCTGGGAAGATTTGTAGGAAGGTCCACACTTTTTGTTAATGAGGCACTGGTTCTCTACAAATGTGATGCCCTCTGGCCCTAAAAAGGGTATAAAGACCCTGAGGCTGAGGTTTTACTTTGGAGCTTAGTTTTACTAAAAAGATTTGAGTGCCAAAGGAGGACTCTGGGATGCTGCTAAGGAGCCCCCCACCCCTGCTTTGAGAACCCAGATGTTGTGCTTCCCTCTCTGGTAATTATGGTCAGACAGCTGTCTGTTGAATTATGATCAGAAAAAGGAAGCCATAACTGTTGATTACGTTGGGGTTCAGGGTGTAGTCTCCCCTAACCTAGGTGAATGATATATGTGTTTGACTAAAGGACTGGTACATGTACTTGATTAAAGTGATTGTTAACCCCTTAAAAGTTGCCTTTCCTTTTATGAATGCAGATCTAAGAACCTGTGATAGCAGCCCCCCACCCCGCGTATGTTGGGGTGCTTACTGATACAACCTCCTACTAAAGGCTTTTTCTAATTCTTTCCATCCTCCCTGAAACATCTTTGTATTATTTTTCATTTATTCTATCATTTATACATCTATCTATCAGTCTATCTGTCTGTCTATCTATCTGTCTATCTATCTTCTATCTATCTATCTATCTATCTATCTATCTATCTATCTATCTATCTATCTATCTATCTATCTGACTGTCTATCATCTATCTATGTTCCTGTTCCCTAACAGAAAAGTAAGTTCTTTGAGTTCAAGGACAATTTTGTTTTTGTCTCAACATTCCCAAGATAAGCACAGTGCTTTGTGCTTAAGAAGCAATTAATGATTGATGAATTGAAGTGACTTGTATTGAAGTGAGATAAACATGAGTCAATAGCATGACAAGTAGGCCACAAAACAAGCTAAGGTGATGTCAGACTTACTGAAAACAGTCATGACAGCAAGGAGAGGCAATAATTTCAATAGCCTTTTACCAGATCAAGCCACTTCTGGAGTAATATGTTTAGATTTCAGCAGAGCTGTTTAAGAATGATATAGACCAACTAGAGAACATTAGCAAGAGACTGAAAAGAGTGAACCTACCTACAAAATTATAGATACTATATGTGTTTGGGCTAGAGATAAGAATACTGGCCAGCTAGAGTAAACCTGTCTAGAAGCAATTGCAAAGAAGCATTTCTTCAGACTAGGTAAAGAGAATTCCCTCTTTAAATTTTCCAGGACTTCAAAAAGAGGCAGTGGCATATGGCTTATTTTTTTCTCATTTTATAACCCTATTCAGGGAGCCAGTAATATCGATTATTAATGTGTAAATCTTCAACACCTTCTTTCATGCACTTGGAAGGGCACAAATGTTGAATTCTAAAATTACAGTCATAAATATAGCTTGAAAACAATTGCATTTTTTGCAACCAACCTCAGATGAATAAAGAGCTAGTCCATCTTTGAACTAGTCTCAGATAGGTTCTTCAAGTGGAATCAGGAGCAGCAAAACACAAAGTCCAAAGTCCTCAACAGAACTGAAAGGAACTCCACTTGCACTGCCCATGTCATTCATCCCTCTTCCCTACCAAAACTTAATACTTTAATTTCTTTGGTTGAATTGCACAGAACTGAGTTGTCTCAAGGTACCTGGCTTGAAGATGAGATCCTAAATGACCCTGTTTTGTTTTGTTTTGTTTTTATTGTAGACTTTGACTGAAATTTATTATTAAGCAGAAAGTCATAATGAACTCAGAAGATTTGAAGATTATGTTTTTATTGGTAGTTTCACATCCCAAAGACTCTAATCACTCCTTCATAGAAGAAGGCTCCTTGTAACAAACAAATGCAGTTGAGCAAAACTAAGCAACTCATTGGACATGTGAGAAAACATATAACTCATTCTGCAAAAATAGCCCATCTCATGTGCTTAAGAGTAAGAAGGTAGGGATCTAAAGGGTGGAATAAGAAGTAAGTCACTCTCTCCCTCACTTACTGACCTCTGAAAGCCTAGAAAAATCATCCCAGAAAAAAACTCTACAACAGCTGAGCCAACAAAAAGACAAGATATAGCAGTCCTGTAGCCCAGGAAGATTGGGGGATTAATTGGAAAGGTCCCTCTCACTGTGGGGAGGGTGGGAAGTAGCAGTACAACAAGTCAGTGGCAAGCCCCACCTCAAGAAACCAGAGAGAGAAACTGAGCCCCAGGGTTGTGCAGCAGGAAGGCACCAACATCAGGAACCCCTGAGTCCCTGAGTGCAGGCATGGGAACAGGTAGACACCAGATTGGGAAAACCACCATATGCACTGGCATTCTACAGCAGCCAAATCTCCCAGTGCTTCAGCACAACTCCATGGAGTACGACTCCAGGAGTCACAACTCCAGGTTGGTAGACATCCTCCAACAGCTAAATATTTAAGTTCAAGGTCTGGGTGGCCAAGTGTCCCCTAGGTGTTTGACTTCCCACCCTAAGAGCTCCAGTGTTGCTGACCTCAATTCAACTCCAGGTAAGATCCCTACAGCCTCCTGCTGCCAGTCAACAGATTCCATGCTCCTAGCTCAAGGAGCATAGGTCAGTGCTCCTGAGCTCTGGGAGAAGAGCTCAGCTCTAAAAGCCAGGCATTGGGCAAACACCATGAGTAAAAATCAGGAAACAGATAATGACCACAGATTCTTATTATGGGGACAGGGAATATCTAGACACAAATTCAGAAGAGTACAATCTTGTCAATAAACTCATATCTGAAACCTTAAAGGGCAATATAATCTGGTCTCAGCTGAAGAAGAATTTTTAAAAGTCAAATAAGGGAAGTAAAAGAAAAGTTGGGAAAAGAAAGGAGAGGTATGCAAGAGAGAGTCAATAGCTTGGAAAAGAAAGGACAAAAACTGATTATAGAAAACAAATCCTTTAAAAGGAGAATTGGACAAATGGAAAAGGGGGCACAAATCTTCCTGAAGAGAAGTAAAGTAAAGTAAAGTAAAATGGGCCAAATGTAAAAGGAAGTACAAAATCTAATAGAAGAAAGCAAGTTGTTAAAAATTAGAATTGGGCAAGTAAAAGCTAATGACTCTGTGAGATATCAAAAATCAAACAGAAAGAAAAAAATGAAAAAGAGAAAAAAAGCTAATAAAATACCTCATTTGTAAAACAATTGACCTGGAAAATAAATCCAGGAGAGACATTTCTAAAATTATTGGTCTTCTAGAAAACCAGAAAAAAAGATCCTGGACAACATCTTTCAGGAATCATCAAGAAAAATTGCCCTGACGTCCTAAAATAAGAAAGTAAAGTAGCCATTGAAAGACTCCACCAATCACCTTCTGAAAGACTGAAAATGCCAAGGAATATTATAGTCAAATTCCAAAATTGCCAGGTCAGAGAGAAAATACTGCATGTAGCCAGAAAGAAACAATTTAAATACAATGGAACCACAGTCAGGACTATGAAGGACCTTGCAGCTTCTACATTAGAAGATGAGAGAATGTGGAATACAATATTCTGTAAGGCAAAGAGTTTGGATTACAACCAAAGATCAACTATCCAGCAAAATTTAATATACTCTTACTGGGGAGGAGATGGATATTCAATGAAATAGGGGACTTCCATACCTTCCTGATGAAAAGATCAGCCCTCAATAGAAAATTGGATCTTCAAATGTAGGACTCAAGAGAGGTTTAAAATTATAAACAGGAAAGAAAAAAAAAACATGTTATTAATAAGGGCAAGAAAAGATGACACTTGTAACTCTTGAGAACTGTATTGTTATTATGCCATTTAAAAGTGGTATATATAGTCAGAGGATGTGCATGTAAGTTGACTTTGATGTGATGGTAAAAAAAATCTAATTAAGTGGTGCTAAGGGAAAAGAGGAAATGAGGAGGTAAACAAGGGTAATTACATCACATGAAAAGGCAGAAAAACTTGTTACAGTAGAGAGAAAGAAGGGAGTGACATGAACATTATTTGAACTGTATTCTCATCAGATTTGGCTCAAAGAGGGAACATCATAATCAAATAGGTATAGAAATCTAACTTACTATATAGAAAAGTGAAGAGAGAAAGGGGAAAGAAAAGGGAGGATGTAGATAGAAGGAAAGGAAAAAGTAATAAGGGTAAAGGGGAATAAAAGGAAGGGGTGGATAGAAGGGAGGGCAAACTGAGGGAGGTGGTAGTCAAAAGCAAAACTAGTGAGGAAGAAAAGGAAGACAGGAGAGACAAAACATAAATGGGGTGGGGGAAATAGGATGGATAGAAAGACACAGATAGTAATCATAACTGTGAAAGTGAATGGGATGAACTCTCACATTAAAAGGAAACAGATTGCAGAGTGGATTAAGAACCATAATCCTATAATATGTTGTTTATAAGAAACACATTTGCAGTAAAGGGATACATATAGAGTAAAGGTAAAAAGCTGGAACAGAATATATTATGCTTCAGCTGAACTAAAAAAAAGCAGGAGTACAATCTTCATCTCAGACAGAGTAAAAGCAAAAAATAGATCTAATTTAAAGAGATAAGGAAGGAAATTACATCCTGCTAAAAGGTCCAATGATAAAATTGTGCATACCCTTTGACCCAACAATACCACTTCTAGGTCTGTATCCCAAAGAAATGATATAAATGGCAAAGGACCCACATGAACAAAAACATGTTTAGCAGTTCTTTATGTGGTGGCAGAGAACTGGAAATTGAGGGGATTCTCATCAACTGGGGAATGGCTGAACAAGTTGTGGTCTATGAATCTAATGGAATACTATTGTGTTATAAGAAATGATGAGAAGGAAGACTTCAGGAAAATCTGGAAAGACTTATATGAACTGATGCTGAATGAAATGAACAGAACCAGGGAGGATATTGTACACAATAGCAGCCACATTGTAAAATGACTGACCTTGATAGATTTAGTTCTCAGGAATGCAAGAATCTAAGAAACTCCAAAAGACTCTCAGTGGAAAATGCTATTTATACACATCCAGAGAAAGAACTTTGGAGTCTGAATGTAGATGGAAGCATACTATTTGCTCTCTTTCCTTTCGTTGTTTTCTTTTGTTTCTTCTTTCTTGCATTAGTTCTAATTCTTCCTTAATTCATGATTAATGTGAAAATATGCTTAATCTGAATGCATAAGTAAAGCCCATATCAGATTCCATGCCATCTTAGGGAAGGGGGAGGAAATGGTGGTGGAGAAAACCCCAAACCCAAAAACTGAGTGAATGTTGTGAATGAAGTGAGTGTTGAAAAGTAAAACTAAATTAATTAATTATACAAAAATAAAATAAAATATACTGGCCTGGTAATTATCATTACTAAAAATAAGTGAGGGAATGTGCTTTATAGTTAGTATTTTGAAGTCATGCTTCATCATTATTTTAATCAGTTTCAAGTCTTTTGAAATTGTTTTCCTCTACATTATTATGTTCACTCAGATGAACCTTACTGATATGTTGTGTTTTAAAGTACATGTTATGAAATGTAGAAAATTTAATAGTTTATATTTGGCATGTAGAATATATATGCATATATACATATGTGTGCATATACATGTGTGTATATGTGTGCATGCATGTATATGTATATAAATATATTTTTTTCAGTAGCTAGAAGTTGGCATAATGTAATCAGCATGGGCATTTCCTCCTTGGATAAAAGTTACTATTCCACACCTTAGTAAATGATCTTTATGGACTATCGTAGTAGGAAAAAGATAATTGACTGACGGCCACTCTCTGGTAGACTCAGAAATTAAATATAACAAAATTTTTTTTTTAATAAAATTTCTTTTTCCTTTTCATATGTTTTTTTTTCCAAATCAAAATTTTTCTTAATGGAATTTTATCTCTATGGGAGAAAAAATTTGAACTGCTTCTGACAGAGTCCTTGATTGAACTTGGTAACAAATGTGAAAATAATAGGTAAAGATGAGAATGTAACTTCAGATAAAAATGATTGAATTAAGAAATTCTGCCCTGAACTGAAAATAAGAAAAAAGTCAATAATTTCAAAATGCCATTTAAAGTGTAACACCATTAATGAAATACTACCACATGACACTTAAACAGTCAGTTACTGAGCATTTATGAAGCTTGTACCATATGAGCACCAGTGCAGGAGTCAGGAGGACCTGAGTTCAAATCTTACCTCAGACACTTGACACTCACTAGCTGTGTGACCTTGGGCAAGTCACTTAACCCCAATTGCCTCATCCTGGGTCATCTCCAGTTATCCTGATGAATATCTGGTCACTGGATTCAGATGGCTCTGGAGGAGAAGTGAGGCTGGTGACCACACAGCCCTCCCTCACTCAAAACAAAGTGAAGTGCAAGTCATGTCATTATTTCTCTGATGGCATGGTCTTCACCAGCGAAGGACAAACACATACCATATTCCAGTACTGTTCAAAGCACTGGCAATAGAAAGAAAAGTGAAAAACAGGAAAAACGACCCTACTCTCAAGTTCACAGTCTTTTAGGAGAGACAGCATGCAAACTGGCTATAATAACAAAGAAACTAATATGAGATATAAAAGCAACTGGTAGCACAGTGGATAGAGTGTTAGGCCTTGAATCAGGAAGACCTGAGTTCAAATATGACCTCAGCCACTTATTAACGATGTGTCCCTGACGAAGTCACTAAACCTGAGTTTGCCTCAGTTTCCTCAATGATAATAAATATATCTGCCTCACAGGGTTATTGTGAGAATCAAGTGAAATAATATATGTAAAACAGGGTTTTAACAGTTTCTGGGATACAGCATATGCTGTGTAAATGCTGTGCTTATTTCCTTCTACTTACTTTCCTATTTCTCAGACAGTCTGGAGGAAAGACAGAGAAGGAAGGAAGATTAAAGAAGACAGGAGGAAAACTGCTTGCAGAAGGTGGGATTTAAGGTAAAAACTAAAGGAAGTCAGGGAAGCAAAGAGACAGAGAGGAGCAGGGAGATAATGCAATGGAAGGGGGATGGCCAGTGAAAATACTAGGAATCAAGAGACAGAATGATGTTTGAGGAACAGCAAGGAGGGTAGTGCCACTGTGTCACTGTGTGTTATAGAATGCATGGAAGGGAATAAATGTATTACAGATGAGAGGAGATAGAACATTCCAGGCATAAGGGACAGGCAGGAGAAAATGGTCAGAACTGACAAAGCGAGAGAGAGAGAGAGAGAGAGAGAGAGAGAGAGAGAGACAGACAGACAGACAGACAGACAGACAGACAGAGTCAGAGAGACAGAGAGTCAGAGAGTCAGAGAGACACAGAGACACAGAGACACAGAGATACAGAGAGAGAGAGAGACAGAGAGAGAGAGACAGAGAGAGAGTGTGTGTATGTCTGGAACAGGAAAAGTTGAATGTCACTCGATTACATGATAAGACACTGTGGGCATGGCGGGGAATAAGGAGGCTAAAAACAGAGAAAGGGGACAAGTTAAGAAGGATTTTAAGAGCCAAGAAGATTAGCACTTTCATACATCTTCTTGAATTCCTCAGAGAATAGTAAACACAAACAAGTAACTTGGGAGTCAGAGGATATGAGATCTACTCTGATTTTTATCACCAATTGATTCAAGCTCTTTAACCTTTTTGAATCTCAGTTTCTTTATTTGCCATAGAGAGAGTAATTATCTCATCTGCTTCACAGTCTGAAGCTAACTCAGATAATGTTAAAACAACAAAAAAAGTTGTGTTGGAAGCAGATCTTCATATTTAAGGGAGAAATAAGGATGAGGATACATTTTCTTCACCTATAAAAGCTTGATCATTTCTTCCTTTGTCTATCAACTGATTCGAGCCCTACATTTTAAATGTCCAACAGATAATGGTGCAAAGAAAAGAAACAATAATATAAACTAGATAGGACCTATGGGGACTATGGAATAACAGAGGAAAAGCAGAACCAGGCTTCCATACAACTTCTCTACACCATACTGCCTACATTGCAATAGTTCTCATCTGCCTCTGCCATCCTGTGAAGGAGATTTCTCTTTTTCTTTCCAGGAATCAAGGCTTACATTACACCCCATGATCTCAATCTCACCAGCCTTCCTATAGTCCAGCCATCGTCCCTTGAATTCCTCCACTTTAGCCTTGGATTTTCCACCGTCATTAACTGGCTGTGACACCTATGCTTTATTCCTAACCTTTACTAGACTCAGGCTTCCACAAAATATTCATGCCAGCTCTACAATGTAGCACTATACTATTACCATCCATTTCTTTCCTTTCCTTTTTGAACCATACCTTTTTTTTTTTTTTTTACAACTCCCTTTTGATCTGTTGACTACTCATATTTTGAGGGCACAGGCTGTCCATCTTGCTTTTATTTGTAATTCTCATCAAGTCTCACAGTGCCTAATACACCAAACAGTAACTGCTTAAAATCTCTATCATCTATCTGTCTACCTATCCAAATATCTATCTGTTTTATTTATTTGTGTTTTTTTTCCTGTATCAAGAATGTTCCTCATTAGGAAAAAAGTAGGAAGTAAATGGGTAAGAAAGTTAAGTGGTTGTAAGAACTAGGCTTCATCCCTTCAGTGAGTTCAAGTCACCTGAGTTAGAAAAAATAAGTTTCAAAGTTACAGAATAACTTGTGCATAAAATTGTTGAATTATTACTAGTCAATGTTCTTTTAAAAATCATATAAATGGAAGAGATTTTGCAGGTTAGGTCATAGGAAAACATTTTTACCTCAATTTTCAAAATAGAGAAGTTAAGTTCATGAAGTCCTACTATGTAAGTACACTTAATCCTAGAAAAATACTAGAATAGATTTAGAAAGAAAGATAATTACTAGAATCCACAAAAAATTCATTAAAAACAATACTGTCCATGCAATATTAATTTTTGGTTTTTAGTAAGATTGCTGGACTGGTAGGTTACCAATATAAAATATTTTAGTTTCAGCAATTTTTAATACATTCCTATCCCAAAATATATTTGGGGAAAAATAGAAAGATATGAGTTGGATAATAATAAAACTATGGTAGGTTCAAAATGAGTAAATCACCAAACATGAAGAGTGCTGATCCACAGTTTATAGAGTGTAACAAAATTAGTGTCATTGGTATCTTAATAGGAGAAAATGATAAGTTGAATACAATAAGATGAAATTTAATAGGATAACTATAAGGTACTATACCTGGATAAAAGAATGACAACAATAATGGTGTAAGTACAAAATGGGAGAAACATGACACGATAATGATGTACATAGAAAAGGGCTTGGCCAACTCTTTTTTACTTCCTTTAACATCCAAGCAGCTTCAGTGCTTCAGGCTTTCATTTTCTCCACTGGAAAATGTGAGGCCCAGAATGGAATACAATATTGCGGCCTGATAAAGGAAAAGTAAAGTAGAATGGTCAACTCTCTTATTTTGGACAATAGACTTCTATTCATGTCAAGGTCAGTATTTCCTCCAGTCACAATATCACATTTTTTGTTTGTTTTGAGTAGTAATTTATTAAAAACATCCCACCCTGGTTATTTAAATTCTTACCAGATTAATGAAAACATTTCTTTTCTTTCAGTATTTAACTTTTCCTCAGGGGCATGTGAAAACAAGTTTTAACAATTGTTTTTTGAAATTTTGTCCCTTCCTCCTTCCCCACTGCCACCATTGAGAAGGCAAGCAATCCCATTTGTTTATATATGTGAATTCACGCAAAGCAAATCCAAAATAGTCATGTTGTGAAAGAAAACACAGAAAAAAATAAAGAAAAATAAAGTGGAGGAAAAACAAACAAAAGTTGCTTCAATCTGTATTCAGACCCCATCAGTTTTTCTCCTAAGTCCTTTATCTTAAGTCCTAAAGAGATGTCATGGATCACTGTATTGCTGAGAGTAGGTAAGTCTTTCAGGTCATCTTACAACATTACTGTTACTTTGTGCCCAGTACATTTCACTTTGCATCAACCCATGTAAGTTTTTACTATGTTTTTCTGAGAGCACCCTGCTCATCATTTCTTATAGTACAATAGTATTTATCATAATTACATAAAACAACTTATTCAGTCATTCCCCAGTTGAGGTGCATCCCTTCAATTTCTAATTCTTTGCCCCAGAGGGCAGCTAGGTGGGGAAGTGGATAGAGCACCAGTGCAGGAGTCAAGAGAACCTGAATTCAAATCTCACCTCAGACACTTGACATTCACTAGCTGTGTGACCTTGGACAAGTCACTTAACCCCAATTGCCTCATCCTGGGTCATCTCCAGTCATCCTGATGAATATCTGGTCACTGGATTCAGATGGCTCTGGAGGAGAAGTGAGACTCGTGACCTGCGCAACCCTCCCTCACTCAAAACAAAGTCAAGTGCAAGTCATGTCATTAGTTCTCTGATGGCATGGTCTTCTTCAACAACAAAGGACGAACACACACACACACACACACACACACACACACACACACAATTCTTTGCCCCTAGAAAAGAGCTGCTATAAATATTTTTGTATGTATAGGCCCTTTTCCTTTTATTAAATATACAGACCTAGTAGTGGTATTTCTAGGTCAAAGGGTATGCATGGTTTTATAGCCCTTTGGGCATATCTTCAAATTGCTCTGTGGAATGATTTAGTCAATTCACAACTATAACAACAGTACATTAATATATCATTTTTCCTACATCCCCTCCAACATTTGTCATTTACCTTTACCATTCTATATCTAACCTAATAGCTATGAGGTAGTAGCTCAGAATTATTATTAATTTCATTTCTCCAATGAGCTAGAACATTTTTTTAAAATATGACTGTATATAGCTTTGATAACTTTATTTGAAAACTGTTCACATCTTTTGATCATTTTTCAGTTAGGGAATGGTTCTTATGTTTATTAATTTGACATAATTCTCTACATGTTAGAGAAATAAGGCCTTTATCAGAAAAAAATGTTCAATTTTTTTCCAAGTTATTAATGCAAACTATATTTTCCTCCATCTCTATTTATTCTATTCTCTCACCTTTCACCCTGTCCCTCCTCAAAAGTGCTTTGCTTCTCACCACCCCTTCCCCCAATCTGCCTTCCTTTCTATCATCTCTCCTCTTATCCCCTTCCTCTCTACTTTCCTGTAGGGTAATATAAATTTCCATACCCAGTTGACTGTGTGTTATTCCCTACTTAAGCTAATTTCAGGGAGAGTAAGGTTTACTCATTCCCTCTTACTTCCCCCTATTCCGCTATACAAGCTTTTTCTTGAGTCTTTTTTCTGAGATAATTTATGCCATTTTACCTCTCCCTTTTTTCTTCTTCCAGTACATTCCTCTATCATCCCTTAATTTTATTTTTGTATATCATCTTTCCATATTTAACTCACCCTGTGTCCTCTGACTATATATTCACTCCAGCTACTCTAATAATGAGAAAAGCATTGAGTTAGAAATATTATCTTTTCATGTAGGAATGTAAACAATTAAACTTTAATAGCTCCCTTAAAATTTCTCTTTCCTGTTTACCTTTTCAAGCTTCTATTGAGTCCTATATTTGAAAGTCATTTATTCGTTTTAAATTTAGCTCTGGTCTTTTTGCAAGAATACATACATTCCTCTGCCTCATTGAAAATCAATTTTTTCTCCTTATAGATTAAACTCAGATTTCTTTTTCTGAGTAGGTGATTCTTGGTTTTAATCTTAGCTCCTTTGACCTCCAGAATATCATTTTCAAAACCCTCTGATCCTTTAATGTAGAAGCTGCTACATTTTGAGTTATTCTGATTGTTGTTCCACAAAATTTGAATTGTTTCTTTCTCATTGTTTGCAATATATTCTCCTTGATCTGAGAACTCAAGAATTTGGCAATAATATTCCTGGGAGCCTTTCTTTTGGGATCTCTTTCAGGTGGTAATTGGGGGATTATTTCCATTGTTTTTTACCCTCTGGTTCTTGCATATCAGGGCAGTTTTCCTTCATAATTTCTTGAAAGATGATGTCTAGGCTCTTTTTTGATCAAGTAGTTCAATAATTTTTAAATTATCTTTCCTGTATCTATATTCCAGTTCAGTTGTTTTTCCATTGAGATAGTTTACATTACCTTCTATTTTTTTTCATTCTTCCTTCATTGTATCTTGATTTCTCATAGAGTCATTACCTTCCATTTGCTCCATTCTAATTTTGAAAGAATTATTTTCTTTACTGAGTTTCTGGATCTCTTTTTCATTTCACCAGTTCTGCTTTTTAAGGCATCCTTCTCCTCAATG
The DNA here is from genome assembly GCF_028372415.1 of Notamacropus eugenii. Lineage (NCBI taxonomy): Eukaryota > Metazoa > Chordata > Mammalia > Diprotodontia > Macropodidae > Notamacropus > Notamacropus eugenii. Next base: position 314,921,140 of record NC_092876.1, read on the forward strand.
GCTTTTTGGACCTCTTTTGCCATTTGGTCTAGGTAATTTTTTAAGGTACAGTTTTCTTCAGTATTTTTTTTACTCTGCTTTCCCAAGCTGTTGACTCATTTTACATGATTTTCTTGCATCACTCTCATTTCTCTTCCCATTTTGCTTCTACTTCTCTTACATGATTTTCAAGTTTGATTGATTACAGTCTTGATAACAATGTTTTAAGCTTCTTTTGAGCTCTTCTGTTGCCTAAAACCAATTCATATTTTTCTCAGATGCTTTGGATGTAAGAGCTTTGATTTTTTTTGCCTTCTTCTGAGTGTTTTGATCTTCCTTTTCACCAAAATAAGTTTCAAAAGTCTTATTTTTTCCCAGTTTGCTAATTTTCCCAGGCTATTACTTGATTTTTCAACTTTTTCTTAAGCTAGGGCTCTGCTTCCAGTGTGGAATGTATACTTTCCCAAGTTTGAGGGATTATGTGCAGCTGCTTTCAGAGACGCTTCAGGGACCTGTAAATTTTCAGTTTTTCTATGGTGGTATGATCAAAGGAGAGGTGTACAGTCCTGTTCTGGCCTATGTTCTGGTTGGTGAGTTACCAAAAGCATTCTTTTCTGCCCTGGAATAGTGAGGAGGGGTTCCTTCTCCACTGCTGCCACATGTTCTGCTATGCCAGTGCTCCTCCTCATCACAGGATTGCCACTCAAGAAGTGCATCCTAGATGGAAGTATGAGTAAAGCAACTGAGTACTGCCTCAGTATCAGTAAAGAGACCCATGTAATGTCCCGACCAGTTATTAGGTCACCTTACCATCTGTGGGCTTAGAGTTCTAGAAGCAGCCACTGCCATAGTTGCCATCACTGCCACCACCACTGACATCAGTACTGCTGATTCAGTCACTCTCAAGACCTGCTTCTGTTTTGCTGGGGCCAAAACTGTGTTGGGGCTGGGTCTTGTCATTGCAGTCAAAAAAGATTAATATATCTCTGTTGACTCTAAGATAAAGTACAACCTCTTGGTGCAAAAGACCTTTTCTGTCAATCTTCCAAGTTGTCTTGGGACGGAAATTTGTTTCATTCAGTCTTTTTGTGGATTCTGCTGCTCTGAAATTTGTTTAGAGCCATTTTTACAAGTATTTAGAGGGGCTTTGGGGAGAGCTCAGATGAGTCCCTGTGTTCACTCCATCATCTTGGCTCAATCCCTTTCCCTTCCCACTATATCACATTGTTGATTATATTGACCTTATGGTCAATTTAATTTCTACTCTCTAGGTTTCATCCTCTACACACCCCCCAAGAGGTGGGTCTTGTTACTGCAGTCACAAAAGATTAATATATCTTTGTTGACTCTAAGATAACATATAAACTCTTCTGTTTGATTTTTAAATTTCTTCACAACCTGGCACATAGTGATTTGTAAATGTTTGTAAAATGAACTATGAGAGTAGAATGGCACATGCTTAGAATGCACTACTTTCTCATTTCCACCTCTAAGAGTCCTTATCTTCCATTAAGGTTCAGCTCAGGATTCACCTTCTATGGGCAAATTCTTTGACCCTCAACTGCTAGTGCTCTCTCCCTCATCAAATTATCTTGCATTTGCTTCATGGGCAAGTGTTATATTCTATACCCCATTCCCAGTGGAATATAGGTTCCTTGAAGGCAGGGATTACTCTATACCCATAGTGTTTAAGACACCATAGTGCTTAACACAATATCTTGCACATAGTAAATACTAATGTTTGTTGAATTAGATGGAAATATGAAGAAAGATCACACGAAATTCTTTGATGTTTCTAATTGTTATAAATTTCTTCTTTATATTTTTATATTCATATTCTTTAAATCTATATCTTCCTATAAAAGATCACCTAATGGACATAGTTCCATTCACTGGAGTCCAGATATGTGCAGGGTCTCCATATGGATGATAGTGCTTCTCAAGGTGAAGCCAAACAGATCAAGATGTATCCAAGAACTCACATATATTATGAGAGCAAGTGATTCCTACTTTATTGTATATGATTGGCTAAAAATAAACCAAAAATAAATAAATAAATGAAGAAAATATCAGCCTCAGTCACTCAAGCATAGCCATTATTTGTTGAAAAATTAAAGAACAACCAGCAAAATTTGCTGAGAATATTAATGCTTCACCTTAGGCAATTACCTCAATTAACAGTAAACGAAGAATAAAATCAGGTAATGATGCTACTTTTATGCCCAATATGGCTTTGCATTGCATAAGAATAATAAGTCATAAAAATATCCTGTAAAACATTATCTACAAATCTCAGATGTCTTTGTGATCATGAATTAGACACTTCAATGCAAATATATAATATCTATTAAAATAGATCAAAGGGAATAATCTAAATAGATGATTTTGGCACTTAATACTTATTAACCACACTGCTTTACTCATGCTGAATAAGTCCTTAATGATTACCTTTAGACCAAGAATTTAAAATCCTACCAGTTATGGAATGTTTTATATATTCAGTCAGCCTGTGTCAACAAACATTTGTTAAGGGCTTAACGTGTTATGTGCTGGAAATACAAATATAAGCAAAAAGACAGTTTATGGCTTCAAAGAGCCTACATTCTAATGAGAGAAGAAAGCACATAAAAGAATTCTGCAAGTTGCAGGAAAGAAAAGGGAAAAGGGCAAAGGAGATATGGCAGAGAAATGAAGAATCTTGGAGGAGTCATCCAATGAGAAGCAGGGTACTTCTAAGTTGTTCATTCCAAAGTGGAAGTGATGTTCTAAGATGAAGATTTGTTGGATCTTTGTGGAAGGATCTGGAATATAGTCTGGTGAGAAATGAAAGTGGATTTGATGGTAAAATAGAATTGATTCCTCACATTTAGCTTGAGTTCCATGTTTTAGACACACTGCTGTGAATAAATATTTAACCAAACAACTTTGTTCAATATAGCATTATTCATATGTTTCAGCATGACCTGTAGGTGACCTAGGTTTGTCCAAAGTTCTCCAAGTAGAGTTCAAACTCTGGCAATACCAAATTGGAAAGGCTAAGATTATAGTCCGTATAATAAGTTTTGACTGCTGTCTCAGGACCTGTCTATCCAAGTGTCAGAAGCAAATTAGTACCAGGTTATCAACAAATAATTTGCACATGGTGACACATAAAACAGAAAAACAAAAACCCAGCAACACCTAGCTTTAGGATTGTGGGGCTGCTTTGCAGAAATAGTAATAAAGTAACAGAAAGAAAGAGAGGAAAGATTCACACAGTTTTTAAACAATATAAACTAATTCATCCCATTTTCACTCACAGCATGATCTCATTGTTCAGTTGATGTTATCCTATTAAAAGGGTGAAAAACACAAATATTTCTAATTTTACTATGAAAAGTCAAAAGATATAAAAGATTCTCATTAGAGAGATTTTTTTAGATGAATAGGCCAAATGACTTTGAATAAGGGACATTTGATTAGGAGGAAGCATAGATTAGTGGGGAAAAAACAACACTGGATTCATAGTCAGGAGCTATTTTGTTTGGAAGTTTACCTCTTGGGTTAACCAGTCACCTGACAATGAGTAAGTCTTTCAGCTTCTAGGAAATTCAATTCCTCTGCAAAATTAAGATGATGATATTCATTTTAACGTGAGAATAAACAATGCCTTTTATTCCTACCTTACAATTTGTTTCTAAGGATCAAACTGAGCAGATACTCTAAAATAAGTCAATATAAACCTTGATATTTTGTTATTTGATGCAAACATAAGTACAGGAGAAGGCAGAGGAAATATTGGAAAATACACAGCGATTTAAATATGAAAGATGCTAAAAGGTTTTATATTACCCAGAAGTCTATTGGCTGTATAAAATGAAGACTATTCTTAACAATTGTCCAAAGGTGCTGGATTTGGGGTTTTAGGAAGGATGAGCCAAGATGACAGAATAAAGGAAGGATATCACCTGAAGTCTTTTAACTTCCCTTACAAACAACTCTATAAATACTCCTCAAATTCCAAAGTGGCAGAGGCAACAAAAGGTTTGAAAAAGAAATTTTTCTAGTCTATGATTCAGGAAATTGGCAGGAGAAAGAATGAATCATACCAGACTGTTGGTCATCCTGGAGCACAGTTTAGGCCATAGAAACACTGCAGTTGTTAAGATAAGCAGCCAGCCTATGAGGTTACTGCAACAGTGGTGGTAGTGACAGCTTTGGGGGCATTCAGCTCACAGAAGGTAATGTGTTGAAAAACTTGTCAGAAAATGATTATAGTGGATATTTTGCTGGCACAGGGTGCAGGACCCTATTGAATGATGCATTCAGAGCTTCAGGTCACAGTTCCAGGGCAGAGAGAACCAAGATAGCTTGTGGCCTCAAAAGTGAGGAGGTCCTAGTCACAGTTTCATGGTGAAGAAGAGTGCTTGTGTTTGTTCACAAGGCAGCAGGGGATCTGCTCTCAGTTCCAAGGCAGAAAGGAGCACTAACACTCACAAATGCAGGAGAGCAGGGATCCTGGTCACAGTTCCATGACCAAAGGGAGCACTCAATATGGATTTAATTAATCAATCAACAAAGTGTATTTTCTAAAACCCCATCACCACCATTGTTCTTGACCAATATCCTTTGATTACTTCTAATGGACCATGAAGAGATATGACAGTCCATAACTTTGAACATGGGTAACTCATATCAGTGTCGAATCACCATGTTTATCTGTTGAGTTTGAATTCCATGTATATAATACAGAAGTAACCTATTCATTGATCATTTTTCTTTGTTCTAGCTTTGGAACATCAAGACTATTATTAGCTGCCTAGAAGGTTCTTTGTGTGTGAGGGTGCCCTTCCCCCATCTGGCCACTATCTTTAAATATATGGCCTCCTCTTCTTATTTTGTGATGTATTTTTCTTTCTTTCTAATTTTATTTTAGACTCAAACACCAGAACACAAATACAGAATAGAGAACAGAAACAAAAACACATTATAAATTTATATTCAAGCTTATATACAAAGTAAGAAAGGAAAAAAAAAGCATGCCATGTACATAGCAGAATATGAGAAGATCCAAAATGTGTAAAAATAAATGTTCAAGAAAGCCTGGATGATAAATGCAACATATTGTGCTGAGAGCTGTCTATCTTTTCTTTGCTTCCTTGTAAGTTTTCTTTTGTTCTCTGCTGTGCACCTTTCTACTTTGTTGCTTTTTTTCCTTCCCCCTCCCCTTCAGGTGGCTACAATTAACATGGATCTATTTCTCTATAGCTATAGGTATATACATATACATATGCATACATATATAGACATATACTTTCTCAAACACATTCTACTCCTGATCTTTGTTTTTATGTTTGTGTATATCTCGTTTCTTATCCCTCCTGCCTTCTTTACTTTACTTCTATCTACTACCTTGCCCTTCTATTACTTGCCTATACCCCTGCAAAGATCCCTCCCCTATCCTCCCATTTCTATAAATATAAACAATCTTCCATATCACCCTATAACCTATTCCTTTATCATCTCTTCTAGAGATCCTTCCTTTTTCTCCCATTCCCAACATTCTATACCCCCTTTTTCCTATTTCCTGACCCTCCCCTCTATAGATCTCTCCCTTGTCCTTTCCTTGATCCTAATCCCCGTATCATTGTATTTCTTCCAAATTTAGAAGACTTCTATACTCATCTGAATGTTTATGTATAACTATACATATATGTGTATATTTATACATACATACATATATACATGCATACACATATGTGTATGCATGTATATATGTATGTGTGTATACTTCACTCTTAAACCCATGCCCAATGGTAGGTAGGTCACCACCTCTTCTGCTATATCATTCCTCTGAATTGATTCTCCCTCTTGCACTTCATTTATATAAAATAATTACTCTTTTTGGATGTTCCTAAATGGTTTTCCTTTTTCAATTCATATCATACTCAGGTTACTCTACTCTTTCTTAGGAGCTACCCAATTATTAACGAGAATCTTAGACACATATTTTACGTATATAAAAGGTAAATGGTCTGTCCTTCTTGAATTCCTTCTAATCAGTCTTTGGTATGTACCTTATTTTTCTCTTGGTTCTTGTATGTCAATTTTTCTATTAAGTTCAGGTTATTTATTTTAAACAAAGTCTTGAAAGTCTGACAGTTGATCAAATAAATGTCCATTTTCTTTTCATTCAGGATCATGCTTAACTTGGCTAGGTAGGATTCTTTTGACGAGAGTCCCACTTCTTTTGCTCTTTGATAGAGTGTTCTAAGACCTGTGGGCCTTTAATGTCACTGTTACTACATATTATGTGATTCTAATTGTGGCACCATCACATTTCAATTGTTTTATCCTTATTGTCTTTAATATTTTATCCTTGAACTGGAGATTTCAGAATTTGATTATAATATTCCTATGCATTTTCCTCATAAGATCTCTTTTAAGTGGTGATTGGTGGACTTTTTTCTACTTCTGCTTTACCCCCTTGTTCTAGTGCTTCAGGACAATTTTCTTTAATTATTTCTTTATTATTATATCAAGATTCTCTTTTTGATCATAACCTTTACTTAGTCCAATTATTTTTGTTTTCTCTTCTGATCTGTTCTCCAGATCTGTTGTTTTTCTTATAAAATGCTCTACCTTCTTTCTAATTTTTTTCATTATTCATATGCTGTTTAATTATTTCTTTTGTTTTTGGAGGGATGGAAGGCAAGACAATTGATGTTAATTGACTTGCCCAAAGTCACACAGCAAGTAATAAGAATCTGAGGCCAGATTTGAACTCAAGTCCTCCTGACTCCAGTGACAGTGCTCTACTCACTGTGCCACCTAGCTGAATTCTCTAATTATTTCTTGATCTCTTATGATTTCACTACATTCTCCTTACCCAGTTCTAATTTTCAAAGTTTCATTCTTTCCCTTAAGATTCTGGATCTCCTTTTCTAATCAGTTGACCCTCCTTTCATAATCTTGTTTTTCTTGGATTATCCTTATCTTTTTTTTTTTTCAGTTTTTCCTCCACCTCTGTCATTTGATTTTTAAAGTCTGTTTTTAAATGATCCTTTTATGATCTTCTATGAATTCTTTTTAGCAGGTAACCATTTGACATTATCATTTGCATTAGAAGGGGGTTTCTTTGCTTCAATATCCTCCTCTGCATATGTCCCCAGTCTTTTCTGTTCCCATAATAGATTTCTGTGGTTACATTCATTCCCCTTTGCCTGTGCATTTTTTTTTTTTTGTGATAATAGCTTAATTTTTGTAATCTCCTTGAGCCCTAGGGTATAGGAGATGATGCCTCTTGCCCCAGATCAGCAGTGTTCCTCTCTAGCCTGGAACCAAGACAAACTCCCAACCTCCTGTAAGTACTCACAGCCAGTTTGTTCTGTCCTACACTTTCCTTGCTGTAATGTGCTATTTCATCTCTGGTGGGAGAAAATTTTGAGAGCTTGGAATTTTTTGACCTAAGTCGCCATCTTCCCAGCATCTTTTCTGGTACTTATAATTCTTCAGAACTATATCACTATAAGATGGTGGAGGGAAAGCAGGGACTCAACTGAGCTCTTCAACAAACTCCCTCAGATACCTCTAAAAAGTGAATGTGAACAAATTTTAAAGTGGCAGAATCCATTAGGAGACAGAGTGTAACAGATTTCCAGCCCAGGACAGCTCAGAATGTTGATGAGAAGAATCTGCTACATGGGGCCAGGGGAACCCAGGGGGTGCTGGCTGTACCAGCTCAGACTTAGCCATAGTCATGGCAGAGCAGAAATGGTCCCAGACAGACTATATCAGAAGCAGCAGTGTGGATTCCTAAGCCTCTCAGCACTGGATGAGAGTCCAGCAGAACTAAGTGTGAGAGAAAACCATGCAACAGCTGCAGTCACTCATGGGACCATCAGCCCACAGACTAAATATTTGAAAGTCACAGAACTGAACTTCTGGAAGTTTACCTGACAAAACAAACCCAGGGACTATATGAATACAATTACAAAACAGTTTTCATGCAAATAAAGTCAGGTCTAAGAAATTGGAAAAACTTCGATTGCTAGTGGGTAGGCTGAGCTAATATAATAAAATGACAATTCTACCTAAATTAGTTTACTTATTCAGTACCATACTAATCAAATTACCAGAAAATTATTTCCTAGAACTAGAAAAAATAATATTGAAATTCATCTGAAAGAATAAACCATCCAGAATATCAAGGGAATTGATGAAAAGAAATGCTAGGGGTGTCCTAGCCCTACCAGATCTCAAAGTGTATTCTAATTCAGTTATCATCACAAGCTCTTGGTACTGGCTAAGAAACATAAGGGTAGACTAGTGGAATAGGTTAGGTACTTGATACAATAGGCAATGAATATACTGTTTGATAAATCCAAGGACTCTAGCTTCTGGGATAAGAACTCACTGTTTCACAAAAACTGCTGGGAAAACTCAATAACAGTGTTGCAGAAACTGGGCATAGATCAATGACTGACACTGTATATAAGAATAAAGTTCAAATGGATACATGATCTAGGTATAAAGGTTGATAATACAAACAAATCAGGGGAGCCAGGAACAGTATATTTGTCAGATTTATGGAGAATGGAGAAATTTATGACCAAACAAGATAGAGAACATTATGAAATGCAAAATGGATAACTTTGATTACGTTAAATTGAAAACCTTTTGCACAAACAAAGACAATACAACCAAGATTAGGAGGGAAACCGAAAGAATTTTTACAACTAGTATCTGTGATAAATGCCTCATTTCTAAAATATATAGAGAAGTGAGTCAAATTTACAAGAATACATGTCATTTCCCAATTGAAAAATGGTGAAAGGATATGAACAGGAAGTTTTCAGAGGAAGAAATTAAAGCTATCTACATTCATATGGGAAAAAATGCTCTAAATCGCTATTGATTAGAGAGATGCAAATTAATTTTTTTAATTAATTAATTAATTAATTTAACTTTTTAACATTCATTTTAACAAAATTTTGGGTTTCAAATTTTCTCCCCTTTTGTCCCCTCCCCCCACCCCAAAACACCAAGCTTTCAAATTGCCCCTATCACCAATCTGCTCTGTCTTCTATCATCCCTCTCTGCCCTTGTCTCCATCTTCTCTTTTGTCCTGTAGGGCCAGATAACTTTCTATACCCGTTTACCTGTATTTCTTATTTCCTAGTGGCAAGAACAGTACTCGACAATTGTTCCTAAAACTTTGAGTTGCAACTTCTTTACCTCCCTCCCTCCTCACCCCTTCCCTTTGGAAGGCAAGCAATTCAATATAGGCCAAATCTGTATAGTTTTGCAAATGACTTCCATAATAGTCATGTTGTATAAGACTAACTATATTTCCCTCCATCCTATCCTGTCCCCCATTACTTCTATTCTCTCTTTTGATCCTGTCCCTCCCCATGAGTGTCAACCTCAAATTGCTCCCTCCTCCCTATGCCCTCCCTTCCATCATCCCCCCCCACCCTGCTTATCCCCTTATCCCCGACTTTCCTGTATTGTAAGATAGGTTTTCATACCAAAATGAGTGTGCATTTTATTCCTTCCTTTAGTGGAATGTGATGAGAGTAAACTTCATGTTTTTCTCTCACCTCCCCTCTTTATCCCGCCACTAATAAGTCTTTTATTTGCCTCTTTTATGAGAGATAATTTGCCCCATTCCATTTCTCCCTTTCTCCTCCCAATATATTTCTCTCTCACTGCTTGATTTCATGTTTTTTAAGATATGATCCCATCCTCTTCAATTCACTCTGTGCACTCTGTCTCTATGTGTGTGTGCGTGTGCGTGTGCATGTGTGTGTGTGTAATCCCACCCAGTACCCAGATACTGAAAAGTTTCAAGAGTTACAAATATTGTCTTTCCATGTAGGAATGTAAACAGTTCAACTTTAGTAAGTCCTTTATGACTTCTCTTTGCTGTTCACCTTTTCGTGCTTCTCTTCATTCTTGTGTTTGAAAGTCAAATTTTCTTTTCAGCTCTGGTCTTTTTATCAAGTATGCTTGAAAGTCCTCTATTTCATTGAAAGACCAATTTTTCCCCTGAAGTATTATACTCAGTTTTGCTGGGTAGGTGATTCTTGGTTTTAGTTCAGGTTCCTTTGACTTTTGGAATATCCTATTCCATGCCCTTCGATCCCTTAATGTAGAAGCTGCTAGATCTTGTGTTATCCTGATTGTATTTCCACAATACCTGAATTATTTTTTCTAGCTGCTTGCAATATTTTCTCCTTGACCTGGGAACTCTGGAATTTGGCCACTGCTCCGGGCCTGCCTGGGGCCGTCACCTAGAAGCTTACCTCTCCTGTAAGCCACCCGCTATACCGGTCTTCCAGTGGTTCTGGCCCCCTCCTGTTGGTCAGGGGAATGACCAAACAGTACACCCGAGGAGACTGCTTACTGCACTTTATTGCTTACCCCAGTCCTCCCGACCTTCCCGTGTTCCCCCTTATATACCCTGCCATAGCTCCTCCCATGTTCTGCCCTGGAGGCAGAGCTCAGCTCCGTAAGGGGCATTCCCAGCACCCGAAGGTGGGTTTTCACCCCCAGGCATCTCCAGGCTCACCAGGGGGCCACGGTCCAGAGCTTGGCCCTCTACAGGCCACAATGTTCCTAGGAGTTTCTCTTTTTGGATCTCTTTCAGGCGGTGTTCTGTGGATTCCTTGAATATTTATTTTGCTGTCTGGTTCTAGAATCTCAGGGCAGTTTTCCTTGATAATTTCATGAAAGATGATGTCTAGGCTCTTTTTTGGATCACAACTTTCAGGTAGTTCCATAATTTTTAAATTGTCTCTCCTGGATCTATTTTCAAGGTCAGTTGTTTATCCAATGAGATATTTCACATTCTCTTCCATTTTTTCATTCTTTTCGTTTTATTTTGTGATTTCTTGGTTTCTCATAAAGTCATTAGCCTCCATCTGTTCCATTCTAATTTTGAAAGAACTATTTTCCTCAGTGAGCTTTTGAACTTCCTTTTCCATTTGGCTAATTCTGCTTTTGAAAGCATTCTTCTCCTCATTGGCTTTCTGAACCTCTTTTGCCAATTGAGTTAGCCTCTTTTTCAAGGTGTTATTTTCTTCAGCATTTTTTGGGGTCTCCCTTCGCAGGGTGTTTACTTGTTTTTCATGCTTCGCTTGCATGTCTCTCATTGCTCTTCCCAGTTTTTCCTCCACCTCTCTAACTTGATTTTCAAAATCCTTTTTTGAGCTCTTCCATGGCCTGAGCCCATTGAGTGGGCTGGGATACAGAAGCCTTGACTTCTGTGTCTTTCCCTGATGGTAAGCATTGTTCTTCCTCATCAGAAAGGAAGGGAGGAAATGCCTGTTCACCAAGAAAGTAACCTTCTATAGTCTTATTTCTTTTCCCTTTTCTGGGCATTTTCCCAGCCAGTGACTTGCCTTCTGAATATTCTCTTCACACCCACTTTGCCTCCAGATCCTCCCAGCCAGTGCTTGGGGTCTGAGATTCAAATGCTGCTTCCCAGCCTCAGGGCTTTGGGTCGGGGCAGGGCTGCTATTCAGTGTGAGATCAAGTTCAGGTGCTCAGGTGGGGTCAGGGCTGCCTCACTGGCTCATTTCCCTTGAGGGGTTCATGCAGAGACCTTCAACAATGGATCCAGGCTCCTGCCTGCTTGGGGAGCCCTGGTCTGCTCCCACTTCAGCTGTTGCCTTCCGAGGAGGCCTGAGTTATGGGGGCACCACACTCCCCTCCCCACCCACCAAAGAGACCCTCTCACTGACCCCCATCACCTGTGGGTGGAGGGACCCGCGTGGCCGCTGGAGATTCCATCCCTGAAGCCTGCTCAGGTCTGCTCCTCTCAGCGCTGCTCGGCCGAGGCAGGGCTGTGCTCAGCTGCTGGTCCGCAGTGCAATGGACCTTTTGCGAGAGGTTTGCAGGGCTCTCTGGAACAGAAATCTCCTCTGCTCCACCATTCTGTGGCCTCTGCTGCTCTAGAATTTGCCGGGGGATCTTTTTTACAGCTGTTAATGGGCTTAGGGTTCGGAGCTAGTGTATATGCATCTTTCTACTCCACCATCTTGGCTCTGCCCCCTCAAGAGATGCAAATTAAAACAACTGTGAGCTACCACATAGCACCTATTAGATTGGCTAACATGAGAAAACAGGAAAATGATAAATGTTGAGAAGATTTGGGAGAGCTGGAACATTAATTCATTGTTGGTGGAATTCTGAGCTGATCCAACCATTCTGGAGAGCAATTTGGAACTATGCCCAAAGGACTAAGAAAATTCACATAACCTTTGACCTAGTAATACCTAAAGAGATCTTAAAAACTGGAAAGGGTCACACTTCTATAAAAATATTCATAGCAGCTCCCTTTGTCATGGCCAAGAACTGGAAATCAAAGAGATGCCCATCTATTGGGAAATAGCTGAACAAGTTGTGGTGTATGAATATAATGGAATACTATTGTGCTATAAGAAATGATGAACAAGAAGACTTCATAGAGTCCTGAAAGGACTTGTATGAACTGATACTGAATGAAGGAGCAAAACCAGGAGAACATTGTACACAGTAACAACCGCAGTGTGCAAGGCATTTTTCTGGTGGACTTAGGCTTTCACAGCAAAGCAAGGACATAAAACATTCCCAAGGGACCCTTGAGACAAAATGCCTTCCATATACAGAGAAAGAACTATGGAAATAGATTTCAGAATCAAGCAGAATATTTTATCTTGTGTTCTGTTTTGGATTGTTATTATTTTTCTCATGTTTTCTCCCATTTATTTCTTCTCTGTACAATGACCAATGTGAAAATGTGTTTAATAACAATGTACGTGTAGAACCCATATAAGATTGAATGAAGTATGGGGGAGAGAGGAGGGAATGAAGAGGAATGGAGTGGGAGAAAACCTAAGACTTATGAAAGTGAGTGAAGAAAACTGAAAACAAACAGTTTAAAAATAAAAGAAGAACAGAAGAACCTAGGTTGTACTGTGGCTAGAGCACTGGTCTTAAAATAAAGAATTTAATTCAATAAATATTTACTAAGCACCAAAAAACCCTCCCCAAATTTATGTGATACATCCAAAGAAGCTCATAGGGGAAATTTTATTTCTCTAAATTCTGACATAGATAAAACAGAAAAGGAGTAGACCAGTTATTTAGGCATGAACTGAAATATAAAACTAGAAAAAAATAACAAATTAAAAAGCCCAACATGAGCACCAAATTGGAAATTCTGAAAAGTAAAGATGAGAGTAATACAAATGCACTAATAAATAAATCCAGGAACTGGCTTAATGGGGGAAAAATAAGGTAGATAAACAACTGATTAATTTGATTAAGAATTTAAGGAAAAAAGAAAATCAAATATCTGGTATCAAAAATGAAAAAGGTGAATTCTTTATAAATGAAAAGGAAATTAAAGCAATCATTAGGAAATATTTTGCCCAAGTATATGCTAATAAATCTGACAATCTGAACAAAATTAATGAATATTTATGAAAACATAAACTGCCCAGATTAATGGAAGATGAAACAGAACATCTAAATAACTTCATGTTAGATCATCACATTGTATAAGAATAAATCCCCAGGACCAGATGGGTTCACAAGTTCTACCAAACATTTAAACAATTTAAACAAGTTTCAATACTATATAAATTATTTTTTTAAATAGGCAAAGGAGTCCTACAAAATTCCTGTAATGTCACAAATATGGTGCTGATAACTAAACCAGCAGAGCTAAAAGAGAGAAATAAAACTATAGACCAATTCCTCTAATGAATACTGAAGCTATATATATACATAATAATAGTAAGGAAATTATGGCAATATATCACTGGGATCATGCACTATGACCAGGTAAGTTTTTTTAAGCTTTAAGTTAGTATTTTATTTTTCTCAAAAAGTAATTTTTAATATTCATTTCTAAAACTTCAAGTTCCATATTCTGTCCCTTCTTCTATCCTCAACCTCCTCTAAATTGACAAAAGCAAGCAGTTTTATATAGGTTATACAGGTGTAGTCATACAAAATATATCAATAATAGTGATGTTGTGAAAGAAAATATAGACAAGATACCCAGAAAACATAAAGTTTTAAAAAGTGTGCTTCAGTCTGTATTCAGACAACATCAATTCTTTCTTTGGTGATGAATAGCATTTTTCATCATAAGTCCTTCAGAGTTGTCTTGGATTGTTCTATTGCTGAGAATAACTAAGCCATTCAAGGCTTATCATTTCAAGATATTGATGCTATTTTGTACACAGTTCATTTCACTCTGTGTCATCCCATGCAAGTCTTTCCAGGTTTTTCTGAGAGCATCCTGCTCATCATTTCTTATAGTACAATAATATTTCATCATAATCACCTACCACAACTTTTATAGCCATTCCCTAACTGATAGGCATCCCCTCAACTTCTAATTCTTTACCCATAGAAAAGAGCTGCTATAAATATTTTTGTACATATAGGTCCTTTTCCTTTTTACTTTTTATCTCCTTTGTAATACAAACCCAGCAGTGGTATTAGGTCAAAGGATATGCTTGGTTTTAAAGTGTACTTCCAAAGTGCTCTACAGAATGGTTGAATCAGTTCCCAACTCCACCAATAGTGCATCAGAGTCTCAATTTTCTCACATTCTCTCTAATATTTGTCATTTACTTTTTCTGTCCTCTAAGCCAGTCTAATAGGTATGAGGTAGTACCTCATAATTGTATTAATTTGCTTTCCTCCAATCAATAGTAAATTAGATTATTTTTTCATATTTCTACATATGACTTTGATTAGTGCATCTGAAAACTGGTCAAAAGTTTTGATCATTTATAAATTGGGAAATGGCCCTTATTTTTATAAGTTTGACTCTGTTCTTACCACTTTTGAGAAATAAGACTTTTATTAGAGAACTTGCTTCATTTATTTTCACAGTTACTATCGCTAATTATATTTCCATCCACCCTATTCCTCCACCCCAATTTATTCTATTTTCTCTCTCTTTTTCACCCTGTCCCTCCTCAAAAGTGTTTTCCTTCTAACTACCCTCTCCCAATCTTCCCTCCCTTCTATCACAACTGCCTTCCCCTCCTATTTTCCTATAGGGTAAGATAGATTTCTGTACTCAATTGGGTGTGTATGTTATTCCTTGTTTGAGACCATTCTTATCAGTGTAATATTTACTCACTCCTCCTCACCTGCTCCCTCTTTCCCTCCACTACAAAAGTTTTTACTTGCTTCTTTTATGTGAGATAATTTACCCCATTCTATCTACCCTCTTCTCCTTCTCATAGTACATTCCTTTTTTATCCTTTATAATTTTTTAGATGTCCCTTCATATTTAACTAACACTTGTGTTCTCTGTCAAGATATACTCTTTCTAACTACCTTAATAATGAGAAAGGTCTTATGAGTTACAAATATTATCCTGTCATATAGAGAAATAAACAGTTTAACATTATTAAATCCCTTATGGTTTCCCTTTCCTGTTTTCCTTTTTATGCTTCCCTTGAGTCTTGAATTTGAAAGTCATATTTTCTATTTAGTTCTGATCTTTTCATAGAAAATGCTTGAAAGTCCTCTATGTCATTGAAAATACATTTTCCCCTAAAAGGATTATACTGCTGAGTAGGAGACTCCTGATTGCAATCCTAGCTCTTTTGCTTTCTGGAATATTTCAAGCCCTCAGATCCTTTATTGTAGAAGTTGCAATATCTTGTGCTATCCTAACTGCGGCTCCCCCATACTTGAATTATTTCTTCTGTGCTGTTTGCAATATTTTCTCCTTGATCTGGGAACTCTGGAATTGGGCTACAATATTCCTGGGAATTTTCATTTTGGGATCTCTTTCAAGAGGTGATTGAGGGACTCTTTCAACCTCTATTTTGCCCTCTGGTTCTAGAATATCAGGAGAGTTTTCCTTCATAATATCAAGTAGTCCAATAATTTTTAAATTAACTCTCCTGGATCTATTTTCCACGTAAGATATTTTTTCCAATAGATATTTCCCAATGTCTTCTACTCTTTACTTTTGGTTTTATTTTATTGTATTTGATTTCTCATAGAGTCATTAACTTCCCTTTACTCCATTCTAATTTTTAAAGAATTGTTTTCTTCAGTGAGCTTTTGGATCTATTTTTTTCCATTTCATCAACTCTACTGGTTAAGGAGTTTCTTCAATAAATTTTTGTGCTGGAATATCACGCTCTTCAGTGTTTCTGTGTGTGTGTTTGCATAAGTGGGTATGTTTCCTTTACCAAGCAGTTGACTCCTTTTGATGATTTATTGTATCAATCTCCTTTCTCTTCTCAATATTCCCACCAACCTTCTTAATTGAATTTCAAAATTCTTTTTGAGTACTTCCATGACCTAAGACCAAGTCATAGAGTCATGAGAATATTCCCTTCAACCACATAGAACACATTATCTATGCTTTTTTAGCCTGAGTTACTCTGGCCCATGTCTTTCAATAATTTTGCCATCTAACATATGGAAGAAGACTTCCTCATACTTTTGACAATGCAACAATACCAAGGACTCATTTTTTCCCCTGAAAGGGGAGGGACTTGAAATGAGAAGGAAAAAAAGATAAAATTTTGAATGAAGCACAGTGAAGTTGTGAATATATTAGGGATGGAAAAAAGAATATTGAAATTTTCAGGATAAAAGACAGAGTAAAACTGAAGGAATGTAAGGAAACAACTATTTAAGTATCTGCTATGTTTGAGATGCTATGCTAAAAACAAGGGATTAAAATACAAATCAAAGGAAAGGCAGTCCATGCTTTCAAGAACCTCACATTCTAATGGAGGGTTATAATTTACTAAAGTATTATGGGGAATAAATGGAAAGAGTGGTGGTTTTGAAGTCCAGAATTCTAGAAGAAGGTTGGTTTGGACCCCCCTCACAAAATAGAGGCCCATGGCAGTGGAAAAAATAATGTATGCAATATATTTCATGTACACTGTTAAGGAAGAAGGAGGGAAAAGAGGAAACAAAAGAGTAAAGGAAGAAGTGAGGGAGAGAAAGGGAAAAGGAATAGGAAAGTGAATAAATATTTAAATATCACCTTCTATGTGCTAAGTACTGGGCTAAGTTCTTTTATTTTCTACAAGTATCATGTCATTTGATCCCTACAACATCCTTGCTATTAGGTACTTTCATTATTCCTATTTTAAAGTTTGAGAAACTGGGGTAAACTGCTAAGTAGCTTCTCTAAGGTGACACAACTATTAGATTTCTGAAGCTGGATGTGAACTCAGGTCTTCTTGACTCCAGGCCCAACATGGTATTTACTGCACTACCAGGTGCCTAGAAGAATGAAGTAGTTCTTTATCACTTACAATGTGTCAAACTAGGTGAGACAATATACATGGGGAAAAGTGGCCAGTGAGAAGCACTTTGGTCCAAAACGTTACTACAGTAGTAAATTGGGTCACAGAGGAAAATCAAATCTCTTCAAATAACACTAGTATGGTTGATTTCATCCTCATTTGTGGTTCTATATCTGGGCAGCAGGAGGTAGAGAAAGGCTATCATCAATTAGGAAAGGAGGACCCAAGTGTGGAATTTTCTCCAAAAGACAATCTCTGATATGGGTAACAAAATGATGGGCAAGGAGTCTGTGAGGAAAGTGGCAGGACAAGAAGGAGTGAAGTAAAGAATTGTGAAATTTATGAAATAGTGACTTGAGCAATATTGTTAAAAATATGGATAATAGATAATGAGTCAGGTCTAGAGTTTAAAAGAGAATAAGGGTACTGTTTATTTATTGTGATTGTGAAATTGCAAAAGTATCTTAATGGCACTGGGGTTTTCCTTGAAATAAAGACCTCTTTTTTTTAAAAAAAATAACCCAGTGCTCTTGTGATTTTGATGGAAATGATTCCTAGAACAATAATATCCTCTGAAGAAATTATCCTGGGGAACACTAAAGGAAAATGGAGAGTACAGTGTTGATATGAGTTGTCTGTAATACATAAGAGAGATGAGATTATGAAGCAGAAGTGTTGTTAATGATATCATCAAATACATTCAAAAAAGTGTGATGGGGATGTAAGAGCACAGGCTAACTGGTCAATATCCCACATGATCCACTGTTAACCTAAGAACATCAGGAAGGTCAACAGATTCATGACTATTCAAACTTTAATAACTTTTTGGGAAGACTTAAATGATAGTCACATGGGATAGGCTAATATGAAGGAGTTGTAACCTATGTCACTGAAGGAATACATAAGTGACATCACAGATGCATTTGAGCAAGTATTCATTCATTATAAACCAAGAGCAATGTAATTTGCCATCATATAGAATTTGTTATAAACAGTTTTTGAATACTAGTCAATTCTTGGAAGTAATGGGGATTTTTCATTGTCACTTGATCTCAGCTCTAGCTCATCCTTGCAAGATGAAATTGCACAGTGTGCTTTTGATGACTTCTGGTGAACATTGACATCTTGGATATAGACACTGCTTTTTAAGTAATTAGGACTAAGACAGTCTTGAAAAAATAATTCATAGGCCAGTCAAAAAATGTGGTTTCAATCTATAATCTGAAGAGTCTAGAACCAAGACGTATTGTTACCAGTAACAGTACAAAATAATAGAAAGTTCAGGACCTAAAAGAAATTCAGACTTCATAGTTATAAACAATGTATTAGTGAATTAAATCCTCCCAAAACAAATTTCAAATGTATTAAAATAATTTTCCCAGATGATTCATGTTGAGGACAGCAGAAATATATAAGACTGTTATGGAAAAGAAATATACTTATCTTTTTAATTCACAAATAAGATCAGGAATTGATCATTGTCATTGTTTCAAATTTATTCTAGGATACTTCACTTCCATCTTCATATGACTTCTACAGTTACTTCAGGAATGACTCAGAGTAAGTTCTTGGATAGATGAGCCACACATTCTACACCTGAGGTAGGCAGACATATGTAAGAACCTTGAATAGTGACCAAACTTCACAGAACCACAAATATTAGATTTGGGAGGGACTTTAGAATCCATCTAGTTTAAATATGAGAAAACAGAGGTGAAGAGACCTGTTTTTTTTAACCTAAGAGGACTTCCCTTTCCACTAGCTGTATCTTTAAACTTATTGAGTGGCTTATGTAAGATTGTGGAACTATCTAGCTTCATTTCATAGTATTTATATATATATATATATATATATATATAAAATAGTAAATTTTCTCTACTCACTATTTCTCACTCTCTCATGTCTCCATATTTTGGTTCATAATAATTCCTGAGTGTGGAATGTCAACCCTTCTCTCCTTTTTTTTACCCTATTCATTCTTCTAGTCTCAGCTTAAGTGCAACTTACTCCATGAATACTACTTTGATTGTTTGAGCCTTGGAATTATTCTGATACTTCTAAATTTCTATAATAAAAACACAAAGAGATACAGCAAATTATTGAAGCATAAGTTCAAAGTCATAGTATTTATAATTAGCAAACTTCTCAAAGATCCTTCCATGTGTGCTTCACTACATAATAAAAACCTTCTGTCAGAGAGCAAAGTAGAAGCAAGTATTGTAAAGATAGCACTATTCTTTACTTAAAGTGGATAAAGAAACATTGTAAATTTTAATGTACTCTATCTCAATTTAACTTCAATGGGAAACTCACCACTGTTAATTGCTGGTGAACCTATCTCAGAATAATTTCTTATCAATGGGGGAAATGCTCTAATTCCATGCAAATCATCACAAAAACCTGAATAAATTCCACATTATGAAGAAAAGCTCAAATCTTCCTCAAAATGAAGTAAACATGAACTTGCTTTCTCTGCCAAACAGAATAATATTTGAATTAAAAAAATAGAACAAAAATAACTAATGTTTTGTTAATACTCAACATAAGTTGGGAGATACTAAGAAAGCATCTAGTTAATCTTCAGGAGAGAGGAAATATGGTGAAATAGAAAGGATACTAAATTTGGAGTCAGACTTGGTGGGCTCAAATTCTGGCAAGTAACATAACCTGGATGATGGAGGCCAGTAAGGGCTATAAATTTCTCATCTGTAAAATGAGAGAATTGGAGTACAGCTACCCATTGCACTTCATGAGAGTTAAGGGCACAGTAGCCTCACAATCTGGGAAATCCATGTGAAATCTTTTGACCCTCCCTTCATACCAAAGAAGAAGTATTATTTTTTTCTTTTTTTAATGGAATGCTTACAGTATTAAAAGATAAAATATTTTGAAATTATTCAATACTATATATATTTTGTGCATTTCTAAGTTTCCAAAGTTTTTATGTATCATCTGCTGGCCTCTGCAATTCAAAAAAATTCCATTTTATTTCTTATGCCAACCATCATTGTATTGAAATCATGATGGGGAAAGTCAGAATGTAGAAGGGATAATTTTGGATGGCATCCAAGTTTCCTTTAAGCTCTAAGTCTATCATTTTTGTTCCATAAACTTTCCAGAAAAGGGCTACATCCTATGATTCTGAAAGTAGTAGTAGATATGATTACTAAACCTCTTACTCTCAGTGACCTTTGAAAGAATATGGGAGATGAGACATGGTAAGATAGAAGTACATGTATTGTTCCACTTTAAAAAAAAAAAAGGTTATAATGAAATCCTTAACAACTCAAATACTCGTGAGTTAAAATTTAATTCTTAGAAAAAGAGTCATAAAAATATTTAAAATGAATAATGAATAAACATTTAAAGAAGGAAGTGGTTGTAACAACAAGAGAGTTTAGTTTCATTCAGAACAGGTCATGCCAGAATAATTTCTTTTCTTATACATGATTATGAAGCTGAGAATCTAAAGAATTATTGTAGAAAAATTTGCCAAATTTTTTGAAAATTATTGGATAAATTCACTTGTGCAATTTTTGTAGGAATTATGTACCAGATAATAATACAGTTAGGGAGATTCTAAAATGTTTGAATACCTGTAACTGAGGATTATTTTTAGTAGTTTGATAAAATTCAAAGTTAGGTTTCTAATGGATTGTCCCAGGAATGTTTTCTGCCTGGTTTAACATTATTATTAATGACTTGGATGATGGCATAGCTGCCATGCTTATCAATTTGCATTTGAAGTAAAACTTGCATATGATATGATATCTAACACATGTGAGTTATGATTAAAAAAGATATTGATGAGATGGCTATGTGATTGAATTTAATATTATTAAATTGAAGAGTTAGGAAATTTAATAGGAAGAGATAACCTTATCTACAATGGAGAAAATTGTGATGCTTCTAGAATAAGATCAAGGGTAAAGCAAAGATGTCCATTGCCACTACAAATCTGAAATACTTTAAAAAATACTAAATATGACAATAGGACAAAAATGAAAATCAAGAGAATATGCATAGATGAGAAAAATGTTTATTGCTTTTGTTGATTATATGATGCTTTAGTTGTAGAGTAATCAAGTTTCAACCAAAATTAGTTGAAATTTAATAACAAATTAAAGGAACAGGCAATGAATTGAATTCACATAGCCTTTACATTTATATATCACTAAAAAACACAGAAGGTACATATAGAAAAAAGAAACTCCATTCAAACTACCTATAAAATGAAGAAATAAGTGGAAATCTACCTATTAGCAGACGCCCAGGAATTATCTGAGTAAATCTACAAAACACTCTTCATAGAAATAAAAGATGATAAATAATTACAGACATGTTACTTACTCATAAATGGGCCATGATCATTTGATTTAAAATGTCAATACTATTTAAATTATTTTTATCAGTTTAATGCTATATCAATCAAACTAATGAAGAAAGAGTTTAAAAAATTAGAGAAAAAAAAACAGTAAAATTCATCTGGCAGCCAAAAGGGTAAGGAATATCAGTGGAAGAAAAAGAAGTGAGAAGAGAGAACTCCTAAGAGTATTAGATCAAAAAGTAAACTGGACAACAATAAGCATCAAAAATATTTGGTGCTGATTAAAATATATGCATGTCTACATGTGTACTCATAGCAAAGAACTAAAAGCAAAGTATGCATTCATTAACTGTCAATGGCTGAAAAATTATGGTATAAGAATGCAATGTAATGTTGTTGAGCCACAATCCAATCCAAAATTTCAATAAATCTAATCCAATAAACATTTAGTAAATGTCTACTATGTGCCATGCACTTTGCTAAGCACTGGGGATATAATTCATAAAAGAAAGACAGTCCCTGACCTCAAGGAGTTTATAGTCTAAAGCAAGAAGTAACACAAAAAAAGGAGGCAGAACAGAGTAGGTTGATTTTTGGGAATTAACTCTGAGAGGGTAGCTGGAGTCGGAGCATTTTGTTCCATGGAGTTCAAACTGGACAGAGCATAAGATACAAAATAGAGTGAATGGAGAGTTCAGTTTCCTCTGCAAGAGAAAGTGTAGGGAGGAGTTTGGTATTTCACCTTTAAGCCCTCCAAATAAAGAGGAGAGAGGTCAGGGGCAGCAATGTCAATGAAGGCTTGTGTTAACAGCATTGTTGTGAATTTAGAAGTGAAGAGCATATCCTGGGAAAAGCAGTTGAAACAAGGCAGAGTAATAGATGTGAGGAAGAATGAGAAAAAGAGGAGGAGGAGGAGGAAGAGGAGGAGGAGGAGGAAGAGGAGGAGGAGAAGGAAAAGAAGGAGGAGGAGGAGGAGGTGGAGGAAGAAGAAGAAGAAGAAGAAGAAGAAGAAAAGGAAGAAGAAGAAAAGGAAGAAGAAAATATGAGAGATAGATTGAGACAAACCTATTAAAGTTTGCATAAGCTAATGGAGAATAAAGTGAGTAGAACTAGAACAATTCTTGCAATTACAGTAATTTATTGGGAAAAAAAAATTAGAAATCAGATCAATGCAAGGGCCAATTATGACTCTGGGATACTGCTGATGCCCAACTCAGCATAGAGAAGTGATTGGCAAGAAGTACATAATTCAGCTTGAATTTCTTTGACATGACTAACATATGAACTTATTTTACATCAATATGTTATATGTGTATGTGTGTGTATTATAATGTATGACTTTCATTTGGGGAACTGAGTAGATAGTGATGATAATCTTTTGTCAAAGAAAAGGGAGAGGGGAAGCATCAGTGGAATATTAAAAAAAATATATGAAGAAAGGACAAAAGGAAGTTCCAAAGGCTTCATGAAAAAATGGGGCACTTTTGGTAGAGACATGCTGATTTGAATTACAGTTTTTTAAAAGATTTATACAAAAAAGCTTATGGTTTTTCACACACACACATTACTGTGAAAAGAAAAATTTTACCTCAGTTCAATCAACTTCAAAAGGAAAAAAAATGGAATAGGAATAACTAGATAATAACTCACCTGAAAACTAGCTGTAGATTTTGTTAAGATTGCAAGTTCAATGTGTTTTATAGGGTATTTTCTTTCCAGTAACCCAGGTAAACCTAGTAATATAGGTTTATTTTCATTTTAAAGGTGAGAAAGCAGACTGAGACATTAAATTACTTTATTTCATCATATAATTAGTGACAGAATGGTAATTTGAACCTAGACAATCTAATTTCCTTTTTTGATTGTTACTAGACTGGTTGATCTATTTAGTAAGACTTAAGAAAAAATATTTGACAAACTCATTATTGCTAATATTTTGGAAATGGAGGAGAATTATGAACTAGGCAAGTAATAAGATATAGGTATATTCAGAAATAGTTGGATGTCTAGATACAGAGTATCTAGATATAAAGTATTTAATTGTGCTAAGCCAATCTATCCAGTCAGATAAGTAATGCCCCAGAAATCTGTACTTAGCCTTGTGCTTTTAAAAATAGATAATCAATTTCTCATATTTAACGCTCATTTGCTAAAGATGTATTATAAATGAGTATAAACTGTACCCCACCCTAATTAAAGCCACCAAGATTTGTGTTTTTGTTTTTGTTGTTGTTATTTCAGCTTTATTTATTTTTAAAATTTATTTACAAATTATTCCCATTTCATGAAAGACCTCTTGTAATAGAGCAAAACAGTTAAGTAAAACTAATAATAGCAATTTCTTTTGACAGTGCATGCAATATTTCACAACTGTAATACTCCCTTACCTATTTATTTTTAAGCATTTACAGAAATCTATATTCTTATCCTCTCCTCCTACCCAACTAGAAAAAAAGAGAAAATATCTCATAGCAAAAATGTGTTTCCATTCATCCTAATTTGCTTTCTACTCTTCTCTCTTCTACTCCTGTCTTTATCACCCTTTCTTTTTTAATCTTTTTTATCCCATCTAAGTTTAAAATTTGTTTTGCTGGTCACCCATTCTTCCCTAAATCTAGCTTTTCTCTCTCTGCTTGTTCCTATCTGTATATGTGTTGAGTGGAATGTACTTCTAGGTAGTAGTCAGTAATTAATACAAACAAATAATATGAAGTTTGATTTAGTGAGAATTATAAAATTACACCAGCATGCATTTAATGTGAGCCAAATTTTAATTAATACGATATGTACAAGCTAGCCAAGGGTTTTCTCAAACCCCAGTTTATCACTTTACACTTTCAAGTGTGTGGATGTGATGTGCTGCTATGTGTCACAATACCAACAGTTGCCTTAAAGAGACCTTAACAAAATAGACAAAAAAGAATATTTTAGATGCCAGGGCAAAAAATAAAAGGCTTGTGTTAGGATAAAAATCTGATGTAATTGTTAGCTTAAATGTGGTCTTTATAATTCTAAAATAGGATGAGATGTCATCATTCTTGAATGTATACTACGAAATATTGTAAAATACCCAAGCAAAATAAAAGAAAATTTCATCAGCTATTTTTGGTTTAAAGAAAAGCTACAAGAAATAGCAGCATTTCTGTGATAGAATTCAACCACTTTATAGTTACATGGATTAAAGAGTGCAATCAAAATTTTAAAGCAGAGAAAGAAAATGTAAAAGAAATGGATAGTGACAAAACTGCTACTGCCAGCATTGTTTGGTTTCCTCACTATAAAAACTGTGTTCAGTTGCACAATGTTAATCTTACCAGAGAGTTAGCTAGCACAGATGAGGGTGTGAAAGGTAAATATCCTGATGTTTTGACAGAAAATAATCAAGGAAGGCAGATATACTGATCAACAATGCTTTAATGCAGACAAAACAGGCTGATTCTAGAAAGAACGTCTTCCAGAATTTATATTTCTAAGGAAGAAAAAAAAATCTCAACCTGTATTTAAAGTGTCTAAGGATACCTATAATCATTGATTGTTTCTAGTTCTTTGGCAATCCAATAAGAAAACAGTGATGCCTAGAGCTGATTCTGAAAATTGATTTTCAAAATATTTCAGTCCAGCTATTGAAAAGTATCATGAGGACAACAATGTCTCATTACTGATTTTAGATTGTGCCCCAAGTCAACTATCTACACTTCTTTCATTGTGTGAAAATGTTAAAGTGCAAATTCACTAAGATATGGATAAAGTTCTTTGTACGTAGCAGGGTAATTACAAGAAGTTAAAGAAAGACAGTTTGTTCTAAGTTAGTAAAATATTTTAAATGAGAATAACATTTTCACCATATTAACAGTGTAAGTTCATCTTTAGCTATGATATTCAGTATTTTTATTAATTTATAAAATTTGCTTTCTGTAACTGCTCTACTATAAACTCGAGTCAGAAATACATTTTGTTATTCTTTGTTATTGTTACATAAATAAACAAAAATGTACCTTTTAAATAGTGCCTATTTCTATTGTGCTAGAATTAATTGCCATCTTTCAAATACATTTATAATTATGTTAAGAGTATTAGTTAATAGCTAGAGCCTGGAGATTAGAAGAGTCTCAATATATGACTACTGATTGATCCACTTATGTACCGGGAAGTTCCTATATAAACAATTAATGATTGCAGTTAACTTTATTTAGACAACAAATGAAAGTAATCCATTTAGCAGACTTTATTTAATCTAGGAATGAAGGCTTGCAATCTTCCTAATCACAATGCCCTTGTGACCAATAAAGGGTGCCCCAAATCATGCCGCCTGATGATTTACTACTCACTTTGCTCCTGTTAATATTTTCAGCAGCAGCAGTCAGAGACAAGAAGAGAGACTAAGAGCCCTGGGCTTTTGATCAGATTACACACGCCACCATATGCCTTAGCCACCACTCAATTTGGCCATGAGACTGTAGAGTTGGAGAGAAATGTGTTTGCTTACCTGTAAGTAATAGACTGTCTGACATCTACAATCTTTCACTACTTATGTTCCTTCTCAGAACCCAAGGTTACCTTTTCAAATAGTATGGATTTGAATAATGTGACAACTTTATGGTACTCATGTTTTGCATGAATCAGAACCTAGCTTGTGCATGTATGTGTGTATATGTGTGTGTTCTGCCTTTCTTAGATAAGTGTATATGAAAGTGACATTGAAATAATACCTGTTTACAAACTTCTTTCATGAGTCAATTCCCTAAATCCCATACTCAACGAACATCAATAATCATTTGAAAAAAGGCGCAGGTGGCATGTTTCTCAAAATTTGTAAGCAAGAGTAATTATAAAGGATAACGAGTGTATCTCTTGATTGCTAAGATCCAAAAAGTTCTCTCAAGGCTAGAATATTAGGTGAAATATATAACCTATCTCTAATAATCAATAAACAACATTTATTAAATTTCTACAACAACAACAAAATGTCAGGCAGTATGCTAAGTGCTAGAAATACGTGAAATTAAAAAAAGAGAGAGAGAAGCTTCCATTAAATTGGGGGAGGAAATCTGTGCATATACAGTGAAAGAAAGGGCAATAGTTTTTAGGTAAATCTGGAAAGACTTCATTTAGAAAATGATGCTTGAACTGAGTCTAAGAAAGCAAAGGATTCTATGAAGTAGAGGTCAGAAAATGCTTCATTTGAGGGATCAAGGAAAGCCAATTCAAAGTTGGAGTGATCAGTGATAGAGTACCCTTGGTGAAGAACAGCAAGAACAGCAGTTTAACTAGTCTAGACTGTATTATATAGGATGGAAAGTATTTTATATATTATGTAACAGACTCAAAGAATAGGTTTAGAGTTTGCTCACAACTTTTAAAACCAATGTAGAGAGGTTATATTTTATTCTAAATGTAATAGGAAATTAATGGAATTTATTCAGTAGGAAAGTGACACAGATCTATCCTTAAGGAATATTACTCTATCAAGAGAAAAGGGAATAGAATGCAGTAGGGAGAGACTAGAAGCAGATGAGATGAAATTTAAATGGATAAATGTAAAGTCCTTCATTTGGATTTTAATGATTTTCAAAAGTTAAAGAAAAGGGACTTGTTTTATGTGTGTATGTGTGTACATGTATATACATATGCACACATATATACATATATGTAGATGGACAGAAAGAAAGAAAGACAGACAGACAGAGGGCATAGGATGAGCTGAATATGAAGGGGAGATGCCAAAAAAAATAAAATTATATGTTGAGACGAATGTATAGGGAGAAAGAGAAAGGGAGAGGTACAATGTAGTAAATCATGTCACGTAAATGAGGCAAGAAAGAACTTTTAAAAGGGAGAAGAAGATGGGGGAGGTAAGAGGGAATAAGTGAGTCTTACTCTCATTGAGTTTGGCTTAAGGAGGGAATAACACACATACACAATTGAGTATGGAAATATGTCTTACCATAGAGGAAGGCATGGGGGAAGGGGATAGAAGAGGGAGGATAATAGAAGGGACTGTGGATTGGAGGAAGGGGCAATCAGAAGCAAATACTGTTACTGGGGGACAGGTCAAGGAAGATAATGGAATAAATGGAGGGCAGGACAGGATAGAGGAAAATGTGGTCAGTCTTTCACAACATGACTGTTATGGAAGTGTATTGCATGATTACCTATATCAAATTACTTCCTTTCTCAATGATGGTGGATGAGGAGGGAGGAAGGAAGAGAATGTGAACCACAAAGGTTTAAAAAAGAATGTCAAAAATATTTTTGCATGCAACTGGGAAGTAAGATGTACAGGCAGTGGAGTATAGGAATCAATCTTGCCCTACAGAAAAATAGAGGAAAGGGTGATGGGAGAAGGGGGAGTGATAGAATGGAAGGCAGATTGGGGAAAGGGGTGGTTGAGGTGCATGATGTCCTGTGGTGGAGGGAGGGGAGAGAAGGGGAGAAAGTTTGGAATTCAAAATCTTGTGGAAGTGAATGTTGAAAACTGAAAATAAATTATATTTAATAAAAGGAAACAGGAGCTCTAAATGACTATATATGACAGATCATTTAAAGGATCCAGAAATTTTAACAAACTGTAAGCTCAATCTTTGTGATTAGTGTGAAATATAAATCCATAAAACTCATAAGGTCTCAAACTATAAGAAAGTTAGAGCTTTGCAGAAGAAGAAAGTGATAGGGTTTCTGTACTCTGCCCTTGTCAGACTACATATGGAGTGTGGTGGTTAGTTTTAGTGACCCCAAGCTAGGAAATGTTTTGAAAAGCAGAAGAATGGCAGCCAAGATGCTTAACGGACTTAGATATATTTCCTATAAGAAATCTTTCAAAGAATTGCCATATTTTAGCATAGAAAAGAGAAGATTTGTAGAATGGGTCATGATAATTATTGTTCTGTCAAAGAGAAGAGCTATTAGCTTTGTTTTGCTTGGTCCCAAAGCGTAGAACTGAGAGAAATATGTAGAAGTTGCAAAGAAACAAATTTTGTTGTTATTCAGTTATTTCAATCATGTCTGATTCTTTGTGACCCCATTTAGAATTTTCTTGGCACAGATACCAAAGTGGTTTGTCATTTACTTCGCTAGTTCATTTTACAGATAAGTAACTAGGGCCAACAGGGTTAAAAGATTTGCCCAGGATCACATAGCTAGTAAGTGTCAGAGGCTGGATTTGAACTCGTGATTCCTGATTCCAGGAATCTTCCTGATTCCAGAGTAAATTATCACTTTTGAGGTATGTTGTGAAAAGGATGCTTGTTGCTATATAGTATACTATATTGCCTCCGAGATTCCTCCCAAATTTGGAATTTTCTGATTCTGTGAAGATGATAATATAAAGGGGGAAAATGAAAAAAAAAGGCAAAAACAAATGGAAGGACTATAAAAGGAAACAAAACAGTGGACAAGTTGTATTTAGGCTTTGTTATTACTCCCACCTTCTGTGCTCACTAGAAATTATTGTTCACTTTTTGCAGTACAGATATAGATGCATTTCAGTAGTAAACTCTGTCTGGACTTTTGACTGAGCTAAGTACTTCATGAAGTCAGTGTTCCTGATGGAGACTTTTACTCAGAGGTGATTCTATTATCACATTTGATAGTGCTGCCTGATACCAGAGCACTGTGTCCCACTACTGGCAATATTGGATAGAAACCTCCTCTGTGGGAGATAGGGAGGGAAGGTGGTAGAGAGAAATAGAAAACTGAGCATTGATCAGCAGTGTTTTTCATTTTTTCAATCATTATTTCTTCTGTCTTCCAGAAACAGGATAATCTGCTTGAAAATATTGTTTTGTATTTTGAGTTTATCATTAATTCAAAATTCATTATAAATGGATAACTTTGAGAGATTTATAGAGAGTTAAAATTTCTCATTTTTCATTCATAGGTTTGATATATATTGATTTTATTGGATTATGTTCATTTTTAAACTAAGCATTGACTTGGACTTCAAGTCCTTGTACTTGATAGATACAGGGGTTTAACCTGTGATTTCTTTGGTATAGAGGACTTTAAGATGAGGAAATTCTATCTAACAATATAAATTGTTAACTTCTCTGCAACTTAAAGTTTTAGAAAGTTGACTAGCACATTGAAATGTTAGGTAAGTTGTCTAGAGTCACATGGACAATATGTGTTAGAGGAAGTAGTTATACTTAGGTCTTTTTGACACTAAGGGTAGTTCTCTATTTGCTTCCTGATAGTTCCTCTTCAACATCACTTTCTTTCTTGAGTTTCATTAGTACTTAAAAAATTCTGGCACAATTTGTCATTAATAGAGTTCTAGTGTGTCTTATTAAGTCAGAAATGGTGGAGGGTTTATTAAATATCTCCTATCTGTCCTCACTCAACAACAGTACACTTCAAATGGAACACTTATTGATACATTCTGTAGTATTTCTCTTGAATTGTTTTAGTGTATTTATATGCTATGAAATCTTTATCCGAACAAATTAGATCCTTCAAAAACAGGATCCATTTCTTTCCATTTCTCTTTTATCACACATCATAGTGTTAGAGGAAGAGTAAAATCTTAATAAATATTATGTGAAGGACAGATAAAAGGAAGTTAAATATTAAGACATCATTCAGTTGAAGTAATGAACATGTTGCAGGGTATAACAATAATAACTAGCATTTATAAAGTGCTTTGCAATTTACAAAGCACTATTTATACATTTTCTGGTTTTGTCTTCACAATAACCCTAAGAGGTAAGTGCTATTATTATTCCCATTTCAAATGAGAAAATGGACATGCAGAGGGATTACCTGACTTGCATACAGCCACATAGCTAGTAAGTATTCAAAATAAAATTTGAATTCAAGTCATTCTGACTCTAATCTCTACAATCCATTTACTGTCCACTTAGGTGATTGTAGGGTTCTATCTGTCAGGGTGATAGAAGAGAGGGCAGATTGGGGGAAGGGCTAATCAGAAGAAAAGCACTTTTGAGGAGGGACAGGGTTAAAGGAGAGATAGAATAGAATAAATAGGGTGGTAAAGGATGGAGGGAAATACAGTTAACAATTGTATTTGTAAAAAAATGAAGCTAATTTCTCTAATAAAGGCCTCATTTCTCAAACACATAGAGAACTGAATCAATTTTATAAAAATAATAGTCATCTTATTTTTAAATAATTTATGAATTTATAAATAATCAAAAGTTATGATCAATTTTCAGATGAAGTAATCTCAACTATTTGTAGCCATATGAAAAAGATAGTCTAATTCACTCTTGATTAGAGAAATAAATTTAAATTAAAACAATTCTGAGGTACCAACTCATATCTATTATTGGGGGACAGGATAGAAAAGATACATGACAAATTTTGGATGGAATATGGGGAAAATAAGACATTAATGCACTGTTGGTGGAGTTGTGAATTGATTCAACCATTCTACAGAGCAATTCAGAACTATGCCCAAAGGGCTATAAAAACATGCAAACTGTTTGAGGAAGCAACACCACTGCTAGCTCTATATCCCCAAAGAGATAAAAAGTGGAAAGGGAGTTATCTGTACAAAAATATTTATAGCAATACTTTTTCTAGGGGCAGAGAATTAGAAATTGAGGGGATGTCCATAAATTGGGGAATGGCTGAATAGACTGTGATGGAATACTATTGAGCAATAAGAAATGATGAGCAAGATGCTCTCAGAGAAAAAAAAAAAAAAACACCGAAAAGACTTGCATGGACTGACTCAAACTGACATATACTGTGTACAAAATAACAGTAACACTGTAAGATAATTAGCTGTGAATGACTTCGCTATTCTCATCAGTACAACAATCAAAGACAACCTGAAGGAGTTAAAAAATGCTATCCCTCCCCAGAGAAGGAACTGATGTTGTATGAATATATATTGAAGCACACACTTTTTTTGCTTTCTTTATTATTCTTGAGGGGTATTTTTGTTCTGTTTTCTCTAACATGAAATTGAAATGTTTTGCATGACTAAAATATAACACACACACTCACATATATAACTATTATTGAAATGTTTTGCATGACTACAAATACAAAACCTAAACACATAAATATGCATATACATATACATACACATAACCTGTAGTACCTTGCTTGCCTTCTCAATAAGGAAGAGTGGGAAGGGAGGAAGGGAGAGAATTGGAACTCAAAATTTTTAAACTGGATGTTAGTTTTTTTTCCATATAACTGAGGAAAATAAAATACTAAATAAAAAAATTAAATGAAAAGGATAAATCCATCACCAATGAAGAGGCAATTATTATAATTATTATGATCTGTTTTGTCCAACTATATGCCAAGAAATCTGAAAATCTAAGTGAAATGAATGATTATTTACAAAATATATGTTACCCAAATTAATAGAAGAAGGAGTGGAATGCTTAAATAACCCTAATTTAGAAAAATAAATTGAACAAATCATCAATGAGCTTCTTAAGAAAAAAATCCCCAGGACCAGATGGAGCCACAAGTGAATTCTACCAAACATAAATTTAAAGAACAATTAAATCTAATACTACATAAACTATTTGAAAAAAATAGGCAAACAAGGAGTCCCATCAAATTCCTTTTATGGAACAAATGTTATTCTGGTACATAAAACAAAAAGAGCAAAAGCAGAGAAAGAAAACTATAGACGAATTTCTCTAATGAATATTAATGCAAAAATTTGAAATACAATACTAGCAAAGTGATCACAGCAATATGTCACAAATATCTTGCTTTATGATATGATATCATTGTTTTATGCAAACAAAATCTGGCATCAAGATTTACAAAAAAAGCAGAAAAATGAAAAATAAAGTTTACAGCAAGGTTCTGTGATAAAGGCTTCATCCTCACATATATAGAGGACCAATTCTAATTTACAAGAATACAAATCATTCCCCATGGTCAAAAGATATGAACAGGCAATCTTCGGATGAAGACACCATAGCTATCTATAGTTATATGAAAACAGATGTTCTACATTGTTATTGATTAGAGAATTGCAAATTAAAACAGGATTGAAGTTACCACTTCATACCTGTCAGGTTGGCTAAAATGACCAAAAATGGTAAATGACAAATTTTGGAGGGCATGTGGGTAAATTGGAACACTAATGTAATGTTGGTGAAGTTCTGGACTGATCCAATCATTCTGACGAGTGATTTGGAACTATGGCCAAAGGTCTAAAAAATTGTCCATATGCTACGAGACAGTAATATCACTGCTAGGTCTGTGTGTGTGTGCGTGTGTGTGAGTGTGTGTGTGTGTGTGTGTGTGTGTGTGTGTGTGTGTGTGTGTGTGTGTGTGAGAGAGAGAGAGAGAGAGAGAGAGAGAGAGAGAGAGAGAAATAGAGAGAGAGAGACAGAGACAGAGACAGAGACAGAGAGACAGGCAGAGACAGACAGACTGACTGACTGACAGAAAAAGACAGAGAGACAGAGACACAGTGAAACAGAGAGCTATTTGTACAAAAATATTTGTAGCACTTATATTTTTGGTGGTAAAGAATTGATAATTGGGTGGATGCTTGTTAAATGGAGAATGGCTAAGCAAGTTGTGTTATGTAATTGCAATGGGACACTATTATGTTTTAAGAAATAATGAGCAGGATGCTTTTAGAAAAACCTAGAAAGACTTACATGAACTGATGGGAAGTGAAGTGAGCAGAGGCAGGGGATTATTTTACACAGTAAGACCAATATTGTGCAGTTATCAACTATGAATGACTTAGTCAGATATTCACACCAGTTCAAGCATCCAAGATGATTTTGAAGGACCTTTGATGAAAACTTCTGTCCACCTCCAGAGAAAGAACAGATGGAATTTGAATGCATATTAAAACATACTGTTTTCTAGCTTTGTTTTATTTTTGGTTGTGTTTTCTTTCCCAACATAACTAATATGGATTTTCTTTTGTATAAATGCCCATGTATAGCCTTTATCTAATTGGTTCCCTTCTCAATGAAGAGGATAAGGAGTGAGTGTAAGAGAGAATTTGGAAGCCAAAATTGTAGAAGACAACAAAAAAGAAAGGTTAAAATTGTTTTTACATAAAATTGAATAAAAGAAAATATTTCTGCTTTTCCCAGTTGATAAATGGTCAAAGGATGTAAACAGGCAGTTTTCAGAGGAAGAAATTAAAACTATCTATAGCCATATGAAAAAAAATGTCCTAAATCACTATTGATTAGAGAGGTACAAATCAATACAACTCTGAGGTGCCACATCACACCTATCAAATTGGCTAACATGACAAAACAGGAAGATAATAAATGTTGGAGAAGATGTGGGAGAGTTGAAACACTAATTCATTGTTGGTGGAGCTGTGAGCTGATTCAGCCACTCTATAGAGCAATTTGGAACTATGCCCAAAGGGCTAAAAAATGTGCATACCCTTTGACCCAGCAATATTGCTTCTAGAACCGTATTCCAAAGAGATGATAAAAATTGGAAAGGGTCCCACATGTACAAAAGTATTTATTGTAGCACTCTTTGTGGCGTCCAAAACCTGGAAATCAAGGGGATGCCCATCAACTGGGAAATGGCTGAATAAATTGTGGTATATGAGTGTAATGGAACACTATTATACTGCAAGAAATGATAAACAGGAAGACTTCAGAGAGTCCTGGAAAGACATATATGAACTGATGCAGAGTGAAAGGAGCAAAATCAGGAGAACTTTGTACACAGCAATAAACACACTGTGTGAGAAATTTTTCTGGTAGACTTACTTCTTCATAGTAATGCAAGGATCTAAAAAGTTCCCAATGGACTCTTGAAGCAAAATGTTTTCCACATCTAGGGAAAGAACTATGGAACTGGATCTCATAATGAAGCAGACAATTTTCCTTTGTATTATGTTTTGTTTCGTTTTATGGTTTCTCCCATTCATTTTAATTTTTCTATGCAACATGACTAAGGTGAAAATGTATTTAATAGGAATGTATGTGTGAAACCTATATAAGATTGCGCACAGTTTCAGGGAAGTAGTGGGGAGGGAAGAGAGAAGAAGGGGAGAGAGGAGAAATAAAATCTAAGATATATGGAGGTGATTGTAGAACACTGAAAACAAATAAAATAATTTTTAAAATAATATTGAAAAAAAGAAAATGTTTCTGCTGCTATCTAGTCAAGCATAGCATTTTTTTTTTTTACAGATGAAGCATTTAAGCATTCACATAACACTTTAGCACAAGAACCATGGTTAAAAAAGAGGGTTGTTGACATCTAGTCTACCATTATTTCCCAACCTCTTCATATCTCCCTGCAAAAATAAGTAAATAAAGTATCAGTTTTGTAAAAGAAAAATGAAAGGAAATGACTTCTTGGAGACCTAACTAGATGTTTCAGATTATTATACTATATTATTTTCCTTTATCTAAATTGTAAGTTCCTTGAATGCAAGAGACATAATTTCCATCTTACATCACCCACAATACCTAGAATATTTCTGGTACATAAGAATAAAATATTTCTTGAATGAAACTTTGCTGTCTGAAAATCAATCAAGAAACAAAGAGCATGAAGCAAATTTTAAGTTTTCAGTCAATTACTAACTTGTCAGTTATGCCTACAGAAGATCATTCACATCTGTTTTCTTTTCTCCAGTTATGCTGCTACCATGAGTTCATCATCTATTTCCTAAACTATTACAATAGCCTCTTAATTGTTCTTTCTTCTGCCAGTCTTTTTTCCACTCCACTTCACACCATACACAATTGAAATTCCTGAATCACAGTTCTAACTACATCATCCTTTCATCAAAAATCTCTAGTAATGTCTTATTTTCTATGGAATAAAATTCAGACTCATGCTTTTGATATTTAAAGCCTTTCAAAATTAGTATCCTGACTTTTCCAGACTTGCTGCCCTTAATTCACCTTCAAATGTTCTAAATTCCTTCCCACCAGTATCTAAATGAGCCTTTCTTGTTGTCACTCCCTTCTTTCCTCAGCTAGGACATTTTACTTTTAGTTAACCTTTTTTACTCATTCTTATATTTTATATGTACTTATACATTCACAGATTTTTCTCTCACATTAGAATGTAAAAAAAAAAGAAAGAAAAAAACCTTGAGTGCAAGGATTCTGTTTGCCTTTATTTTTATCCCTACTACATTGACTAGCACAAAGATGGTGGAGTAGAAGCAGGGATCTCCTAAAGCTCTCCCTCCAAAACCCCTCAAAAAGCCTATAAAAATGACTCTAAACAAACAATGGAGCAGCAGAAGTCACAATATGACAGACAGAAGCAAATTTCCAGCCCAAGACAATCTGGAAGGTTGGCAGGAAGGCTCTGTTACACTGAATTGGGAGCAAAGCACAGTTTGTCTTGGGATGGAACTGGAACAGGCCTTAGGAGAATGAATCACTGGCAGCTGCTGTGGTTTCCAGGCTTCTCAACCTACAAACACTAAAGACAGCTTCAAAGACAGTGGGAAGGGTCTCTCATCTGGCTGAGAAGAGAGTTTGGTTCACCCCCACCCCCAGTCCCAGGGCAGCAACACACACTGCTGAAGGAGAGGCTGCCTCTGGAGCACTCCACATAAAAGAAAAAAAGCTCAAAAGTCAAGTAATTGGCTGTCAAAATGAGCAAAAAAGGGAAAAATAAACAGATTATAAATGTTTACTTTCTCTGTGAAGAGGTATTTTCTTATATCATTGGTGACAAGAAAGATAAAAACACAGAACCAGAAGAAAACAACAAAACTAAAGCTCCTACATTCAAAGCCTCTAAGAAAAATAGAATTGGTCTCAAACAATGGAAGAGCTCAAAAAGGATTTTGAAAATCAAGTAAGAGATGTAGAGAGAAAAATGGAAAGAGAAATGAGAGTGGCACAAGAAAATCATGAAAAATAAGTCAACAGCTTGCTAAAGGAAACCCAAAAAAGATGTTGAAGAAAAGAACAGCTTTACAATTAGACTAACTCAAATGACAAAAAAGAGGTCTGAAGAGCCAACGAGGAGAAGAATGCCTTAAAAATCAAAATGAGCCAAATGGAAAAAGATGTCCAAAAGCTCATGGAAGAAAATAATTCCTTCAAACTTCAAATGGAGCAAATGGAAACTAGTGATTTTATGAGAAACCAAGAAATTATAAAACAACACCAAGAGAATGAAATAAATAGCAGACAATGTGAAGTATCTCACTGGAAAAACAACTAACTTGGAAAGTGAATCAAGGAGAGATAATTTAAAAAATTATCGCAGTGTCTGAAAATCATGATAAAAAAAAAAAGGTCCAAGACATCATCTTTCAAGAAATTATCAGTGAAAATTGCCTTGATATTCTATAACCTTAATGTAAAATAGAAATTGAAAGAATCCACTAACCTCCTGAAAGAGATCCCCAAAAGAAAACTCCTAGGTGTATTGTAGCCAAATTCCAGAATTCGCAGATTAAGGAGAAAATATCACCAGCAGTCAGAAAGAAACCATTCAAGTATTGTCAATGAACATTCAGGAGAACACAAGATCTAGAAGCTTCTATCCCAAAGGATCAGAGGACTTGGAAGACGATATTCCAGAAGTCAAAGGAGATAGGATTAAAACCAAGAATCACCTACCTAGAAAAACTGATTAGATGGAACTTCAACGAAATAGAGGATTTTTGTTGAAAAAAAAGTCTTGTTGAAAAGAATAGAGCTGAATGGAAAAGTTGACTTTCAAATACAAGAATCAAGAGAAGCATGAAAAGATAAACAGGAAAGGAAAACCATAAGGGACTTATTAAAGTTGAACTTTTTATATTCCTATGTGGAAAGATGATATTTGAAACTCATGAGACCTTTCTCAGTATTAGGATATTTGGAGGGAATATTTGTATGAATGTGTGCGTTTACATATATATGTATGTATGTATGCAGATATATGTATATATGAGTATGTATATATAGACAGGGGGCACAGGGTGAGTTTAATATGAAGGGATGATATCTAAAAAAGAAAATTAAGCTTTGAGAAGAATGTACTGATAGAAAGAGAAAGGGAGGTAGCATGTGGTAATTCATCTCACATAAAAGAGGCAAGAAAGAGCTTTTACAGTGGAAGGGGAAGATGAGAGGGATTAAGCATGACCTACTTACACTGGATTTGGGTTCAAGAAGGAATAACATACACACTCAATTGGGTATGGAAGTTTATCTTGCCCTACAGGAAATCAAAGGGGAAGGGTATAAGAGAGTGAAAATTATAGAAGGGAGAGCAGATTGGGGAAAGGAGTAATTAGAAGCAAACATTTATGGAGAGAGACAGGTCAAAGGAAAGAATAGAATAAATGGAGGGCAGAACAGGTTAGAGGCAAATATAATCTTTCCCAATATGACTGTTATGGAAGGTTTTTTTTTTTTTTGCATAACTACTCATTGTATAACCTATATTGAATTGCTTACCTTCTAAATGAGGGTGGATGGGGAGAGGGAAGGGAGAGAATGTGGAAATCAAAGCTTTAAACATTAATGTTTAAAATTATTTTTACATGCTACTAGGAAACAAGATATATAGACAATAGGGTACAGAAATCTAGCTTAACCTGCAGGAAAATAGAAGGGAAGGGGATGAGACGGATGTGATTGAAAGGAGGGAAGACTGGAGGAAAGGGTAATCAGAATATATATTGTTCTGAGGAGGAGGGAGATAGGGAGAAAATATGAAATTCAAAATTTTGTGGAAGTGAATGTTGAAAACTCTAGATAAATAGATTAAATAATGATAATAATAAATGAGTAACATATAGCAAGTGATAATAAATGTTTTTTTGACCGAATGACTGCCAAGCCTGCTTGTTGCCTACTTATGTTCATCTCTGTCCAATCTCTGTGTATTTGTTCACCATAACCAGAATGCACCTTCCTAACTTTACTTAGTTTCCTTCACTGGTCTGTTCAAATGCTGCCTCCTTTATAGGACTAACATGATTCTCATTCTGTTGCTAGAGTACTCCTAACCTTAATAAATTATGTGGCTCATTACTTATCATTGTAAATGTTTTTCTCCACTACCTCCTATCAAAATTAAATTCCTAAACAGTTGAAAGTGTTTTGATTTTGTCATTATCTGCAATGCTAGAATAGCATCAAATAAGTTATTAATAAATGCTTATTGACTAAAAGAGTAAATGATATAATGACAGGTCCATGAATATGCTCAGTGGTACTGTTTGGTTCAATGAGATTGAAAGTAAAATTAAAACCAATACTGAGACAGGATCCAAAAGTTTTAGGAAACTAGTAAAGTAAGTATAGTCAGTACTCTAGCCAAGGTTGCTTCTCATCTCTAAACAATCACAGAAACTTCAGAAGATGATCTTAAGTCAGTCATGTTGTAAGTAAATGAGATTGATCAAAGTAATTGTAATATCAAAAGGATGGTGAAATATAGTGATCTATGATCATGATTTCTTGGCAAAGATAATGGCACGGCTTGCTATTTCCTCCTCTAGTAAATAAAGGCTAACAGAGATAAAGTGATTGCCCAGGGTCACACAATTACTGAATGTCTAAGACTGGATTTGAATTCAGGTCTTCCTGACTCCAGATCCAGAGCTTTATCCACTGAGACATATATATGCCTCTATACATTTAATTAAGTTAAGCTTATTTAAATGTGGAGGGAAGAGAAATTGTATTTAAACTCAGAAGACCTGGTTTAGAATCCTGGCTCTGCTATTCAATCCTTTACCTGGGGTAAGTTACTTAACTCTGGGTTTCCTCAAATTAAAAATCAGGAAATGGAACAACAGGTTCTTTATTATCCATTTCAATTTAAATTCTAAGTTTTCTCATTTCCACAAAATGAGAATTATAGTACTTGAACGTCACAGAGTTGGTAAGAGAAAAATGCTTTGAAAGCTTTAAGGGTTGTCATGGTAACCTCTAAAGAATGAAGAAAGGAAATAGAATATGTAGGTTTCAATCTCATCTCTGATGCTTACTACTTTTGTGGTCTAGGGAAAATCACTTGACCTGCCAGGGCCTCAGCTTCCTCATCTGTAAAATGGGAACAAATGGTCCTTAAAATCTAGGTCTATGAATCTATGATCAACATTAAATGACACTGATGACTGCTTTATTTTTAAGTGTTTTTCACTATACTCTGTCTTCCAGAATAATTCCTAAGAAAGTAAAAATAATTTTTGTCCTAATCATTAGCTCATTTCTTAGTCATGATGATCTTGTGAGGCAAAGCATTATTGTAACCATTTTCAAGATAAGGAACATGAAGCACTTAGGAATCACATGAACTTCTTGTGGTCCCTTGTCAAGGAATTGCCATTGCCACCCACTCTCTGAAGAAGATTTGATTACAGCAACTGCCCATTGTGGTTTGGCATGGAAATAATTAGTGATGTGGAATCCACTGCTTTCCAACCATCACATTAAACCCATGTAATTGGATCTCTCTAAGTGTTAGGCATCCCTCTCCCCCCAAACCAAGTCAAAATCTGCCTCCCTACAACTTATACCTATTTTTTCAGTTTCTGTTATATAGAATTAGATTTAGAAACAGAATGTCAAATAAATATGGTAGTTAAGAACAAGGTAGTTATGACAGGAAAGTATGAGGAATAAAGAGTATGAGGGACGTTTTTATTTGGAAGACTGTTTTTCAGTTGAGTCTCACAAAAGTGAGTGTATGTGATTAAAACTATGAGGCAATGCATTCTAAGCATAATCGATAACCATTGTGATGGTGGGGAGACAAGGGATGCAGTGCCATATGCAAGGAACAGAAAGGCCAGATATATACTGCTCCTTTAAAATGCAGCTTTTTTTTCTTACAGGGAAAATAACTACTGAGATTCTTTCCTTCAATTTCAAACTAATTAGGCCTTGAGTGTCCACATAAAATAAAATATGGATACTTAATTGGCCTGTTTCTAGTGGTTCATCAGGCTCAGAAATAGCTGTCAATGATAATGAATCAGGGAAAGTCAGGATATGTACACTCCTAGAACCTAACACTTATGTGTGTAACATGTGTGTATTTGCATATGCATACATGTACACATGTGTGTGTACACACAGTAACATATACACACTACTCCCAGGTCTTATCTAATTAGACTCTTTCTATATCCCTGATGATTATAGAGTTCAATAGGAATATATACATCATTTCCCCATGTTTGAACATAAGCTATTTTTCCCCTTTGTTTAGCCCCTTACGATTGCTTATTCATGTTTTTTTCTTTTAAATCCTGTGTTTGAACTGTAAAGTTTCTATACAGCTCTGATCTTTTCATCAGAAATACATGGGGTGTTTTATTTCATTAAAGAACCATTTTTTTCTCCTCAAAGACTATATTCAGTTTGCTGGTAGATTTTTCTTGATTTTAAACCTTTACCTTCTGAAATATCATATTCAAAACTCTCTTCTTTGTATTTTGGGCTGCTAAATCTTGTGTGATCTTGATTGTACCTTCTTGTTAACCTGAATTCTTTTTTTCTAACACTTGAAATTATTCTGTTTTGGCTTAGAAGCTCTAGGACTTGGTTTTAATATATCTGGGAGTTTATACACACATATACAAATGCACATATATATATATATATATATATATATATATATATATATATATATATATATATACAGAGAGAGACAGAGAGACAGAGAGAGAGACAAAGAGAGAGAGAGACAGAGAGTTGCGTGCATGCACACATATATATTTACTTTGTACATGTTTATGTATGTGTGTGAATATATTTTTCCTGGGTGTTTATTTTAGGAAGTGACTTGCAAATCTTTTCTATTTCCACTTTGCCCTCTGGTTCCTAAAGAACTGTGCAGTTTTCTCTTAAGATTTAAGATGGGTAAGATTTTGTACTTATTGTGTCAAGTGTGTAATTCTCTTTCCAATTCCTTCTTCCATAGCTCTAATTTCTTTTCCAATTTTTTTTCATCTATCACTCATTTCTTAAAAAAAAACAAAACAAAAACAAAAACAAAAAAAACACATTTTCTGTCTGGAACTGTAGCCATAGCCGTGGATGGAGCAGGCTAAGGGGCAGGTGTCGAATTCGGGTCGGCACCGCGAAAGCCAGAGGCAGGAATCATGCAGGCTTCAGTCACATCTCTAGTCAGAAAGGAAGCCATTCAGGCCACAGCCAGAGAGCTCCTCAAGTTTGTGAACTGAGAACCCTCCTCCTTTCATGTGGTGATGGAATGTAGAAGCCGACTCCTACAGGCCGGCTTCTAAGAGCTCAAAGAAAAGGAGAAATGGGACCTGCAGTCTGAACGTAAGTACTTTATGACCAAGAACTCCTCCCCCATTATCACCTTTGCAGTGGTGGGCCAGTAATCTCCAGGCAATGGTTTTAGCATCATTGGGGCCCATATGGACAGCCCTTCCCTTTGGGTGAAGAGCAGGTCCCATAGGAACCAGGTAGGCTTCCTGCAGGTTGGTGTAGAAACCTATGGGGGTGGCATCTGGAGCACCTGGTTTGACTGTGACCTCACCTTGACCAGATGAGTTATTATCAAGAATCCTACCTCAAACCAAATTGAGCAGCAGCTGGTGCACCTGGAGAGGCTGATACTGTGCATCCCCCACTTGGCGATTCATCTTCATCGGATTGTCGATGAGAACTTCAGTCCCAACACTGAGACCCATTTAATATCCATTCTGTCTACTGTGGTCCAGGAGGAGCTCCAGAAGGGGATGCCTGATTCAGGATCTCCTGCTACCCAGGCAGACTGACATCAGTCGGTGCTTATGTCTCTGCTGTCTGCCCAGTTGGGGCAGAGCCCTGAGGATATCCTGGAAATGGAATTGTGTCTCACAGACACTGAGTCTGAGGTCCTGGGAGGCGCCTATGAGGAATTCATCTTTTCCCCCTAGCTGGACAACCTACACAGCTGTTTCGGTGCCCTCCAGGCTTTGATTGATTCCTGTTCAGCCCCAGTATCTCTTTCCTCTGAGCCTCACATTCGAGTGATCACACTGTATGACCACAAGGAGGTTGGATCCCTGAGTGCACAAGCGGCAGAGTCGTTGCTGACAGCTGGTGACCTCACCCCAGAATGTGACAGCTTTTGAGGAGGCCATACCTAAATCCCATAAGATCAGCGCTGACATG
Source organism: Notamacropus eugenii (assembly GCF_028372415.1). Classification (NCBI taxonomy): domain Eukaryota; kingdom Metazoa; phylum Chordata; class Mammalia; order Diprotodontia; family Macropodidae; genus Notamacropus; species Notamacropus eugenii. The sequence continues at coordinate 314,963,763 of NC_092876.1, forward strand.
GCCCACGCTGCGCACCCTAACTACCTGGATAAACATGAAGAAAACCACCTACCTCTTTTCCACAAGGGACCTGTGATCAAAGTGAACAACGAACAACGCTACGCTTCCAATGCTGTTTCTGAGGTGTTGATCTGAGAGGTGGCTGCCCAAGTTGGGGTGCCATTTCAGGAGTTCATGGTCTGGAATGATTCTCCCTGTGGCAAACCATTGGGTCCATCCTAGCTGCTCGTCTGGGGCTATGGGTGCTCGATTTGGGCAGCCCCACGGTGGCTATGCACTCCGTCTGTGAGATGACGTGCACCTCCAGTGTGCTGCAGACCCTCACTCTCTTTAAGAGCTTCTTTGAGCTGTTTCCTGTTGTAAGCTGCAGTTTTGAAGTCAATTGAGGCCTTTTGAGAGCTGTTCTTCTGTTCCTCATCCCATTAAGCCCAGAATGGCAGCTCTCATCCTATTCAGAATTGAAATATTAAAATGAATTTTTCATTAAAAAAAATTCACTCTTTTTAAGAACTACTAATTCATCTCTTCCTGGAACTCTAGTTGTATCTGTGCCCGAGCTTCATTTTTCTTTGAGATTTTGCTTGTAGATATTGTGGAATCACTCTTTTCTCCTATGTTTGTCTTGGGAATTTGTGTCTATATAAATACCTTTATATTGTGGGATTTTTTGTTTTGATTTATTTCTTCATTTTCCTAGCCTACTTCCTGACTTTAGACTTGAAGTTAGCACTAGGCTTTGCATACTTCTGGAGGGACGTTCTGAACTAATTTTGTTGATGCTGTGTGTGTGTGTGTGTGTGTGTGTGTGTGTGCGTGTGTGGTATTGAGTGTTTTGTAATTCCAAGATCTTGGTGATAGATCAGACTGAGGCTGAGATCTGTAAGCTTCCAGTGCTTTCAAACTGTTCTTATCCAAGGAAGAGTCTTCTCCTTTCTGATCTGAGTTCTCCATGTTCCTGACCTGGGTCTGGGTCTGAGCAAAAGTAGACTGCTACAACACTCAGCCACTATCAGTCAGATAAAAAGATTTCCTGGTTCAGAACGAAAGAATTATAGACAACCCTTTTGTCTTGAACTCCTGCCCTGGTTATAGCTTTACAGGCCTCAGCCTGGACTTGACCCTGGAAATGACAGCAATCTTTGCTTCTTATTTCTGAGCCATAATACTGGTACTTTCATTTGAACTTGCTCTTCTCTTTGTACAGCAATCAGGCCTTGTCACAGCTCCTGACCACCAAACACCTCTGCTTCACGCAATAGTCCTTCTCAGGACACCCTGAATATGTCATCTGGAATTGGGTAAGGGAAGACCAGAGAGGCCAGATGACACTTGGCTCTTGTTTGGTGCTTCAGTATGTATCTGGAACCTCCTCAGGCCCTTAGTCCCAGCCTCTCCCTATGTGCTGAAATGTTTCACTTCTGGGAGTGACCAGACCATGCTCTCAGTGTACACAGCCCTCTCTGTCTATTTTTCTAGACTGATCTGGGATGGAAAAATGAGTCCACGTGAGTTTATCTTGGATTTTCCCATCAGGATTCATTCTGGCTCCTCTTCTAGATCTTTTAGGATGTTTTTTGGTGGGAGCACCTTTTAATTCTTCCTGCTACTTCCCCATTTTGCTTCCATACTCATACTCAACTTTTAAAAGTTAGCTTAAAGTAAGCATCAAGAGATTAGAAATGCAAACGAAATCATAAAAAGAATATGTGAAGCTTAAAGTTTGTTTATGGAATATTGAAGTAAAATAAAGAATAGAAATTTGGTTTGGTAATAATCAGTAGAGTGTTATTTTGTTATTACTAAAATAACTCACTTGATGCAGTGCTTTAATGGTCAAAAACACATTAAACACGTTAACTAATTTGTATTATGTATATTATGGCTAGTAGTAAATAGATAAACCTCATTTTCATCTGTAGTATAAACTAGAAACACATTCTTCCTTTTTCTCCCACCTAATGCTTCCCTTAGTCACTGCCCATGGACAGCCATTGCTCCAATCTGATACAGCCCAGAAATGGCTATGTTTCTTGACATGAGAGATTTAAATAATGAAAACTATGAATAATGTCCATACTTCGAGCCATTTCCACAGAGAATATGAAGCATTATGACAGCTTTGTAGGAAATTCAGGGAAAGTAAGGGTTTAGGGCAAGAACCACTGAAATAATGATCTCTCTCTCTCTCTCTCTCTCTCTCTCTCTCTCTCTCTCTCTCTCTCTCTCTCTCTCTCTCTGTATGTGTGTGTGTCTCTCTGCTGTCTCTTTCTCTCCTTCTTTTGGGCCACAAGAGGCTGGTATTACCAAACAGAGTTTCTGATTTAAACATGAATTTATAATTTCAGTTGAGTTGTAAAACATGGAGAACAGTGGCTAATCGAGAAGCCCTACAAAATATAATGAGCTATGAGCATCAGTCACTGTCAAGTTAATGCTACATTCTTATATTAGGAACACTAATCAACTTGGAAAAAATTCTGTTCCATTCTGGTTTTATTTTTTTCCAACAGTTACAAAATTAGTCACTTATAGAATATTAAAACTGTCGTTCATTATACATGAAAAATTTTACTTTATTTTGGGATAGAAGGTACTGAAATTAAAACACAGTGCCACATATAGAAACAAGTGAATTTCTTATAAATGAATGTTATTAGCTTTATTTTTTAATTTTTTTCTTTCTTCACTTCAGTTCCCCTCATTTTCCTCATGTTCTTTACCTTCCTTTCCCATCAAAATCCTTTCAGCAAAATCCATTTTGTAACATAATTTAAATCTTCTCTTTGCCCATGTTGTCAATCTTGTGTAGCTTTCAAGTTGTTTTGGAATCATTGTTTCTTTTCTGGGAAAGGGGGGGAAACTAAAATTTGATATAACAGAACTAATTTATTTCTATCCTTGTGGTTATATTCATCTTTATAGATAGTTCCTCTGACAGTCAAAGTTACGACATATTTTGTCATTTCTATCTGTATTACTTTTGTTAATGATGATCAATAAACCGTTTTAGAAGGGATTCTGCCCAACAGGTTCTAGGCCATCCCTGAAGTATTATGTAAATATATGGAAGGCCCAGTCTGTCCACAAGGTAACTCTTGTCCCAGGGCTGCTTTATCTTCTTTTGTGATCATACATCTTTCATCCCAAAAGCTTAGAAAAAGAATCCATAGTTTGTTGTTGAAAAAAGTGACCAGGAGAATATTAGTAACTAAATCAAAATGGAACCTATTTCATTGTTAGACTGCTCTCAGTGTTAAATCAAGGTGAAATCTACTTCTCTCCCACAAATATTAATTCTATCTCTGTAGTAAATTAAAAATAATTCTAATCCACATTCCACAAAACTGCCTCTCAGAGCTTTGATAGTAATGGACATATACTCTCTAAGTCTTATCTTCTCAAATGAATTGTGGCAATGAATTAATTCAATCACTAATATCCCATTTGTAAATTTTGACTGTTAGTCCACTGAAGCCATACTGAATAGGCAGCCAGTTACTCTTCCTACAGATAAACTTGTTCCTGTGTGTTACAATATTTGTGAACTATGATATGCTAAGTCTACTTTGAGGCTCCAAAAAGATAATATAGTTTGGGACTCAGTCCATCAAATCCTGTACATTCATCATTGTCTAGATTTCTTTTAGAAGCATATGTTATATCTACTACACAAACTCATGTACATATATACTCTTTTCCTATTTTGTTATAAACCTTTGAGTTGTCTCTTGACATCTGGCAGGGATTGTAAAAAACACATTACAAAAGATTAAAGGTACAACCAAATGGCCTTCTAACAATAAAGGGAGATTAAAGAGAATAGTTCTTCAAATGATTTGAGAAAGCATGCCATAAACATTACATTATTAAGAAGTGGTACATTAATTAAAAGCAGTTATGAACTTCTTTCCTTTTGTGAGGTCAGAGGGGAGGAAACGGAATTCAGAAAGTCCCAGTTAATTTAAGCAGTTCTTAGATATTAGTGGAGTGCCATTGCCACTCTTGATGTTTACTTGTCCTTTGAAATATATTTACCATTATAGCATGTGAACTATATTTGGGAAAGCATCCATTTGAATTTAAAAATTTGGATTTTGCAAAAATGGCAGCGAAAATTATTTTGCTAACATTTCAGGAAGCAAAAGAACATAATTGTTTTAAGTGCTGGTACATCCTTCAACCTTCTACTACCATCAGAAATAAAACCAAAGAACTGGAGGATGAATTGAGAAACTGCTATTTAAAACAAAAGATACAATGTGGCTAAAAGGAGTTTTGGAGAGCACTCTCTCCTCATATAGTAAAATCTGGTTAAATTATTTCTCTTTGATGCTCTTTTGTTTTTTTCCGTTTGTGGTGCCCATCCCACATTGGGCTCCCATTTAGTCATTTTTTCTCCCTGTAAAAAAGCATTGTCTTAGAGAAACAGATATAAAATATGATTCATATTGAAAGATCAATTACTTACAACTTAATATATTAATGCATTATCTTTTAGTGTATTTTCTTTTTCAATAAGAGCAAAAAGAAAATTTGGGGTGGATTAAGCCAGAAACTGATATTTCACAATGAAATTTCTATCAACATGTTTGAACTATAGAAAATTTTATAGGGCCAGGAGAGTTTTTCAGGGTCAATGAAATAGTACTGAGTACCTACTCACACCTAATACTGAGTAACCACTCATGCTTCCTACTGTAAAGCTGTTCTTATTTGGATGTGTCACTTCTTTTTTGTTAAGGGAAACGATATGGTGGGGAAGAGGGCAGAAGGTAGAGAAGAGATATAGACTATTGTGTTTGTCCTTCATTCTCAAAGAGGACCATGACATCAAGACGATGACATGACTTGCAGTTGATTTTGATTTGAGTGAGGGAGGGGCCAACCCACTTTCTTCTCCTAGGTCATCTAGATCCAGGGCCTGATATACAGCAGGACGACTGGAGATGGCCCAAGATGCAATGTGAGATCATGGCCCTTTCAGGCTAAGGTCTTATAGCATTCTCACTTTGAGTGAGATACACCCAGTCAATGAATAGGTTTCTTTAAGTAGTTGCTCAAGGGATGACCCCTTTAATCAAAGAAAAATCAAACTGGGAAGAGAGGACCCTCAGAGTTCCTGGGTAAAAGAGAAACAATTTCTATTTAGTATTTAAATCTGTTCTGTGTTAGGTGGGTGGGGACTTGTTGTGCACTCTATGAGTTCCAGAGTGAATTACGCTTGAGGCTTGATCTTTGAGCAAGACATATAACCAGTAAAACCAGAGGAGAAAATGGGAAAGTCAAATAAGGAGATACAGGAGTATTTGTAGGCAGGAGGGATTGAACCCATATATAGGAAAGATTGAAGATCAAAGATTAAGGGAAAATTGTGAAAGTATTCAACTGGCGGTAATAGGAGGAAATCAGATCATACCTACAAGTAAAGGAGTTGGGTTTTGTGAGGAGAAAGGTCATTTCTTCGTGAGAGATTAGAGGTAACGAGGAGAAAACATGGAATATTAATGATGGTAATTGGTTTTGAGTTGTAGAATCGTGACAAGGAAGGAACTCATGTTTAGCAAACTCTGTTTTCTCATTAAAGTGTAAAGTATAGTATAAGTATAAAATATAAAGTAAGGTCTTATTTTTTAATGAAATTTTTTAATGAAACAGGTAGCTAGACAACAAATTAAATATGAAACAGATTCGTCATTGTTTCAAGGTTCAAGGTTCAATGGAAAGGTTCATTTATGCTTTATATATGTTGCATGTATTTGCTTTCTTGTTGTCTACTTCATTAGATCATTAACTCCTTGAGAGCAGGGACTATCTTTTGCATCTTTTTGTATACCTAGAACTTAGCACAATGCCTGGAATGCAGTAGGACCTTAATAAATGTTTATTGATTAACATTTTCACTGCAGTTTCAAAATATAGTATGCAAATCAATAAGTATTTACTGAAGAATTGTTCAATGTCTAACAGGATTTTTTGTCCTATCGAGGACAGAAAAGAATTAGAAGACGCCTGCTTGCTCTTGAGTTTAGTAAAACATGATTAACATACACAACTAAGGAAAGTGAAATTTAAGCAATTTTGTTGAGTATCTATCTATGCAGAATATAAATTCGGGCACTAGAATGGTTACAGTGATAAACAGATTATTTTATTACTCTCTCAAAACACCAGTCAATGCTTATTTAGTGGATAGTGTGCTAGGTCTGGAATTAATAAGTCCTAAGTTCAAATCCAGTCTTAGGCACTTACTAGATGTCTGAACCTAGATAAGTTATTTAACCTTTTCTTGCCTCAATTTTCTCATCTGTAAAATAAAATAGCACCTATCTACCAGCATTTTTGTGATGATCAAATGAGATAATAATTGCAAAGCACTTAGCACAGTGCCTGGATCATAGCAAGAGCTATATAGATGTAGTGTTTATAATTATTATTAATAGGAACATTTATTTTTTTAAAGATGCATTATTTTAATGAAATAGCATTCTGAATGGATTGCAAATTACTTGGAATCCAAATTTACTCTTTTTGGTCATAAATAAGCATATATTAACTAAGTTGAAGAACAGGTTATGAAGAGAGTTGGGGGGCACATTCAGAACAAATAGTCAAAGATAGAGTCCTGGGGAAGGGGAGGAGGGAGGATGAAGGACGACCAGAGCCTCTCATCTGTGTCTGCTCTAGACAAAATTGATCCTGCTTTCAAAGCCTTGGTTCAGGGCACAAAATGAAGCATAATAAGGTGAATTTCCAGGGGGCACAGTTTTAGGAAAGCATTAAGGTGTATCCAAAGTTACACATCCAATCAAAGGTGGGGGCTGGGACTCTCCTTGGATCTGTAGCTCCACTTCCTTTTATGGACTGAAGGAGAGCAGTTTAATAAGTTTCATTCCATGCATTTCAGCTCTTATGAAATATTCTTATAGTTATGTCTTTGCTCTAAAGACATCTTTCATCCCCTAGCTAACTTCTTGCACTTTGATTCTAGTTTCTTTGAATATGCATCCAAGCTTTAGGTTGCTGGCTCAAGAATTACTACTTGCTTCTCAATTAAAGTAATCTGATTCAGATAAGGCTGAAGTGCTACATATTTCTGCTTTAAGTTCTTTAGGTTTCTACTTATGTTTACTGTAATATCTTTCTAGATACTTCAAGCTAGTCAGTTCATTCTTATTTCCCAGAAGCTTGTAGTTTTCGGTGGTGGTTGTCAGCTTGTCTATTAGGTATGTGTCCATTTTGGAGAATATGTCCACCAGCACCCCTTGATGTCCCCTTCAGCAAGCCCTGTGGCTTCCTCAGCCATCTCCACCACTGCATGATGTTTACTTGGAGAAAAGTGGAGGGAGAAAAGATGGAGGAAGGGATGGGAATGGGAATGGAAAGGGGTGGGAAGGGAAGGGAAAGGAATGGAGAAAAGGGGACAGAGAGGGGAAAAAAGAGGAGAGAAGGAAAGAGGAGGGGAAGGGAAAGTAAAGAGAAGGGAAAGGGGAAAAAGCATCTAAATTTATTTTTAACAGAACTCTATATATAAGTAAAAGCTGAAAATAGTTTTTAAGTAGTCTCATTAAAAGTCAATTTTTGACAGTCAATGATATATCTCTAATAGTCATTGAAGTGTGTTCTTTAAAAGTTATAACTTTTGCACTTATTCTTAGAGTAATATCAATTCTTTGAAACCACAAACAAGAAACACAACAAACACAAAAAGTGCAATCAATTGCATTTGGAAGGCATGAAATACATCAAGCAACTGGCAGAAAACTAACTTAAGGTGAGGAAACCAGAATGTTTCTGAAATACCTATTCAAGGAGAGACTTTTCAGAAAGTATAATGTTGGTAAAAATATACATTCATAACAATTGCTGTCATAAAATAATATCAGTATTTTAAATAATTTGCTCAACACTGAATTTGTCTGGCACTCTGCTAGGCACCAGTATTATAAAGAAAAGTATGTAACAGTTTCTGACCTAGAGTTGCTTATAGGTAGTAGAATATATTAAATCATACAGAATTACCTAACGTTTAGAGAAGTTCAGTGCACTCAGGACTTGAACTTGACTCAATCCTTTCCAACTTTAAGTCCAAAATTCTATCTACTATACAAAATGGCTTTTTAGAGGACCATAGCATGATGAATTTATAGCTGGAAAAGATCTTAGAGGTCAACTATTTCAACTCCTTCATTACAGATGAGGAAACTGAAGCCAAAAAGGTTGTATGATTTGTCCTGAGTGCATTTCTGAATTCAAAGCCTTCCTATGTGACTCCATAACTCAAAAGAGTCAAATGTGATTGAATGATTAAACAACAACAAATTGAGGCATGGAGAGGTTACTTGATTTGACCAAGTTCACGCAGTCAATAAGTAGCAGAGGTATAAATAAAACTTTTGTCTCTTGAACCTAGGCATAACCCTGTACCATTATGAAGTTGGTAGGGTAGACTGCACCAACATTACCTTTAAAATGTGTATTGCCTTTTTAAGAGATGAAAATGTATAATTTGGTATTCCAGCAACCCTCACTAACTTTGCATATTTTTTTTTTTTTATTACCATCCTTGTTTAATTAGCAGACGTACTGTTATTGGCACTTGCTGCACTTTCTTAGGTACGAACATTTGCTTTCAGCTTATTTGGCTGGAATTCTCTGTTACTTCCTAGCTAAATCTGATTTTACATTCTCTCTCGGGTGTACAAAGCACTCAAATGCACACTCGGGTTTTTTTTTTCCAATGCAGTAGATGTGAATTTCATTGCAAAGTTTTTGTTGATTAAAAGAAACACAAATCATCTTTGTTAACTCATGGAATCAAAATAAGCTTGGCATTAACTGTCCTACTTTGATGAGGCATATTAACCAATACATCTTCATTTTATCAGAGAGAGAGCTAGATGGAGCAGTGGATAGAGTTCTGGACCTGGAGTTAGGGAGATGAGTTGTAATCCTATATCAAACACTTATCAGTTGTGTAACTCAAGGTAAGTCACTTAACCTCTGTAAGTTAAGGATGATAATTTCATCTATCTTGGAGGGCTGGTGTGAGGAAAATTAAGAGGAATTAATCTAAATAAGACAGGCCCTATGACTTTACTGCCACTAATGTAATTGTCCTTGATTTTACTGTGAAAATTCCAGATTAGCATTTCTAAAACACTACTTTGTCTTATCACTCTCTAATTGGAAAACCTTCTGGGGTTCATCATTGCCAATTAAGATAATATTAAAAACCAATCTCTAAAGTCTGATGCCTAAAACCCAACCTATTGCCTGTCTTACCTGCTCCTGATACTGACACCTAAGGCTCAACCACTCTCTCTACTGTTATTTACTTATTTACTACTCAGACCCAATCTGTACTCTTCATTTAAACAAGACTATTTTACTCACTCTTCCCAGAACATGATTGTATTACAGACTTGTAAAACTTTGATTATATCTCACTTACATGGAATGCCCTCTCTCTTCCTTTCCATTAATTTAAACCTTACCTATCCTTCAAGGGAGAGTTCTCCATTATCAGCAATCTAATAACACGGATTATGTTACCCTTACCTCTCAAGTAGGAGAAAAGCAAGTCAAAAGACTATTTCTCGTGAACATATGGATGAATAACTGATAGTTATGACTATCCTGTGGCCATTTATATATTAAAGAAGATTCTGTTAATCCACAATAATCTCTAACTGATACATTTTCATGCAGTATGGCAAAGCACAGTGAAGAATTTTAGATAGTGCAAGGGAGAAGTTTTTGCCTGGGGATCTTATATCATAGCATGACTACCTGCTCTACTTATCAATACAGCTGAACCTGAATTTATATCAAAAAGAAAACATTTGCTATATGCTGAATAATTTTCTGAGTTTTGTGGATCAAGAAAAATAGATGAAACAATCCTTCATCTCTATTGTTTTATACTGTCATGGGATAGACAGGACAAACATGTAATGGGACACAAGACAAAAAGAGAAGAATGGGTTCTTTGTTTATCTACATGAGTAAGTAGAGGCTGCTAGCTGATGACAATGAAATGATAATGAAATTGAGTTATGACAAAGTTGTAACTAAGATGAGTTGATGAAACCTTATGCCTAGGTACCACATGGTAGCATACTTCTTCCCCACAGTGATATAGAAATTGTCATCTTTGCCTCGCTCCACCTGAACAATTCACTGCTGGCCTATGCCACACAGTTCAACCTAATTTCCTTACCTGGCCATGGGCTGCTACTTCCATGGATCTTGCCATTGCAGTACCCTTATACTGAGGTATATTCCTATCTCCAATCCATACAGGAATCTCTAGTTACTTACTGAGCAATCTCACCAGTATACACAAATATGGGTTCCTGTTGTTCAATTCAAGCAAAATGCTCAGTTTGAGTCCTATATATACAGTCCCAGACTAAATAGGATGAGCCAATTTTTCAGTTTCCAATGTGAGGACTTCCCTGCAGAGGTCATCTAATTTGACCTTTCTAATGATTAATGCTTGTCCCATTAATTTGTAACATAGAGCATATATACAACACTTGGTATTGCTATTTCACTTTGAATGTGCAAATATCAAATATCATCTTTTCATAGCTGATGTGTAAGCTCCTTGAGAATAGAATCTCTCTTATGTCCTTAGCTTCCCCTATAGTATCTACCACATTAGGCATTCTACATAAACTTAGAATTTGTTCAGTTGATAAGTAAAGTGACAGAAGGGTGGCAGAGGATTATTAATTGATGGAAATTTAGCCAACATAGGCCATGGAGACCCATGGGATGAGTGTCCTAGCAAGGCAAGGAAAGAGCAAGGATTTATGAAACACTGGTCTGACATCTTCAGAAAGCTCTTCCTTTGACACATGGGAGTAAGGGTCAATGCCCCCACTAGTATGGTATTCTGTGGGATCCTATGCTTACCAAAGGAGGGACATAAGATTATTGAAGAGAAAACTAGGATTTAGATTTCAGGCATAGGGCTATTCTTCCATGGTAACTCCTTAACCTTTTGAAAAGAATCTGAGCTACTAGCTTTCAGTGACTAGGTATGTGGCACTTCTTCAAATGTCACATAAGAATAAAACTACATTTGACAGTCACAGTGCTTGGATGACTATGGATTTTTATCTATGCTCTATTTGTATCCAAATATTTATGTACATGCCTGTATGTATGTATATACACATACATATATATATATAGTAAGAGTGTGTTGTATAAGTATATCTAATGTCTTGCATATGCAAATCTACTCTCATAAATGCTATTATAAATGGGTATCCAGAATCAAGGACTTGGCGAGGGAGAGATATACAGAGAGAGAGAGAGAGAGAGAGAGAGAGAGAGAGAGAATAGATATGGATATCTATACACATAAACATACACAATACATATATACATCCACAAATATACTTTATGTATATACACATATATGTGTATGTATACACACTTGTTTGTGTGTGTACATAAGTATACATATACACATATATGTACAACATGTGTATGCATATGTCTATTTTGGTTTCCCTGCTCTAGACTGTTGGGTCCTGTTTTTAAAGTGGATTTTTCTGCTATCCCTAGACTGCTATATCTCTTTCATCTCAGGGTATTGGAGGTATACTTTCTTTTCCAGAATTCTTTCTGAATAAAGACTACATGATGTGTATTTCAACTATTTGCTTCATTTTCCTATAATCAATTAAGAAGAGACAGGAAGTGGGGTGACAAGGACTTCATGATCAGAAAGGCCATTGTCACTTTCTAAATTTCCATTGTGATCCTTGTTAATTTTCAGCTGGTCTGATGCAGAACAGAGGAAAAAGTGGTTTAGGTTCCCTATAGAAGATGTGTTTGAGAGCAGGCTTTGTAAAGTACTCATGAATTGTTGGTCAATTCCCAGATGAAAGGTGTGGTAGGAAAGCAAAGCCTAATAACTACAGTTCACAGGCTGTTTTTATCTCTGGAGAGTCTTGGAGTGACTCTTTTTTTTTTTTTTTTTTTTTTGCCTCACTGTCACTGAAAAGTAAGGAAAGGCTAGAAGATGTAGTTTGGGCCAGGAAAAGGGAGATGACTATGGGGTGAGAAGGTGGGCAAAAAAGATGAAAAGAAAATGACACCTCAAAGATTTCTCCTTAAAGAAAGAATCACGAGGCTAGCTTGTTGCCAATGGGTACATTTTTAATGCATCTGATGCTCTTTTATCCTGTTGTTTTTTGAAAGTTGAAAGAGTTGTTTTTTTCTTGTGGTGGAAACAGGAGAATGATCCAGCTGTCTGCATGTAGATCTGTGTTCTGTTTATTTTAACAGAATACTGCATTCAAAGGCAATTGATCAGCAGGATTTGAGATGAACTACAGAGCCCACTAAGAGCAAAAGCAAACCCAAGTCCCACTTCTCCAGTAATCATCAAATCACCTTCTAATTACTGTAGAAAACAGGACACTTGTGACAAACCACCAGAGTTGGCAATTAGAGAAGATGAAAGGCAAAAAGAGGGATAAGTAATAGAGTATCATGCCAAAAATTGGGTAAATCATAAAAGGCTAGCCAATAAGTTTGAAAAGAGGGAGATTGGCTTTACAGGATGTGAAGAGGTCAAGACCATAAAAGTTAGCTAAGGCAGGAAATAGCAGGTAATCGCAGTACATTTAGGATCCATGCTATAGAGTTTGGGATAATAGTTAGTCAGGGATTCAGGGTAGAAAATTGGACAACAATGGACAAGAATATAGGAGAAAAAATGTATATGAAAAGGTAAAAAAAAACTAACCAAATAAACCAGGTACTATATGCATTGCATCAACAGAAAGATTGAAAATTGATTTTGGGTCAGAATCTGGGACCTGGATAGAACTTCAGAGTCCAGTCCAATTGCGTATCTAAATATTACTCTCCTCTATAGCATCTCTTTACAAGTGATTCTATAACCTCTGTTTGAAGGCTTCCATTGATACCATTGCCTTCCAAGAAAGTTCATTTCATTTTGGGTTAACCTTAGTTAGCACAAAGATTTGTTGTGTTTGCCTTTCTATCAAATAGAAACCTAACTTTCATTAATTTCCAACTCTACTTTTAGTTCTGCTTTGTGAGATCAAGTAGAGTGAATTAAATTTCAATTCCACACTGGACACTCTTCTAAAAGCTGAAAACAGTTATGTATCTCTAATGTCCTCCTTTCCCAAACTAAACACCCCCCAGATCCTTTCATTTCAGATCTAAAGCTTCTTAATACATTGTGGCCAAGAACAATATCAGTCTCAGAATATGATTGCACTTGTACCAACAGATGATGGGATATGTTGATAAAATCATGCCTGCATAGGGGAAGGAGTTAAGAATCAGATGGAGATGGGGGTTTGAAGGACCCTCACAGAAGGAAAGACCAGAGAATAAGAGCAACACTTGAAAAATTAGACATGTATGCATGCATGTATACACAGAGACACATGCACATGCAGATAAACAAATAGATACATGAAGATAGAAACTGGTTCAAAAAAGAGACATCTAAATATGTCAAAGATTGTGGGCTTCTTATTATTCTAACTTTTCCTTAACAGTTATATGAATGCAAATTTTGTGTCAAAGGGTAATTTATTCAATGTTACTGAAGCAGTTAATGATGTTGTAATTTTATTCTTGAATAAGATATTATACATTTATTATTTCAAATATTTAACAGTGCTTGAAATTAAGTCTGTAGACCAAGACTCCCCCTTTCTACCTTCAGTCCCCTAGAAGGAATTTTTCCTTCTGTCCACAGTAAAATTGCCAACTACAATTGTATTTGCTGAAATTCAAATATTGACACAATCAAGAAGTCTTTAATATATTATAGTCATCATTTCAAACAATATATAGTAAATTTTTATAAATGGTTAGTAAAATGGGATGATCTTCACAATTATTTTTGTTTTCTGTTGGTTTATTAGTTTGGAGAAGGGATTTGTGTCTAGATTATATACTTCTCAGGACTCTATATCTATCTATCTATCTATCTATCTATCTATCTATCTATCTATCTATCTATCTACGTATCTACATAAAGTATACCTATATTTTTTTCTATCTAATTTTTATAAGGTTTCCTTAAAGTATAGCTGTTATCCCTATTCATGCAGGTCTGACCCTTATATCTGTTTTTTTTTTTAATTCCCCTAGAAATGAAGTGTGTGTGTTTATCCTTTGTGGCCGAAGAAGACCATGCCATCAGAGAAACGATGACATGATTTGCACTTGACTGTTTTGAATGAGGGAGGGCAGTGCAGGTCATCAGCCTCACTTCTTCTCCAGAGCCATCTGAATCCAGTGACCAAATATTCATCAGGATGACTGGAGATGACCCAGGATGAGGCAATTGGGGTTAAATGACTTGCCCAAAGTCACACAGTTAGTGAGTGTCAAATGTCTGAAGTAAGATTTGAACTCAAGTCCTCCTGACTCCTGCACTGATGCTCTATCCACTTCACTACCTAGCTGCCCTGACATAAAGTATAAAAAAAGGCAGAGGGACAATGGTCTATAAACTTCATTTAGGGTGTGATTTGTTTGTTCCTGTCGTCAACAAGTTTTTAGGTATTTGATAGCGTTGTCTCCTTAAACCTGGTCTCTTCTCTCTATTTTATTACTTCTTGACTCCTAATATTTAAATTCACTATTGACTATTAGAAAATCCTTACTTTCTTGTCTAATTCTGTTTTCCCCAGACCATCCATGTGCTCAAATCCAATTCACACACAAACCAAGACATCATGCTCCTTATGTCACTGGTTGTCCTCAAGAAGGGAAGACATACAACAACAGCAACAACCACAATCATGGCAATAACAAAAAGAAGAATTCTGTGTGAAGTCTCTACACACAGGCAAGTACTTCCAGAGCAGATGATGTAAGTCAATCCTTGTCACACGTTCTTCTTACATATATGCCTCACTGCTCTTGTTGTCCAAGTTTAAGCCTACCCTTCTCACAGATGTGTGTATTTGTGGGAAGGAATGAATCAAATTCATAGGAGAAGGCTTTGTATTGGCTGTCTTTACCAAATTATCTGACAGCAGTAGCTGCCCTCTGGGGAACAAACCTGCCAATTCAAACAGAAGTTAGGAAATGCTGCCATTATATCTTTTTCTGTTTCTCCTCTTTTTCCTCCTCCTCTAAAAGCTGGGACAATTTACTTTTTTCCTGAAGTTTTACTTTTGTTTTTTCTTGAAATATAGCTCTACAAAAAGATTTTTAAAAATGAAGCTACTTAACTATGACTTTAAACTTAAAGTCATTCTGGCTTTCCTTGAATGGCCAATAATAGACCCAGTTCAACCCTTGGTGGCTCATTGTTTAGGTTTGGTGTCTTAGAATTCATGTAAATAGCAATTGTTTCATATCGTGGCTCAAAAATTTGAAAGTTTTCCCTTCCCAGACAGATAATTTGGGAATGGTAAATTGGGCCATCTTTTTTCTCAATTCTTGCCTAACCCTTAGTTATTGAATTGGTGTAGACTCACACAAACTTGAGATTTGGGGGTGTCCTTCATTTAGAAAGGCCATGGTTATCCAGTGCATAGTTTGTCATTGCCATTTGTCTGAACCGTTGTCTTGCCATTGGACTCCAATGACTCTGAAGGAGAGAGTGAGGTTGATGAAGACTTTGCACAGCTCTGCTTCATTCAAATCCAATTCATGTGCAAGTCAAGATAGCATGATAATTATGTCTTTGGATCTTTGGTGCCTTTGAAGAGCAAAGGGTGAACAACAACCTACATGTGTGTGTGTGCATTGTTTTTGCTTATATCTATGTTGTTTTTCCCAAACATTATTTCATTTTACTTTATTCTAAATAGGTAATAATTGTAGAAGGTAGACCAGGAGAAAGTCTGGGCAACTTCAATCAAGCAATAAATACTTATTAAGCCCCGATCATTTTCCAGGGACTCTTCTAGACGCTGGAGAAACAAAGACAAAAATAAAAATGATAACTAAATCCAAGGGATTTGTATTCTATTGGGGGAAATAACATTTATAGTTACAAAAATATCGAACATATATACAGTAAAAACAAGATCATTTGGGGGAGGGTAGCATTACCCACTGAAGGCATGAGGAATAGCCTCATAGAGGTTATGGAACTTGAGATGAGATATGAAGGTAAGTAGAAAGTCTAAGAGGAAGAGCAAAGGTAGGAGTGCATTCAATTAATGGAGGTCAATTGGGGCAAAAGTACAGAGATGTATTAGAAAACCTCATGTACAGGAAGCAGCAATAAAGCTCGCCTTTGATGGGATTTAGTGTGTAAAAAATTCTAAAGGACAGAGAATTTTTATTTGTCCCTAGAAGCAATAAGGAGACGTTGCAGTTTTTGAGCAGAGGAATGAGATTCTTAAACCTGTACTTTAGAAATATATAAGCATTACCTGCTATTTGAGGTCTTTCCTGATCTTCCTATCTACCTTGTATTTATTTTGTACATTTTTCATACGTTTGTTTTATATACATATGTTTACACATTGTTCCCATTTCCTTCTACAGAATCTAAGCTCCTTGAGGCCAGAGATTATTTCACATATCTTTTTATCTCCATTACTTAGAACCTTAAGTGAGAGAGAGTAGATGACTAACAATATTTGTCGATTGGTTAATGTTTCAATTGCATGTTCTTACAACCCCTTGTCCCAGTTACCGGCAACTGTTAGAGGCAATGCAAGAGTACTGAAAGACTCTAGGTCCATCCTTCTGGAGGAGAAACAAGATTTCTGGAATCCAGCATCCTGGAGAGGTATTAGACTTAGCTAATAAGAAGCCTCTACAGAAGCTCATGAATACACGAGTCAAAAGTAGAGGAGTGCTTGAACTCCTCTGAGTTCATGAACTGAAAGGAGTGCCTGGGTCTAGTCATCTAGAGAGAATAGCATAGAATATATGGACCTGAAGTTGGAAAACCAACCAAGGATTGAACTGATTTGGAGAAGCAAAATCTGAATCTTTTTGTCCTCTATTGCTATTCTTATAGGGATGGTATACCTCTGCAAAGTAGGGAGTTGCTAACCCTTTGGGGAAATAATTCATTAAGTCTGAAGACTGGTGTGGAAAGGGGGGCTCACTGGAATGTCACGAGTTGCATTTCTTGTAACCCAAAACTCCTTTCCTGGTTGAAGGTCATCTGTATGCTTTGAGTAGAGTTATAAAGCTGTAGAACTGTATAGGCCCTTTGAGAATGAGTGACTCACATAGGAGAAAAGAGTGTCTTGATTGTTATGAACACCTATGAGGTATTTATGTGATTTTTGCCATGTCTGTGTGGTTACAGTAAACACCATTCTGCATCCATTATGTATCATTACCTTGAATGCTTACACAGGAGCTGAGGTTCCTTTATACTCAGATCTGAAGGGAACCAGATGTGAGCTATACAGTAAAGTTCCCAGAGGAAATTCTAGGTTAGGGAAGAACAAATCAAAATGCGTCAGGAACAGTTACCGAACATTGAACCCAGTCTGTATAAACCCAGATCTTGGGGATCTAGGCAATGGGTTTGATAAAACATAGTGTTTTTCTCCCTACAATCATATGGCCATTCACATGGGAAAGATCACCTTGACAACTCAGACTAGAAATTCTGTATCAGAACAACAGCCGAACAGCAGCTTGTCATATGTTGCAACAGCCACTTGGTCGATTGCTCAAAGCAAGACACACCAGGGCCCTCAGTACTAAGAGAGCCAGCATATGTGCTCACATAGCATCAGGGTGATAGAGCTTCTAGTTTAGAGATGATGCTCCTGAAGATGAATGGCAGTCTGCAAACATATGGGTACACCCAGGGGAAAAAAGAAAGAAAACATTGCTAGACTAGGGATTCTTAACATTTCTGTTTGTGTCATGGTCCTTCCTTTGGAAATCTGGTGAAGCCTGTAGACTCTCACAATAATGTTTTCAAATACATTAAAAAATATATGTTTACAAGGGAAACCAATTATATTGAAATATAATTATCAAATGCATTTTAAATGTTCATTCTAAGTTAAGAATCCCTGGTTTTAGGCATTGTCACCCAGAACTGTTTTCTTTCCAGTAAAAAGGGTAAAGAAAAATCACTGGTTTTAATAGAAGCCTGCAGTAGAGGACAAAGAATCATTGAAAACTCAGTGACTTGGACTTGAATCAGAATTTGTGATAATTCCAACATAGTTAGAGCTGTTTCCCTTTGCGCTGTGAAAAATGGTTTGCTAGGAAAATGAATAACATAAACCAGATTGCAGGGGAGACTAGTCAAACTGTTTGAGATAACGTATGTTTTCAAAGACTTTAGAGATCTATTTACTTACATGCAAAAAAAAAATATGCACCAATTGGATATTATTCTATCTTATCATTAAAAAACACTGTCAGAGACTCTCTTACAAGCTATTTGTTTTTCAATCCCTTTTTGAATTACTGTTGGGCCAATTAGTCCAAATTAATGAAGCATTATCTATGTCCCTGTCTCCATGCAAAATTTCATCCTGTTGCCCAGAAATGAGCAGATCTGACTCAAGAGTTAAAGGAATGAATAATTGAATGGTTTTCTTAGGGATCCTTACCTACATTCTATAAGCTATAAACCCATAGGCACCTTAAACAAAAATTAATGAGGTTTTGAGACCCTTATGTGAAAGACATTTTCTCAAAGAAAATTATTTTCCTTGCCAGGCATATATTCAACTCAGAGAGCAATAGTTTTCTCATCTAAGTCCCCTTGTCAGGTGATTTTTTGAGTGTGGTAATATTTTAATACCATGTTTCATTCAAGGATCTCAAAGTGTTTTATAAATAATTACCTTATTAATTCACTGGTGACCCTTATAAGGATGTGGGCAAGATGTTTTATTTATAGCCACATTACAGAAAGAGAGACCAAGATAACTAAAGTTTGAAAGATTTATTTGAAGTCATGGAACAAGTCACTAATGTAACTAGATATAGAATGCTGAGCTCCACAGCCAAAGAGTACTATGTTTGATTTTACTTTGGGCACCAAAGGGGAAAAGAGAGAAGTAGCCAAGTAATGAACTTGGTAGTGACAATTTCAGTAAAAAGGTAGGAGAGAAAAAGGAATCAAGATTTATTTTATTTTATTGTTTTTCCTCCCCACTCAGAGGATTAAGAGTAACTGGGCTTGAAACAGTGTCCAGAATATAGCAGGCACTTAGGAAATGCGGGTTGGCTTAAACTGATCTACTCACTCCTCTCTCACCCTACAGATATGGCACAAGGGAAAGAGCTCCAAATATGAAGTTTGATGATCTAGGCTTTTATCCTGATTCTGCCACTATCCGTATGTCTCATTTTGGATTAAAATTTCCTAATCTGTAAAATGTGGGACTTAAGCCAAATATTTCCCAATATCTCATCTATTTCTAAAAGTCTATGACAGTTGAATTAGTATCTAAAAATAAATAATAGTAAACAAGAAAAATAATACTATAAAATATGCTGTTGTTATTCAGTCATTTTAAGTAGTATGTAGCTCCCTCTGACCTTATTTGAGTTTTGTTTTGTTTTTTAGCAAAGATGCTGGAGTGGTTTTCCTCTTCCTTCTCCAATTCATTTTACATATGAGGAAAAGGAGATTCATTGAGAAGTTAAAAAAAAAAACGTTACAAATATAGATAGTCTTAAGGAACTTGCTCAGATCAAGATCACAGGATCTGAGACCATATTTAAAATCAGGAAGACTCCAAATACAGCAGTCTATCCACTGTACCACGTAGCTTCCCTGATAAAAATATGTGTAGTCATGTAAAACAAATTCCTGGTGAGAGAGAGAGAGAGAGAGAGAGAGAGAGAGAGAGAGAGAGAGAGACAGAGAGGGAGAGAGAGGGAGAGAGAGGGAGAGAGAGAGAGGGAGAGGGAGAGGGAGAGGGAGAGAGAGGGAGAGGAGGGGAGAAGGAAGGAAGAATAAAAGAAAATGTGCTTTAATCTATCTTTGATCATTGAAGCAAACCTTTTCAAAAAGTTGAGTGCTTAAATATGGCCTATACTATAGTAATCTTTGTTTTGTGAAGATGATGCTACTGACCTAACCGTCCACAGGACAGGTACACACTACCCTCCTGTCCAGTCCATTTGGAACTGCTTTTCCAGGAATGGTGATGAATTGTATTAATCATGTGATATCTTTTCAGTAATTCCCTGACAGCTTATAAGACCAGTTGAAATTAAGGTTCCACCCTGTGGCTATGGAACACAAATTTACCCAGTGTAAAGCTAATTGTGCTGTAGGTGACACTCACCCACGCTCTTATCAGAAAAAGGAACCTATTACCTTTGCATAATTAAGACTGCATTTATAAATTCTAGGGTAAAATAAAAAAGCTTGAGAGGAAAAGAGAGATTTAATTATTCATGGTAAAATTATGTTCTTTGGTTAAAAAATGACATCAGCTAGAAACTTGAAAGGGGGAATGTTTTGATTAAACTGACCCAAACTGTTTTTTCTTGATTTAATATCTTGGCAGTCAAATCCTGTTCCTACCAAGATATGGTTGCCTTTTATTTTCTGTTTTATCACCAACCTAGTAATTATCTTTCTCCCCTCAAAATCAAAAGTACCTATCTGTTCATTTTTTATAGATATGGCAAATGAGTAAAAGCTATAGAGAATTCTTTTTTTCCCTAGGCAGACTTAAAAAAGAATGCAACCAAAAATAAAATAGGAAGCAATTGAGTGAAAACTACTTACCAAATCAAAAAATAATTATTCATCCTCAAACTTTACACTGAACCCATCCTTCCCCACAGAAATCAAATTATCATTTTCATCATTTCATTCTTTATTCTCCTTCTTAATTCTATTTGCAGTATGGCATCTTATATCACTTGTGATCTTGACCAAATTTTGCCAGTTTCCTTATCTGTAAAATGAGTTGTGCTATGCACCCTCAGAGATTCCTTTGGGTTCTTACATTCACTCATTCTTGGATTCGAAACTTCGACTTTAACACCCCCCCCCCCCATACTTAAGTTCAAAGTTAGCTCAAAGCAATGCTTAGTTTGCTACATTAAGCAAAATTCAGTGTGCTGCAATGACAAATCACAGTTCCAAAGGATTCATGATGAAACATGCTATCTACTTCCACAGAGAGAGAAGATAGACTCAGAATACAGATTAAAACACAATTTGTTTTCTTCTTTCCATTCTAACCTACCTCCCTCCCTTCTTCTTTCCTTCCTTCCTTCCTTTTAAGACATGGTTATAGGGAAAATTATTTTTGAGGATTATGCATATTTATAAATTTTTTTAACTTCTCAATGGGTGAGAGGAGATGAAGAGGAAGAGAGAGAATTCAGAACTGAAAATAAAATAAAATAAAATTTTAAAAGAGTCAATAAACTATATTAAAAATAGTTCTCCACTGATCATTAGGTTCTAATAAAATCATTTGCTTCTGATCTTAGTTCTTTTATTTGCCATTGCATTTTAGACAAATTGCTGACTCTAAGTTTTCTTATCTGTAAAATAGATTTAATTGTACATTTTCTTCCAGCCTCTAAGTATTGTTGTTAGGTTCAAATGGGATCATTAATGAGAAAAACTTACAAATATATGATTTAAGTGATGACATGATTATTTCACTCTGTCTCTCAAGCCTTTCCCCAACTGATACCTAAGATTCTTTCGATAATTTTCTTTCTTTGTTTTTACTCTTTCTATATTAGTATCATATTTGTTTCATAAAAGGAAAGTTTCATATAATAATTAGAAAAAATACTCATCACATTCAACAGAGTAGAAAGGAAGCTCTTTGAAAGCTGATACTGTCACTTTTTTTTTTTTTTGTATCTGAATCTCCAGTGTCTAGCACAGTGCTAGAACATTCAAGCATTTTTAAAATGCTCATTAATTGGATGAATGGCTCTCCAAAAGCCAAAAATTATTGATTTAAATTCACACCATTGTAAAACTGATGAGCCTAAGCATGTAAACCTGGGAGCAGGGCATCACAAGGGTGATGAATGAAAACAGTTTGGGAACCCAAGGCTGGGGAATCTGAAGATAAAACTTCCTTAGATATCAATTTGCCTGACTATTGCTTTACCTACATAAAAACATACTAAGAAGTGAGGTTAGAAAAAGTGAGGAGTAGCCATCATGATCTCAGACAAAGCAAAACCCAAAATAGACATAATTAAAATAAATAATATGGGAAACAACATTTTACTAAAAGATAATGAAGTAATAACAATACTAAACACATATGCAACAAGTGACAGAGCACCCAAATTCTTAAAGAAAAAGTTAAATAAGTTACAGAAGAAAATAGTCACTAAATTCATACTAGAGGGTGAACTGCAACTTTTCCCTCTCAGAGCTAGATAGATCAAATGATAAAATAGATAAGAAAGAAGTTAGGGGGATTAATAGAATTTTAGAAAATATGATAGACCTCTGTGGAAAACTGAATAGGAATAGAAAATAGTTCACATGATTCCCTGTACATGGCATTTTCAAAAAATTGACCATGTATTAGGGCATAAAAATATTGCAACCAAATGCTGAAAAGCAGAAATATTAAATAGACCCATTTTAGACCATAAATACAATTAAAACCACATTAAATAAAGAGCCTTGGGAGCATAGATTAAAATTAATTGAAAACTAAATAATCTAATTCTAAAGAATGAATAGGTCAAAGAACAAATCAGAGAAACAGCAAATTTCATTAAAGATAATGACAACAATGAGACAACATATTAAAATTCGTGGGATAGCCAAAACAGTAATTAACAGAGTGAAGATGCTAGAATTACAGGGGATTAGGAAAGGCTTTTTGTATAGGGGGGAATTTTAGCTAGGACTTGAAGGAAACTATGGAATTACAGGGGAACCAATTGGGGAGAGAATATTCCAGGGATGAGGAGAAGTCAGTTAAAATGCCTAGAGTCAGAATAATGGTTGTCTTGTTCAAGGAACAGCTAGTGTCATTGGATCACAGAGCATATGCGTATATGGGGAAGAAGGGGCAAGGTATATGAGCATTAGAAAGAAAGGACATGGTATTTTTTTTATATAAACCTATTTCAACTAATATTTCTTTTGTCATTATAAAAGGTTCGTTAGACTTGATATTGCCCTTTGACGTTAAAATATGTGTGTATATGTGTGTATGTAATTGTTTTTGTGTGTGATTGTTTCCCAATCCTACATATGTTTGTATGTATATGTGTGTGTATGATTTTAACTTTCCTTTTTTATTCAAATTTTGAATTCTTTCCTTCCCTCTCACCCCTCCCCTACTGCTTGAGAATGTAAAAAATATAGTGTCAATAGTACATGTGATGTCATGCAAAATGTATTTCCATATCAGCCATGTTCCAATGAAAACACACAAAAAAGCAAGAAAAATAAAGTAAAAAGGGATCCTTTAATCTGCATTCAAAGTTCATCAGTTTTCTCTCTAGAGATGGATAGCTTTGTACTTTGAAATTGTCTTGGATCACTATTTTGATCAAAGAATCTAAATATTTCACAGTTGATTATTGTTACAATGTTGCTAGTACCTGGTACAATGTTCTCACAATTCTGTTCATTTCACTTTGCATCAGCTCATATAAATCTTCCAAGTTTTACTAAAACCATCCTATTCACCATTTCTTGTCTGTGTCTATCTGTCTGTGTTCGTCCTTCATTTTTGAAGACCATGACATCAGAGAAATGATGACATGACTTGCACTTGACTTTGTTTTGAGGGAGGGAGGGCTGTGGAAAGTCCTTAACCTCACTTTCTTCTCCTGAGCCATCTGGGTCCAGTGATCAGATATTCATTAGGATGACTGGAGATGGCTCAAAGCAAAGTCAAGTAAGTAGAATGAGTAGACGGAGCTGCCTGAGTGGGGACCCAGATAGCTGGGCAACCCAGCTCATCCTGTCCCTTCTGTCTCCCTCTCCCCTTCATTTGGGGTTTATTGGCTAGATATCCTTCCTTCCTTCCTTTCTTCATTCCTTCCTTCCTGCTTGCACCCAAAACATTAACCCCAGTGCACTCTGAAGTCCATGGCCTGGACTGCACTAGGTCCCTGTCTAAGATCCACTTAATGGCTGGCTTAGAGTGATTATCACTAGTAAGAGTTTCTGTTGATTTAGTTATTTGTTCTTTTGTTCATTAAAAGGGCCCTTCCCTGACTACTTCTTAAAGTGGCTTATTTCCTCAATGGATGTTATGTCCCTTTAAAAAAGTCAAGGTCTTCCATTGCTTCACCACTTCATATGGCACAATTGTACATCAAAACAACCATGATCCAGCAGTTGTCCACCCATTCCTCAATTGATGACCATCTCCTCAGTTCTATTTCTTTTCTATACCAAAATATTTGTTACTCATATTTTGGTTCATGTAGTTCCTTTCCCTTTACCTTGGTTTCTTTGGGATACAGACTTCATAGTGGTACTTCTGTGTCGAAGTGCATGCACAAGATTTTTTAAACCTTTGAGCATAGTTCCAAACTGTTCTCCTGATTGGCTGGACCAGTTCACAACTCCACCAACAATGTATTCCTATTTTTCTACCTGTAATTTCCCTTTTCTCTCATGTTAACTAATCTGATAGATATGAGGTCATATCTCCGAATTGTTTCAATTTGCATTTATCTAATCAGTAGTGATTTAGGGCATTTTTATGTGACTATAGGTAATCTTGATTTCTGCTTCTGAAAATTGTCTCTTCATATCTTTGGACCATTTATCAGTTGGAGAATGGATCATATTTTTCTAAAATTGGTTTCATTTCTTATATATCTAAGAAATGAGACTTCTCAGAGAAAGTGACTGTTAAAAAGGGTGGCATGTTATGAAAGACTTTCAATGCCTGGAGATTTTATATTTGATCATAGAGCTGATAGGATCTTTATTGGAGATTATTAAATGAGGTGACATGGTTAAACCTGAACTTTAGAAAGTTTCCTGATAGTTGAGTGGAGGATAGACTGTAATAGTGAGAGATTTTAGGCACACAGGTCAATCAGGAGATTATTGCATGCAATAATCCATGTGTGAGATCATAAGGAACCTCAACCAGGGTAATGTTAGTGTCAAAGGAGAGAAGGAAATGTAGATGGGAAATGGTATAAAGGCAAAATCTGTAGGAGTTGAAAACAGATTGCATATAGATAGTAAGAAAGAATTGAGGAATTCAACATGACATCTAGTTTGTTAGCCTTTGTGACTGGAAAGATATTGTTTCTGTCCACATTAAGGGAAATTAGGATGGGGAGATTTTATTTTTGTTTTGTTTGGTTTGGATTTTAAGAAAGCGAACCTATTGCTGGCACTGGTGGGCAGGGAAGCTACGTCATTAGAGTGAGCCAGGTATCATTATGAGCCAGAAGTTGGGGAAAAGAAGAGAAAAGATTTAAGATGAAAGCAAGCATTCTAAAGAACACAGTGAAACAGATGAGGGTAAATGGATAGAGTTGGGGAGTCATAGGAATAAGGGAGCAAGCAGAAAAAAACTATCATTATTTGTGAATAACGATAGGGATTCAAAATCAGTGGCTCAAGTCTGCTAAACATTGATAAATAAATTCAGATGAGTTATCAAATAGGAGTTAAAATTCTCAATAGGGTGGAGCACTCAGAGAATTAGGGAGGGAACCAAAGCAGAAAGCAAATGGAATGTTATTTTTTTTTCATGCTCCTGAAGGCATGGCATGAAATAGGCAGAACAGGAAATAGATGGAAAGAACATGGCAAGATAGCATCCTTCTGCTCCCTTCAGGCAGAAGAGCCCCCTGCCATTGGGAAGAAGCCAGTATAACAGAACAGAGTTTCTCAATCTCTGCTCCCCTGCAGCTATAAGGATGATTTTTTTACTAAATATATTGAGGTAATCTTCCCTCACCTCATTTTCAATGAAGTGGTGATTAAAAAAGCAAACAGAACAAATTAAAATAAAAACTTCTTTAAGTGGATATACCAATACAGTGACTATCTCCCTATTTCAACCTCACATTCTGTGGTTGAGAACACTGGACTCCAGGTTCAAAGTACTCTGTAGGTTCAGATTTTTAAAACCACAGCTCACAAGTCACTGCCAATGCACTTGCATTCCAATAATCTTTCAGAAGACATCAATTAACTTAAAGTAAAGTCATTTCCCAGAATGACAAATTAAGAGGATTTAAAATATAACATTCCATGACCTGCCCTTCTCCAGCTTAGGGCAAACTCTCCCACAAACATACATACCATTAATAGGAAGAATGAGATAATATACAGATACAAACTGGTCATCCAAATCCAAATTCTTTACAAATTGCAAATTAACCACTGAAATAATATATTTTAATTTGATTAAGTGGATTGGAGGATTTGATTTAGTTAGGGTTCTCTTGATCACCAAAAATTTTGCCCCCAAAGCACATACAGATACACATATCAGTTTACATTGTACATAAAATCAACAAAAGACAAGAAACTAGACTAGCATGTAACTGTACCACACTGCTACTAACAATCTTACATTTTGCAAAGCAAAAATTTATTTACTTTCATGACCTTTACTTTACTTTATCCTCTAACTAATATTAATTTGACTTGAGAAATAGTTTTATCCTAATTTCAGAAAGGAGGAAACTAAAGTGACATAACCTGTGATTTGTTCAGTCAGATGACTCTAATTTTCAGTCTGAAATGCATTTTTATTGGCACTGCTGTTACATTTAGTGGAACATCCTTCCAGAGTCTGTTCTCTAACCTTCTCTGTTGGAGTGGGACCATAGACTTTTCCCTAAAACCTTGACCTGGTCTTGTCTTCTGCTCTATAGGTCTCATTGTTTCTGTGGGACTAAGTAGATCCTTCCTCTCCATGATTAGGAGAACATTTTCCTTTTTGCCTGTGGTAAATATGTGTGTGTGTGTGTATGTGTATGTATATGTATGTGTGTATATATATATATGTATATATATATATACATATATATATGTGTGTGTGTGTGTGTGTGTGTGTGTGTGTGTGTGTGTGTGTATACGTGTGTATAAATCTCTTTCCACTGCCCTCGTCCATGCTAGTTAGGCTAGCTTTTTTTCTTAAAAGGTATTTTGACCTTCTCAGTCTTTGGTTGTCTCAGAGATTAAAGTCTCAGTCTATTGAGATGATGATCTTATTACCTGAGGACAAAGCAATCACATGGAATTCCAAGGATGCTCTGATACTTTGCAGAGGGCTCAAAACAGGCAGCTCAGGAAAGGAAGATTTTCCGAAGTGACCAGCATGAGTCAGACACAATTATTCAGGCCAGCAAAGACACTGGCCCAGTAGAATAAGTCCATGCAGTTAAGACCATTTAACATGGTAGATATCTCATCCCTCTCCAAGAAATTTCTATGACTATGTCCCTGGAAGTAATGTTAGACCTCAACCAAACACCAAATCCTTGCATGGTTAAGTCCTTTAAAAATAGGTCCTGAGGTTTTAAGTGTGTCCCCAATAATCCATGTAAGACTAATAAAACACTGTTAATATCAAATGTTGATAATAAGCTTCTTTTCACCATCTCATATCCTTGATTCCAATTTGCTCTACAATTTAGTATCTTCTTACATGCAAGCTTTTGGATTTATGAACTTAGAGCCCTCATTTTCTTCCTCATTCCTTCACCCCTGGCTCTGAAAGAAACACTTAAGTTCTATTTTTTCCCACACCATCACACCCTATTTATTAGTGACAAAAATTTCTTTTTCTCCAGATGTTATAGCATTTAAAGCTTGGAAAAGCTTTATAGCCAGAAGTCATTTCAACCCACTCACTTTAGAGATGAGGAAACTATAGGGTGAGTGACTTTCCTAAGGTTACTCAGATCATATTCCCAGAGATCAGACTAAAATCTTGGTGTTCTGACTCCACATTCAATGCTTCTCTTACTATACCACGCTACGTCAATATCAATTTAATAATAATAATAATAATTTCCCCTAGGGATTACCGAAAAACATGCCAAGGCAGAAACACAATCCTTCAGCAAGGGATAACTCATCAGTTAGTATTGCATTCATCAGACTTTTAGCTTTAATGTGTTTCATTTTCTCCATCAATATATCGAATCCCTGGCTCCCTTTGAGTATCATACTACGTTTGTCTATGACCTATTTTTCTGTTTCCTTCAGTATGCCTGAAGTAAATTGATTTGATCATTGCTAGTAGATCTTGCCCAAGATCATATACAAGGTGTGTGGAATAGTTGGTTATAGAACTGAGGTCTCCTAAATATGTCCAGTTTTTTTCTCTCAAAAACAAGTCTGAAATACTCATGTAACATGTACCCAAGTGAAATAATGTAGTTGTTTAAGGGCTTTGAAAATTGTAGAAGTAATCTATGACTGTTGTTGTCAATACTCTGTAAACCTTGAGATGCTACATAAATGTTAGCTGTTGCTTTCTGTGTCATTTTCATCACTGTTGTTTTACTTCATGATAGGATTAAAATTAACAAATGTTTTTTGATAAAGTTACTTTCTTCTCATATGACTTAGTGGCTAACTCCCCTCCTCCTTCCTTAATCTTTAAGAAACAGTTGTCTCTCAAAGGGGACAACTGGGTAGCCCAGGTTTCCCAGATTGACTCCTGAATTAACTAAGATGAAAAGGCCCAGACTTGAGTAGGTGGAGCCTCTCAGACTCGGAGCCTCCCAGACTTGTGGGGTTTCTGAAGACCATTTCCTTCACCATATCCTGATCTGACAATCAGATTATCTTTCATATATAGACAAGGTGATTCATTTAATGAATTATTGTGCCTTGCCTAGGTCAAGTTACAAACTCCATCCCCAGAGAATCTTACTACTGTCTCATTGTGACATGTCCTTGTTAGTTTAGTTTTCTTTTGTTAACATCTCAAAAATTTGTGAGTGCTTCATTTTTATCCAAACTGAACTAAATATGATGGTATTAGAGCTACATTCAACTTCAACCTTTAAATGAAGTTTGAATTTTTCACCTCTTGTTCCAAATAACATCTTGGATGGTTTCCACTAGTAGGTATGCAACAGTCAGAATGGGTGCCATCTTCCACGAGGCCTGCCTGCATTTTTTTCAGCTATTTCCAAATACCACTTTGCATCTGTTTTTTTTTTTTCATAGCTCTGT